>NC_052626.1:119446919-119746919 GCF_016161935.1 Mauremys reevesii
TGAACAAGTGTTTCTATTTATTTTTACTTTTCAACTTGTCTTCATTTTTCTTCACTGAAAACGTGGAAAAGGAGTGCAACTATCCCAATTTCTTCAGTTTTCAAAAGCTGAAATGAAAGAGTATAAATTGAAATACATTTAAATTTAATTTCAAATCTACATTTTGAAATGCAACAATATATCTCTTGTTTTGTTTCAAAGTATGATTTCAAAACAAATGAGTGGGTTTTTTGCTTTGGTTTTGAAATGCCTCTACAGAAAACCAACGTTTAACTAGAAATTTAAAAACAGAATTTTTCCTTTGAAAGATCCAGGGGAAAATTCCTGTGTAGCCCTGATCCAGTCTATATAACACTTCGCTGTCGCGTTCAACAGCTGACCTTAAGCAGCACTGAATATATGCATGCCCAACAAGAGTAATCCAGAACCTGAGCACCAGTAGCAAAACTGGGTAGAAAACGGTTCTATCTGATAAAATTTTTGAGATTTTGATATTTTTCTTAGCCCAAATCGGGATGAAATGTCAAAATCTCAAAACATTTGCAAACTGAAAATTTTATTTTTTTCTCGCTTGGGTCGATCAAACATTTCATTTTGATTTTTACCTTTTAAATTAACTTTTTTGCTATCATTATCTTAAATTTCTGAATGAAAAGTAGTTTTGGTACTGAAAATGATTTTTTTGTTTGAAAAATAAAATTTCTAACTCTTTGTCCCAAAATTTTTCTAAACAAGAAGTTCCTCAAACCACCCTTTTCTCACAAACCGCTTTTGGTTTCAGTGAATTGGCATTTCCACACCAAAAATATTTTTTTGCTAAAAATTCCTGACTAGCTCTGGTCAGAATCCAGATTCCACTTCCAGAATCCAAGACTAGTATGAACACTTCAAATTTGAGAGGTAAGCTTGGTTTTTTGAAATGAACAGATAGGGATGTAGCTAGACATAACATTCTGTGGAACATTTGTTATAATAATACTGTAAGCTCAAGTTAATATAGCAAAAAAAAAAATGCATCTTTAGCGTTTGGGTAACGGTCACGCCAGTAGAATGAACCTGGCAAACCCACATGAGAGGTGATTCTGCTGGAGCTGTGGAAGGAACAAGGAAATCTGATACATTTATATTGCCCCAGAGGTGGCTTTCCGTTGTGGCACACTGAATCCTTCCTGGTGGGTTACAGAATGAGCACATTTTAAGATCCAAGCAATGGAGCGCGGTGGGTACTGGAAGGAAGCGTGGAGAGATCAGTGAGATCTTTCTTTATGACATGATCCTCAGAATGAAAGAGCTGGATGACCACTCGCCATAAACCAAAGAAGATTTGAAAGAAGTTAGGAAGTGAGTGAATGCTGCATTCTAAACAGCAGTAACCCTGGTGGTCCTAAGCACTTTATTCTGCAAGTCCTGAAGGCTGCCAAGGATTTGACTTTCCCTTAGGAAAATATGTTGTTTGAGAGCATCAGCAGTAGCTGAAGAAATCATTCTAAGGACCTGGAAATCAGCAAAGAAGTCAAGTGCTATGGGCCAGTCCATAAACATGTGATCTGATGGATAATACAACATGAAAGGAGAACGAGTGAGGATTTTCTGGACGAGGGCTAAGTTCTTGGTGGAAGCTTCCAAGACATCAGGAGTTACTGGAGGGCTGAATGTGGCATTTACATGAGATCATGGCATCACTGCTCTGTCTCTGGGACAATCAGGATGTCATATCTCCAGTGGGTTTTTTTATATCACATGCTGCCCTGTATGTTCCATCATGTAACAGATGAACAGTGATTCTCTTATGTTACAGTTCGTGGGCAATATGATATTGACTATTGGCTACAGAATCTGTTACCTCTATCCACAGCCCATTGCTTACTGCACTCCTTTACTGCAACACAAATAAAAAAATTAAACAGACTCCCCACTCTCTGCCTTGGTGCAGTTAAGTTGTGTGAGGGGACCAGGGGCAAAAGACCAAGAAAAAGGGATGGATCAACTTCTACTCCATAATCCTGTTGGCTCCACTGTTTTCCCCATCCGTCTTGTTTGCCTGTGCAGATGGGAGGGCTTGTGAACTTGGGGAGAGGCGTGAGCAGGACGGAAGGATGGCTTTGGAGCTTTGCTGTCTTGTGCTCCGTTGCAGAGAGTTCCAGGGATCACAGGAGGATTTGGTGGGGGAGAGCTGTTCAGTCTCATTCCAGCTCCTCCCTTACTGACTGGTGAGTTTGAGGGGCCAGTGGAAGGCGTGTGTGGGCTCAATTTGTTTTCACCGTCCCCATACAGGCTGGAGCGTTTGGAAATCAGGCAAGGGTTTTGGGGTGCAGAAAGAGTTAACTCTGCCTTCTAGTTTTGGGGAGGAAGTTCAGGGACAGAGTCCATGAGGGGATTCTGTAGGAGGGTTCTGAGAGAGGTCATGGCTGCAGTAGGTTACAGACAGGAGAGAGTTTGTAGGAAAGTCAGAGGATACTTTGAGCGTTAAAGCTGCTCTCATCTCTTCAGTTGGGGGACTCAGGAATAGTGGTGTTCTGGCTCAGCATTTGCCCTCTATCCCCTAGACACAGAAGAGTTGGGGGCTGTGATGAGATGTTGGGGCTCAGAGTTTGCTCCTCTGCCGTCCTGCCTGGGAAGATGAAGAAGGGCCAAGAGTCCGTCGCTGTGGCTCCAGTGCAGGAAATCTCCATCATGTTCCTCAGTACACCTGGGGGTGGAGGAGCAGAGCCTTTGTCTCTGCTCCATCACAGCAGCTGCCGGGAATAATCAGAGAACAGAATTCACCTTCCCATCTCATCAGGATTACACCAAAAACCAGCATTTGGCCCTCTCCACCTCCACCTTTCTGACTAGTTCATCCAAGGGAGGGTTAGAATCCACTGGTGGATCAACATAGAGTGTAAAGCGCTGACTGATCCAACATGGGCAATGAATTCCCCTTCCCAAGGAAAGGGGTCATGGGGATCTGATTTTGCTCCCACTGAAATCCCTGGACAAACCTCATTGACGCCAACGGGGCTCAGCTGGTGGCTCCATTGTCAGAGCGTAGCGGGGCAGGAGGTCCTCCAGGCTAAGGGAAAGGGGAGTCTTCTGCTGATGTCAATGGGCTATGGATCAGGCCTGAGATGATCACTGTGTGTGAGCGATTGCTCCAGGATTGGAGGGCAGGGAGTGTGTCTGGGATCCAGCCTCACCATCTGCGTGTAGTCCTGCTGTTTCAAGACCTTGTGTCCATACACCAGGGCAGTGATGGCCGTGGCACAGCTCCAAGAAGCAAAAGCAGGATGAATATCGAGTTAATCCCGTGATTCAGAATCTGTGGGGAAGAAAGCCCAGGGAAGTCATCTGGCAACCCCAGTGCATGGGGCCACCTCACCCTGGGGAGGCCTCAGCCCCATCTGAGAGGTGTCATTACTACACAGCGAGGGGGTGAGGGCTGCCTGAACTCTCCTTCTGCCATATGCCCTGATAGGGGCAGGTCATGGCAATGGGGCCCAGCCATCCAGTGGCCAGGACATACTATGGGTTGGGTCCTGCGTGGCACTGACTAGGACTCAAATTGGCTGCATTAGGGCAGTGACTTTCCCAGTACAACCAAAGGGAATCCCTTCTCCTCCCCAGGGCTGAGCTGGGCAGAGCTCTGTCTTGTTTCAGAGTCTAGCTCCCTGCCCCTCCTTCATCTCTGGCTCTTCTCCTGCCCCTTGTTCTCACTCGCCTGTGAAGCTCACTAGAGATGCTCATTGCTTTGGCAGGGAGGGCCCTGGCCAGGTCACACCCATGGGGTCCCAGGTAGATTTCAGTAACCCACCTAGCATGTTTGAGGGAGGAGGGCTTGGCAACAGGGTGGAGGTCAGGAAGGGAGAAGTTGTGTTGGATCGGGCAGGCCGAGGGCGCTGCAGCTTCTCATGGCACAATATGGGCCCTGCACAGCTAGTTTCTGTACTGTCTTCACTACGGCCATTGTGATGGCTGCTATCTTGGATGGCACACCAGGAACTAAGCTTGAGCCTCTACAGTGTGGTGTATTGGAAATGGTGTTAAAATTACAAGCACTTACTTTATATTGTAGGGATCAGCCACCATCTTAGCTAGCCCCTGGGAACTGAACTGGGAAACCCTGGAGAACTAAACAATGGAGTCTTTACAGGCTGAGCTAAAGAGCCACGCTCAAGTAGTTGCTGTGCACCAGGTGCTATGGAGACCCATAACAACCACACACAGCCCCTACACCCACTCCTAAGCTTCCTCCCATAAGGCTGTACAGGCTGAGTGATCCAGTCCCCATTCCGGCTACATACTGATGGTATCATTATACCGCTGGCCAAGGAAAACTGGTCTCTTTAAATCTCAGGTGCTGAGTTGAAGCAGTTCTTAGTGTGGGCCCCATCTAGCCCTGGGGCAATGCTGCTGTTGTGGAGGCACCTCTGCTAAAGAAAGAGCTCATTCCTAACCTCTCCCTACTTATTGACAATTGCAAGCAAGCAAAAATTATGTCAGGCCTCAAAGAATTGCAAGTTTGTGTAAAAATCATGAGATTTAACCCCAACACACAAATATGGGGTTCATTTTATTTGCTTTTCAGTTCCCACAGCCAGAAGCCTGGAGGATCCTTTCTTTTTGTTTTGTTTGTTTTAAACGGCAGCTGAGAGTCTCAACTAATCAACCTAATCCAGGAGCTGGGGCTTTAAGAAAACACCAAATATTGTGCAACTCAAATAAATCTGCAAGAGTTTGCAGCACCACTTGCATCTGAGCTCTCTCAAAGGGTTTCACAAACATTGTGACGGCCAACCCACCTGAGAGAGGGTACTCATTAGCCCCATTTCCTAGATGGGGAAACTGAGGCACAGAGTGGGGTTGCAGAGCAAGTCAGTGACAGAGCTGAGGTCTCCTGACCCACGCTGGTCTAGTGAATAACTACTACAGCTTCCTGGTCCTCTTGTTTAATTGAAACCCCACCCCAGTCAGGTGGACAGATGGATTCATTGCCCTTGCTGAGCTTCTTTCATGTTGGGTGGAGCCAGTGGGTCCTGAGAAGGTGATCCCAGGTCCCCTGGAGTGCTAGACCCAGTCAGGCCCCTGCAAAGAGGCTGTGGATTGCTGCAGGAGCAAGGGCATGGAAGAGGTACCCACGTAGACATATTGGGCGCAGTTCAGCGGGGTCACTTGCCGCCTCATGTGTGCTGCACCACGGGATGTCTTGGCCGATCTCCAGGCTGTGAATGATCACAGCTGTCAGGGTGGCCAGGATGACCAGGCCGCTGATAATGTAGCAGACTTTCACCTGGATCAATCACAACCAATTAGAGGAGAGCAGGGCACAACATCTGTCATCGCTAGCAGCACTCACCGAGATTAGTGCCCCAGTGCGATGGCGGCCCTACAGGCACAGCAAGAGACAATCTCTGCCCCAAAGGTCTTACTGTCCAAACAGACTAGGCAGAAAGAGCTGTTATAACTCCCAGCCCCCACCTCCCGCTCTACAGGTGTGGAACTGGGGCACAGAGACATTAGGGCCTTGCCTGAGGTCAAATCTGTGGCAGGACTGGGAAAAGAAGCCATCTCTCCAGATCCCCAGGCTAAAGCCTTAACTACAAAGCCATCCTCATGGCACGTTTATAATAAGGGTGTAATCTCTAAAGGCTCTACTGTCTGCAGAGGCAGGTGGCCAGTTTGTGTCCAGTTCCTCTCACACAACACAAGTAACAGTTTGGAGGACGAGCGACTTGTCACATCCGGGCCAATCAGCTGAGGCACCTGAGCTGACAGTCCATATGCTGAAACAGCTGGGGCCGTGACCTACGTGGGGAGCTCTGGGGTCTGGCATGGACTCCCATGCTGGTCTACGGAGTCTGAGCATGTTGACTTGGAGGATGCAGCGTATCTGTTCCAGCAGGGGGCGATGGGGCTATATTGTTATGCAGTTGTGATATTAAAGTCCTAGGACCCCATTTTGTGAGGCTCAGAGTCCCATCAACTCCCAGCAAAGTCCATGGGCTCAAATCTTCATTCCAGCGGATGCAGGAATGGAGAGGGTTGGGCAAATGTGGTTAAAGCCACCCTTCCACATCCCAGCCCTTAGTGTAAGGGTCCATCTACACAGCAGCTGGGAGGTGTGACTCCCAACTCAGGTAGACAGCACATGCTAGCTCTGCTCGAGCTAGCACCCAAACTAGCAGTGCTACGCAGCGGCGTGAGCCAGGTAACCTGAGTATGTACCTAGGATCCTGGACAGGGTTGTACTCGGGACCACCACCCATGCTGCCATGGCCACGCTGCAGAGCAAGCACGTGTTCGCCTGCCTGAGCTGGGAATCACACCTCCTAGCTGCAGTGTAGAAACGGCCTGAATTAAAGCAGGCTCAGGGCTTCTGAAATTTGCATCCAGGCTACATAGGGCCTCCTAGGTGCCATCAGCCGCTGTGGCTAGCTGGAGTGCAGCCACGCACCAGTCCCACTCTCATGAACAAAAATGCTTGGAGGATATTTACCAGCCGGATGCTTTCTCTTCTCTCAGTCTCCACCAGCACGGATCCTGAGGACACGAGCTGCCCAGGGAACAGCAAATGGGGAAGAGTCATCTGCAGGTTCCCATCCCACTCAAAATCACACACACGTTGGAACTGGGTGGAATGAACCCCACAGGATTATGGGCCACGGAAGTCCTGCCCCAAAAGATGATACAAGATTGCGGGAGGGATAGCTCAGTGGTTTGAGCATTGGTCTGCTAAATTGATGGTTATGCATTCAATCCTTGAGGGGGCCATTTAGGATCTGGGGCAAAAATCCATCTGGGGATTAGTCCTGCTTTGAGCAGGGGTTGACTAGATGACCTCCTGAGGTCCCTTCCAACCCTGATCTATGATTGTCACTAGGATCAAGGTGTAAAGAGACCCAGTTTCAGGAGATTAAGGGTGGATTGAGGTCTCACAGGTTCTCAAGTCCCATCTCATGGGACTCTCACTGCAGAGCAACCAAGAGGAGCTGGGATTTTCCCAAGTTCTCAGAAGCCAAAGGGTCATTGTCTGGCACCACAGTGCAATCTGCTGGGCATTTCCATATGGCAAGGTGACTGTGAAGTTTTCCAGATGGGATTTGCTTTTCCTCCATGTCACCATGGATCCATCGCCCATGACAGATGGACAGGACCTTAAAGCCTATATGCACAGGTAACTGACCCTGAGCTTGGGACTCAGAGAGAGAATCACATGAGCCTCTTGATCTAAGAATAAGGGCCAATTTATTCCCTGCTGATGGCTGCATCAGTTTAAGTAGTCTTATGGGGCGCTGCCACTAGAGAGGGGCAAAGATCTACCATCTCCAGACTGGGGTGTATACACAGTGGAGCCTGACTGAATGTAGGGGTGAATTTCCATCATATCCCAGAGGAGTTCTTCCTGCCAGAGCTCGGACCTCTCTGTCACAGCGGTGATTGGGGTGAAATCTAGCAGACTGAACCCCTCCTCACACCAGCCTGGGGATGGATCTGATCTGGGGCACGATTGGGGCAGAGCAATGTCATAAGGGTAGTGTGGCCAGTCTGCCGCAGCCGTCCGGTGTCTCTGCGATGTTTCCATGAGCCTCATTTGCAGGCCTGCAACCCAACATATTTGTGAGTGCTGACGATGGCATGCTGGCCCAGGATGGTGCACATCTGCATGCTGTGACCCTGTACCATGGGGGGCCCGTTGGAGTTGCCACAGGTTGAGCAAACGGACCCATCCTAGGGGGAGTGAGTCCACCCTGAAAGCATTTGCAGGGTCACCACCATCTTCTCCTCCCTTCCCAAGGGCTCAGTGCATAGCACACTCCCTTTTATTCTGAAAGCCTGCCTGGCTATGCTCACTGTCTTCTGTGCCGGAGTCCAGGGCATATCCCAGAGCAGATTTGTTGAGACATGCCCTGCTCCCCGAAACTGGATCAAAGGGCTGAGCTCCTCACTACCGGAGCTGGCTGTGCCTACCAGCAAGCCGATCCAGAAGTAGACTCCGCTGGCTACGGTGAGGGCTGGGGCTGAGGATTCAGTTATCATCAAGGCAATCCCAAAGGAGATCTGTGTGAAACCAGATATGATCTGTATGGCCTAGAGGGGAAGAGGAGATGGAGCTTGGTGTCACTTATACACAATATGTGCGGCAGCATTACCATGATCTATGGCATCACTGTTATCACCATAGCCACTACCACTGACATCATTACTCCATCATCTGCCATCACCCCATCACCCTGCCAGCATCATCACCCCCACCATCATCATCCCACCAACCCCATCACCCTGCCAACCTCATCACCGCCATCACTCTCACCAACCTCATCACCCCCACCATCATCATCCCCACCAACCCTATCACCCTCGCCAACCCCATCACCCTGCCAACATCATCACCTCCACCATCATCCCCATCATCCTGCCAACATCATCACCACCATCAGCCCAACCAACCCCATCACCCTGCCAACATCATCACCCCATCAGGCCAACCAGACCCTTCATAGAATCATAGAATATCAGGGTTGGAAGGACCTCAAGAGGTCATCTAGTCCAACCCCTGCTCAAAGCAGGACCACCCCAACTAAATCATCTCAGCCAGGGCTTTGTCAAGCCTGACCTTAAAACCTCTAAGGAAGGAGATTCCACCACCTTCCTAGGTAACCCATTCTTCACCACCCTTCTAGTGAAAAAGTTTTTCCTAATATCCAACCTAAACCTCCCCACTGCAACTTGAGACCATTGCCCTTGTTCTGTCATCTACTATCACTGAGAACGGTCTAGATCCATCCTCTTTGGAACCCCTTTCAGGTAGTTGAAAGCAGCTATTAAATCCCCATCATTCTTCTCTTCTGCAGACTAAACAATCCCAGTTCCTCAGCCTCCTCATTAGTCATGTGCTCCAGCCCCCTAATCATTTTCATTGCCCTCCACTGGACTCTTTCCAAGTTTTCCACATCCTTCTTGTAGTGTGGGGCCCAAAACTGGACACAGTACTCCAGAGGAGGCCTCACCAATGTCGAATAGAGGGGAATAATCACGCCCTCGATCTGCTGGCAATGCCCCTACTTATAGAGCCTAAAATGCCATTAGCCTTCTTGGCAACAAGGGCACACTGTTGACTCATATCCAGCTTCTCGTCCACTGTAACCCTTAGGTCTTTTTCTGCAGAACTGCTTCCTAGCCATTCGGTCCCTAGTCTGTAACAGTGAATGGGATTCTTCCTTCCTAAGTGCAGGACTCTGCACTTGTCCTTGTTGAACCTCATCAGTTTCTTTTGGCCCAGTCATCTAATTTGTCTAGGTCCCTCTGTATCCTATCCCTACCCTCCAGCGTATCTCCCACTCCTCCCAGTTTAGTGTCATCTGCAAACTTGCTGAGAGTGCAGTCCACACCATCTTCCAGATCATTAATGAAGATATTGAAGAAAACCGGCCCCAGGACTGACTCTTGGGGCACTCCGCTGAAACCACCTGCCAATTAGACATGGAGCCGTTGATCACTACCTGTTGAGCCCGACGATCTAGCCAGCTTTCTTATACCTTATAGTCCATTCATCCAGCCCATACTTCTTTAACTTGCCAGCAAGAATACTGTGGGAGACCGTATCAAAAGCTTTGCTAAAGTCAAGGAATAACACATCCACTGCTTTCCACAGACCCAGTTATCTCCTCATAGAAGGCAATTAGGTTAGTCAGACATGACTTGCCCTTGGTGAATCCATGCTGACTGTTCCTGATCACTTTCCTCTCCTCTAAGTGCTTCAGAATTGATTCTTTGAGGACCTGCTCCATGATTTTTCCAGGGACTGAGGTGAGGCTGACTGGCCTGTAGTTCCCTGGATCCTCCTTCTTCCCTTTTTAAAAGATGGGCACTACAGTAGCCTTTTTCCAGTCATCCGGGACCTCCTGCTCGCCATGAGTTTTCAAAGATAACCCTGTGAATCCCATCACCGCCACCATCATCACCACCATCAGCCCCACCAACACTATCACCCTCGCCAACATCATCACCATGCCAATGTCATCAGCCCTACCAACCCCATCACCCCATCAATGTCATCACTGCCGCCAACCTCATCACCGCCATCATCCCACCAACCTTCTCACCCCTATGAACCCCATCACCCTGCCAACATCATCACTGCCATCACCCCCACCAACCTCATCACCCCTGCCAACAGCACCACCATCAGCCCCACTAATCCCATCACCCTGCCAATATCATCACCCCATCACACTGCCAACGTCATCAGCCCCATCACCATCACCCCTGCCAACCCCATCACTCTGCAATTATCATCATCACTCCCACCACCCCCACCAACATTATCATCATCACCCCATCACCCTGCCAGCATCATCACCGCCATCACCCCCACCATCAATGCTAACCATCGTCTTTATCATCCCCAGTACCGTTATGAATAGCAGCTGCATCCCCACTGCTGCCATTGTCATTATTTTCTGTTTTCTCCCTTTCCCCCTACCCCCCCTGGGGAACAAATTGCGACTTCCCGTTACATCGCCACTTCAGACCTCTGTTCCTGGAGGAGCTCGTCTCCTGATGACCCACAGTGTCTGAGACACACACGCTCAGCTGCAGCCCTTAGGTCAGCCCCAGACCCTAAACTTATCAGCAGAATGAGAGCAGATGGGGGAAATCAACCGGGTTGAGGCACCAAAATCCTCCCATGGAGATAATCCTCTCTGCCTTACATTGCCTGGCTGGGCAGCATTTTTCTGGGCACACGGGGAGATGTTTATGCCTTTGGATGCCAGGGAGCTGTTAAGCTAGGAAATCCTGCAGCTGTAGCACTTCATGGTGTGCTCTTGCCAGCTCTCACCAGCTAAACAGGGTTCAGGCTGTGTTAATAGCACCATGGAAGGTTGGTGATTCAATAGGGGTGTTCTTCACTTGGGGTTAGCTCCAGACCTGCTCCCTAGGGAAAGTGGGGCACTTGCCTTTTGGAGCAGCGATAAAACTGAGGTCACTCCTGGTCTTTTAAGATGCCAAAGGGGGAGGCTAGATCTGGCATCCTGGCTCATGTAATTACACACTGCCTTCCCAAATTTCCTCCTGCTGTTTCACTTGCATATGGCTGCGGCACAGTTGCTGTGCGTCACCCCAGAGGTGGCTGCATTTCAGTGGCTGGAGGAGCTGCAGCGTGGAATCTTTAGGGATGCAAGGGGCTATGTGACCATCCAGTGAGGGGGTGATGCTTACAGTTCAGCTGGCGCTAGCTGGGCCCCTTGTTGGGCCATCTCAGCAGCCAGGCAAGGGCTGAATGTGCAGGGCGCAGATTCCAGTTCTAAGCCACCCCCCACCCCAGTGAAGGGTTAATTCCTGCTTGTCTAGACCTCACCCACAGCATCCTTGCAAGTGAAGGGAAGGAGAGTCCATTAGTCTCCCAGAGAGCTGAGGGGAAGGGCCCAGCTCCCCCTCGCTAAGTGCACTGTGGGGGGGTGTCACTCTCAGTTCCCCTTCTTTGTCCAGCAGAGATGTCAGATGTCAGATCCTCACCCCCAGTGCCTTGGGCTGTGCCTTCCTGAAGCCTTTGACCTGGGCTGAGCTGGGATGTGGTGCCGTTGAGTCCAGCTGTGCAGCCCGGGGATCGGTCTGCGGGATGACCTCTGTGACGACCTTCACCCCCCCGGATTCTGTCACCGTTGCTGCCATTTTGGTGCCAGCTGTGGAGAGAACGGGGAAGTTGGGGTCAGCAGCAGGACAAGACTGGGGCAGGGAATGGCGGCTCCTGCTGCGCAGTCGGGCAGAGGGGAATCCTCTGCCTCCTGCCAATGGAATGGGACAGCTGGGGAATCCCTTCAGACAAATAGCCTATAGGGGAAGGGTGAGCTTGCTATGGGCATCCCAGGGGCCTGCTCACTAAGGGGATCCAGAGGAGAGACCCCAGGGCCTGCTGGCTAAGGGGATCCCAAAGGAAAGACCCCAGGGGCTGCTTGCTAAGGGGATCCCAAAGGAGAGATCCCAGGCCTGCTCGCTAAGGGGATCCCAAAGGAGAGATCCCAGGGGCCTGCTGGCTAAGGATCCCAAAGGAGAGACCCCGGGCTGCTGGCTAAGGAGATCCATAGGAGAGACCCAAGGGCCTGCTGGCTAAGGGGATCCCAAAGGAGAGATCCCAGGGGCCTGTTCGCTAAGGGGATCCCAAAGGAGAGACCCCGGGGGCTGCTTGCTAAGGGGATCCCCGAGGAAATGTCCCATGGGTCTGCTCTCTAAGGGGATCCCAGAGGAGTACCCGGGGGCCTGTTGGCCAAGTAGATCCCAGGGAAGAGATCCCAGGGGTGAGCTCACTAGGGGGATCCCAGGGGAGATCCTAGGGGCCTGCTTGCTATGGGATCCCAAGGGAGAAGTCCCATGGATATTTGATGTACAGTGATCCCAATGGTTTACCCCTTAGGGTTTCCAGAAGGAGCTGGGGAAGGGGTGACTCCCAGGCTCCACTGAAAGGCAGTGCAGGGGCTAATGAGGCCAGTCCTGTGGCTGCATTCTGTGGGGACACAGGTCAGATCCTGGCCCCTATCACGTCCCAGGCACCTGGAAGTTATGAGGCTGCAGGCTTCGGGAGTGGGGAAGGGGTCATGGGGCGAGTAACCCCGCCTCTGGGTAGACTGCCGTGAAGGCTGGTGGACTAGCAATACGAGTAGGTCCCTAGGATCCAGGGCAGGCGTGGACAGCTCACATTGAAACCTGCCACATCTTCACTGCAATTTTGTTCCACGCTAGCTCAATGAAAGCTAGTGCGGTATGCCACAGTGCTGCAGCCAGACCTCTGAGAGGAGCATGGACACACTCAAAGATTGCTTCATGCCAAGCACGTGGGTTACTTCCTGTCATTCCCTGCCCTGGCAAAGGGAGAAGAAATTCCAGAGAATAAAGATAAGGGAGTGGACGGGGTTAGAGAGAGGAGGCCAAAGCAGGAAGGAGGACACCCCCCATTTGCTGGGAGAAAGCAGGACCTGGGGAAGAACAGAACCAAACAGAGATCTTTCAGGATGTATACCCTGAAGGATGTTGCAGAAATAAACTGGTGTAAAAGCATTAAGCTTACAATAGGAAACAGAGATGAGGGGGTGTGGGAGGGGGAGAGAAATGAAACAACAGGAAGAGAGAGAGCGAGAGGGAAAAACAGAATTGGTTTGGAGGGGAAGATACAGTAAAAAAGCTATACGGAGGGAGACGGAAACAAAGGGAAGGACAAAAAGTGAGGAGGAGGGACAAAGTATTTGGGAGACCAGATCCCAAGGCTGTGCTCACCATGGGGATCTCGGGGCGAGCTCCCTAGGGAGGGAGGGATAGAGTGAGAGATGCAGAGGAGGAGGAGGAAAGATAAGAGAGAAAGAGGGAGGGGAAAGAGAGAAGCACATAGGGGAATAAGGAAGATGGAGGGAGAAATGAAATGGTGGACTCAGAGAGACACAGAGAGAGGGAAATCGGCAGAGACACATTTTGATTCCTGCTGTTCAGGACTCTTGATGGATTCAAAACTACTACGATGCAAGTCCCCCTTACCCCCCAACCTAACAATCACCCCCCCCAGTTCCTTAGGGATCTCCCCAGGGCTGTTCTTAGGATTTATGGGGCCCTACACAGTATTATTAAACTGGTGCCCCTATGCCCAATGGCAGCCCGGGCTCTCAGCCTGGGGGTGGGAGGGTGCCGGGGGGAGGAACGAGGCAGCAAAGGATAGCAAGATGCCCGACCTGCCTCACGGTGGCAGAGAGTCACAGTTCCCCACAGAGACCCCCATACCCTCTCTCTCACACAGAATGGACATGCAGAAGGCATGGGTGGCATGTTTGTAGAAATTTTGGTGGTGCCCAGAACCCACCCCTGCCCAAACTCCGCCCCGCCCCCAAACTCCGCCCCCCACCTGCCCAAGGCTCTGGGTGGGAGTTTGGGTGAGGGAGGAGGTCTGGGGTGCAGACCCTAGGCTGGGGCAGGGGATTGGGATGCACGATGCAGGTTCTGGGAGGGAGTTTGGGGATGGGAGGGGTGCAGAGGGATGGGGTGCAGGGGTGAAGACTGTGGCTGCAGATGAGGGGTTTGGGTTTGGGAGGGGCTCGGGCAAGAATAGGAGTGTGGGGGATGAGGGCTCTGGCTGGGACTGGGGATAAGGTGTTTGGGGTGCTGGAGAGGCTCAGGGCTCAGGCAGAGTGTCAGGGTGCGGCGGGATGAGGGCTGTGGCTGGGACCAGGGGCGGCTCTAGGAATTTGGCCGCCCCAAGACCGGCGGCATGCCGCAGGGGTGTGCTGCCGGTCGCCGGTCCCGCAGCCCGGGGACCTCTTGCAGACGTGCCCGCGGAGGGTCCGCTGGTCCTGCGGCCCGTGGACCTCCCGCAGGCATGACTGCGGAAGGTCCGCCGAGCCGCCTGCCGCCTCCCGGCAAAATGCCGCCTGCCGCACTTGGCGTGCTGGGGTCTGGAGCCACCCTAGCTGGGACTGGGGATAAGGTGTTTGGGGGCTGGAGGGCTCAGGGCTCAGGCAGAGGGTCAGGGTGCGGCGGGATGAGGGCTGTGGCTGGGACTGGGGATAAGGTGTTTGGGGTGCTGGATGGGCTTGGGGCTAAGGCAGAGGGTTAGAGTGCTGAGGGATGAGGGCTGTGGCTGGGACTGGGAATAAGGTGTTTGGGGGGCTGGAGGGGCTTGGGGCTCAGGCAGAGGATCAGGGTGCGGGGGGGCCTCTAGGGTGGGGCAGAGCTTGGGATGAGTTTGGGGTGCAGGCAGGCTGCTCTGGGACAGGGGCCAGAGAGGACTCCCCCTAGCCCTTTCCCTGCCGGCAGCACTAAGCTCTGGGGGAGGATCCCCCTTTTCCCACCCCCCCCACCCCCAGCAGCACACTGTCACTGTAGCCTCACTGGGGGTGAGGGATGGGGCTGCCTCCTTGCATGGGGCAGGAGTGGTGACTGCGGGCAGAAGGGGGGGGGGGGCTGTGCTGCTTGAGGGTCCTGCCAGAAAAGGGAAGGGTTTGAGGGGGCAGGGCAGGCTCAGAGTCAGTCTGTCCTGGCCATGGAGCTGGGGAAGGGGGGGGCACTAGGACCCTGCAGCAGCAGTTGCTGGGAGGCAACATGGAGCTGCTCCGGAAAGCGAGACACGCTGTGACTCTCGGCTCCCGGGCCCGGGAAAGGGGGGGGGCAGGGCCTGGGGGCAGCAAGTCGGGGCCGCGGAACACCTGGGAGGCGCGGTGGGGGCACCTGGCTCCACATATTGCTGGAGCTGGGCCCCTGGCTTTGAATATTGCTGGTGCCCGAGCACCATATGGGTATGGAACTCGCTGCATATGTGCCAGAAGGTACCTAATTAAAAGCACTAAACTTGGGAATAAAAATGTGAGTCACAGTTTTTTATATGCCTTGAAGTTTGTCAGACATTTATTTGCAAAAACTTTGTAGTAAGGGTGAGTTAGCTGGCTTGCTGAATACAACATTAGATATTAGGGAACATTAAATATTAGGGAATACATGATGCAGCTCTTCTCTGTTTTACATTTTCTTAATCAGTATTTCTAAGCTGATTTTATATTTTAAATGTACTCTTAAACCTTCATAAAGTAATCATTCCAGATTACTATATAGTTAACTCACTGAAACAAAGGCATTATTTTAAATTAATCAGTCACAGAGGTTTTGTGTGTTCATAACAATGTTCATTGCTTTTAGAAAAAGGGAACACTAATTTACTTTATGTGATCTCCATAACAATACTCATGTTTATGAAATTTTACCAACTTGAAAAAAATGTTTCCAAAGATTTTAGGCATAACAAAGTATTTTATAAGGTACTGATTTTGCTGGAGGGTTCTCTTAAAACTAGTTCATCAGATAGTCAGAAGTAAAGAAAGGGAAACTCTTTGTCCAGCTATCTGGAAGGAAAAAGGTGTTGTCTCTTTAAGGGCTTTCTTCAAGATGGAGTGGGGCGGGGAGAGGGAGAAAGGGATGGACAGTAAGATTTTGGAAGGAGGTTTTACTATAGTAATTAAAATTAAAACGTGTATTTTAGATAAGGGTTTTTTGAAGGATTTATTTAAAAAACTATATATCTGAAGATCCAAGCATTTATGGCTAAAGATGATTGTGCATCTAAAAGTCTATGCAAGGATTTTTTAGAGATGTGATTTTATAATCTTCACCAACTCACTAATGAAATATTTTTAAAGCAAATTTTAAACTAACTGACATGTTCTGAGTAAACATTACAGTAACGCACAACTGTTTTTGTCAGTAAATTCAGAAACTGACAGTATATACCTGGGGGTTGGCAAATGCCTGTTCAATGGTTTGAATGGCTCTGTAACAGTTTCAGTGTTGTGCTAACAGGTCTGGCAGACTGCAAGGCATTTTCACTTTTAAGTTACTAGATCCCCTCCGGCGGAAGAGTCACCAGGCTGCTGCAGCCAGCAGAAAGGGTCAGAACAGGGATAGGAAGAGCCAAGAGGTGGACACTAAGACCCAGTGGTGGCCAACATTTTTAGGTGCCCTACGCAGCCATGTATTCTGCCTATGCCTAAGGATGGTCCTGGATCTCCCACTCCCCACCCCTCACCAACCTAACAATCACCCCCAGTTTCTTGGGGATCTCCCACTCCCACAGCCCCCACCAATCTAACAATCACCCCCCAGTTTCTTGGGGATCTCCCACTCCCCCCATCAATCTAGCAATCTCCCCCCAGCCCCGGGGGGCTCTCCCACTCCCCACAGCCCCCACCCCAAGGTCTCCTGGCTCAGCGGGGCTGACCCGCTGCCTTCACTTACTCTGCCTAGCTGTCTGGCTGGTGGGATGCCGTGTGTTGTGTTGTGCAAGCCTCAGGGTTCTCTCTGCCTTGGCAGCTTTCCCCACCTCCTTGGCCAGAGTCCAGTGGTGGGCGGGAATGCAGAGAGCCTGTCAGAGGAACTTATTGCCATTCTGGCAGCTCAGCAGGGACAGGAAGTTTGTTTGTGGACATTTGTGAGGGTTCCTCTTTCCAAAGTCTCCCATTCTGGCCTGTTTCCCAGAGCCGGGGAGGGAAGGTGGGGTGGCGAGAGGGAGGGTCAGTCTACCTCTGTGGATTTGGGTGCCTGTAAGAGAGACAACATGGACCGGAGACAGAGACCGTGTGCAGGAGAAAATAATGTGAATTACTCTGTATCTTCATGAAATATGCATCTGTGGTGCCCACAGCACAGTCCTGGGCACTTGAAGGCCCCTCTGTATCCCCAGTATATCTTCTGTATACAGCATGGGCCCTGTGACCCAGGGAGCCCTTGATGCCAGCTGGTAGAGGGCACAGGGGAGCATAGGATTTTGCGGGGATCCCCTAGGTTGGCTACCTGCATAATAGCTCACCGAAGGGTGGCCTGTGAAGTCTCTAGCGAGAGCCAGTAGCCTACTGGTCGTCATGGTCATTGTGCAATGTATGTACAGGTAATATTTAAAGAATCACCTATCTATAATAAAAATGATGTTCTTAAGGTCTTGAGTTAAAGCTGGTCACCAGGCAGTGACATACCTCAGAGATGTTCCTTTCAGACAGGAGGTAATAGACGCCTATTTCCCTGTCTGGCCATTTGTGTGTTGTGTGCCTCTCAGTGGATGTCTATTTGCAAACTGAGCCAAGTGTGAATTGAGAGGCTGTGAAATCTACAAGAAAGGAAATCTATAGGGCAAAACAAGCAGCAGGGGTGGGGGTGGCCTGTTGAGGAATAAAGATAAAGGATTGGCCTGGTATATCTTGGTGTGTAAGAGACACAGTGAATTCTTCACCAAGGAGGCCAGCTGACTGCGTTCTTCTCATGAAAGGAGGGTCCTAGCCAGCCCGGCTGTAAAACTCTGCAAGGATTTCGGGCAAGCAACATTCTACAAGACACGAGAGTATCTTGTGAATTAAGTCTAGGTTCTAGAATGCATGTTATGATTTTGTTTTATATGTAGCCATTTGTTTCCAGTACTTCCACTTGCTACTATTGGGATCTCTCTGCTTTGGTAAATGAACTTGTATTTGATTTCACTATAAACAAATTGAAGTGGTGTGAATTAAACAGAGTGGTGGTCTGAGGTGGAACTGGTAAGCTGGGCCATATGGCTTCTTTGGAAGTAGCACATTGGTGAAGTCTGTGAGTGTCTAGAGGGTCGGGGTGGCACTCCAGGAGGATGCTTGGTGCTATCCTGTAGAGAGAGTGTAGGGCCGGGAAGGCCTAGAAGGGAGTGATTGTGTTGCTTGTGGCTAATGGAGTTGGGGAGCTGACACCCACCAGGCACAGACAAGGCTCCTCATGCTAAGGGCAGGTGGTAGCGAGATGCTTTCAGCCCTGGGTGACAGGCACACTTCCTTCACACAGCCCTGGCAACATGCCTCAGCCCTGCCTTGGAAGGAATGGCTGCCTCGGGGTGAGCGGGACCCTGCATGCCCTTCTCTTCAGCCTCATCTCATAGCACTGGCACCAGCGGCCTATGGTTGACAATGGTCGGAATCTCCAGCAGAAGCTGTGGGATTTTGGGAAAGCTGCTCGAACTTTCCTTGGGAAAATGCCCTTTTGCATAGTCCTGAGTTTTCAGCAGGATGGCTCCCAGGCTGGCCGGCCTTGAAGACTCATGTCAGTTTCACTGCCTGAATTTCATCTGAATTTCAGAATGTGAAATTGACAAAGCCATCCCAGAGGGCCTGCCCAATTGTAGTGCTTTGACTCTGTGCTGCCCCAGCTCTCAGCCTCCCCACCTCCTCCCCAGCTCTGGAGCCGAAGAGGCTGAATGCCCTGGCTGACTCTCTGCTTCTCCGGCTCGGAAATGGGGAATCAGGAAGGTTGAGTGGCCGGCTCAATCCCTTTCTGGCTGCCAGAGCCAGGGGCCAGGTGAGTGGTGGGGCTCTTTATCTGTTGCAGCTGGGGAAGGATTTTGTCAGTTTCACTTTCAGAAACTAACAAGTGTTTTCCAGGCGGGCAGCTCAAAACTCCAAAGGAATTTTACTTAAGATCCCTCCCTGCGAACAATGGAACATATTTGTCTTTTACTCCTCATTTGGAAATTTTTCAAAAATGTGACATTGTCCACGGAAAGGGATTTCAATTTTCCAGCCAGCTATAGGGAATATGTCTGTGTCTAGTTACCTTTCGCTGGTGTTATGGCCACGATTTGTGACTGTAATGGTCCTTGCTAATTAGTTCATCCATCTGGTGTGTGAGGAGGAAGCTACGTTTGGGAAATGGGTCAATCAAGGCTGCTCTGGCCCCATCAGCAATTAGTGGCTTTCCCTGTTTGAACAATGGGGTTTTGAATGGACTTCTCTCTTCCCAGAGGAGGGGAGAAGAGGAGGCTGGAATTCCTTCCTTCTCCCGTTCCCCAATCTTGGCCCATGTTTTAAAGAGCTGCAATTTTTCTCCAGCTGACCACCTGACATGGCGTCAGGAAAAGTCTGCTTTTAAAGGAGACATGCTCTCTAAGGAAGGAGAGCCTGTTCACTGCCAGAAAGACAAGACATTGCTGGAGTATCCGGACAAGAGGCACCTTGCTGTTCCTCTAGGACACTGGCCAAAGCCGCAAGGATTCTCAGGAGCAGGGGCTGCTCTAGGAATTGCGCCGCCCCAAGCAGGGCGGCACGCCGCGGGCGCCTGGCGGTCGCCAGTCCCGCGGCTCGTGGACCTCCTGCAGACGTGCCTCGCGGAGGGTCCGCTGGTCCCGCGGCCCAATGGACCTCTCGCAGGCATGCCTGCGGATGCTCCACCGAGCCACGGGACCAGTGGACCCTCCGCAGGCATGCCTGCGGAGGTCCACCGGAGCCGCCTGCCGCCTCCCGCGCGCCGCCCCAAGCACGCGCTGGCATGCTGGGGTCTGGAGCCGGCCCTGCTCAGGAGGGATGAGAACTCCAAGGAGGTAAAGGTGATGAACTGCATTTAGATGTTCATTGTTTTGTCTACGTCTGAATCTCTCCTGTGCTGTCTAAGACTACAGGGTCTGTGTTTAAGAAGTTCCTTTGCAAAGCTTGTATTCCTTGCTTTATCTGCCATGTGTCCTCTAAGAGTTAAACTTCTGAGTGTACATAGGGGCAGAACTCTGGGGACAGCATGCACAAGCTACTGGTGGGAGGTCTGGGGGGGCTCAGCACTGCTCTTGGGGTGGAGGGCAGTAGGACTGTGGGATCTCACAGGCCAAAAGGGGCACCAGAGAGGACACCTGCACCCCGGGAGTGTGCATGAGAGCTCAGAGCTAGAGACAGTATCAGGAGGCTGCTCAGAGCCAGCAGGCTTGAAAGCACAGGGAATCCTGACATTGGGTCCAATAGAGCTGACTGGTGATCAGCCACTAGAAGGGAACTCAGCCAAGGCTGTAACAGAGGCCAGAGATGATTTCTTTGCCTCCAGCAAGCCTTGGTGGAAATCCCAGAGGGAGGGCTTGACCTGGGGACTGGGATAATTCAGTTATCTCCATCAGGCTAATCCAGTTGTGTCCTGCTGAGAGGATTTTCTATGTAATATGGTGGATAGGGTGGCTCTGATCTGGACTGAGAAGTCTCCTGGCATGGGGCAGAGCAAGGTCTGGAGGGACAAAATGCCAGGTCTTCTGCTTGAGTTTCAGCCTGTGCTGGGGAAGCATTGGGCTATGATCTAGGTTGGACTCAAGTTTCCTGGCTGGTGAAGGACAGCAGGCAAAATCCAGCGCTTGGGGAGAAAGTCCTGGGCTGCTGCCCTTTGGAAGACTGTTAGGCCTGTGCTCTAGACACCGACCATGTGATGTGAACAATCAGGTTTTGCTGAGAACACTGTGGTGAGGCAGTTCTGGCAATGCCTGGGGTCCTCAGCTTTCTTAGTGCTGGATGTGAAGACTCTGGAGGTCAATAGGAGCCTTTCGATTGACTCCAACAGGCTTTGGGCCAGGCCCTTTGACTGTCAGTTCTGTGGAGCAGGAACTGGCTTTTCAGGTGGGTATTTGCACAATGGGGTCCCGCTCCTGTTTGGGGCCTATGGAGGCTTCTGGAATGCAGTAATGCTAATTATTTGCATGACTCCAATTCCTCTGTCTGGAGGTCAATATAAGGCTGAGAAGTTGCACTAATAGCTGATGATCAGGGATCTGAGATATGTAAGATGTCTTTGTTGACACTGATCATGAGTTTCCGGTGGTGCATCTGTGGTCCTTAGCAGTCATTGGTGTGGCTCTGTTCCTCTCTCTGGAAGTGCCCAGTGGATCCTATCAGCTGATAGTTCATTGCTTTGGGGTCTCTCCTGTAGGGCGCCCTTCAGTTTTCTCTCCCGTCTTTCTGTTTGATATATGTATAAGGCTGTTATGAGGATGCAATGGTGCAGTGGATATGCTGATGACACCCACAAGCTCTGTGTCTTTATTTTTTCCGAGCAGGCTGAGCAGTTGAGTGACTCAGCCGGTTGCTGGCTGAGGCTGACCCAGATCAGACTGAAGTTGTACTCAGAGGGTGGGAAAGCATCTGTTGGAAGAAGTGAAGCTTATATCCCCCTTTGACTGGAGGATTGTGGCCACAGGGGGAACCTGTGGGGTCTTTAGTTGCTTAGTCTACAGCCCTTTCTCTACACTGGGTGGGAAGAAGGCAATGGCTACTGATGCCTTTATCAAGGCAAGACTGGGCTATTGTGATGTATGCAATGTGGGCCTGAGCCTTGGGACCATTCAGAAACTGAATTTTAGTGCAGAATGCAGCTGCCTGCTTATCAAGTGATGCTTCATGCAGGCATCCCAGCACACTAGTGTGCAGGATGTACTGGTTTCTGACTAGGGTCCAGGGGGAGTTTAGGAGGCTGTGTTTGACCTCTAAAGCCGTATGTGGTTTGGAACCTTCCCCTCTGATATCACTAGCCACTGGTCTACGTGGGAAGGGGGTGTGCACAGAATATGTCCTTACTTCTGGGACATGCTCCTCCTTCCTGGATCCTCAAGCCCCCAGATCTGTTGATCTATTTGGATCTATGTCCCAAGGGTTCTCCCAAAAGGGGGAGTGAGGGATGTGTGGAGGCTGTTATAGATGGGAAATATATGAGCCTTTCATTAGGGATATCTGTTTCATTTGCCCATCGCCACTCTGTTACAGGCACGTAGAGCCCATTTCTGTTTGGCTTGCATTGGTTTAGCTTCATCTATTTCAAACCAATATCATCAAATCAGTGCAATCTGCTTGTATAGATGCATTTAAACTGGTTTAATCCTTTGCTTTTAACACATTGTTAACCTGCATGGGCAAATCACCAACTTAATCCCAGTGTGAGTGTTAAACTGGTTCAAGTGGCAACCACCAGCTTGGCCAACATGCTGAGGACTGAATTGGGAAACCTCCAGACTTAAGAACATCAGCTGCTATAGTTTGTCAGGGTAGGCACCCTATGGCACGGGTGCTGAAGGCGACACACAAGCTGATTTTCAGTGGCACTCACACTGCCTGGGTCCTGGCCACCGGTCTGGGGGGCTCTGCATTTTAATTTAATTTTAAATGAAGCTTCTTAAACATTTTAAAAACCTTATTTACTTTACATACAACAATAGTTTAGTTATATATTATAGACATAGAAAGAGACCTTCTAAAAACGTTAAAATGTATTACTGGCACGCGAAACCTTAAATTAGAGTGAGTAAATGAAGACTCGGCACACCACTGCTGAAAGGTTGCTGACCCCTGGTTTAAGCTAACAAGGCAAGGCTCTCACACTAGGGCTGTGTGAGGCTCATAACCTTTGTTGATCAGGCACCGTGTCGGGACCCTGTAGTACTCTCATCAGTGGGTTACAGCTGCATTAGGGTTTGTTCTGGTTTAGCTAGATTGATTTAAAAATCAATATAGTTTGTGGAAGCAGGGAAATAATTAACAAGGATTTGAAGGGATCTTAATGCATGTCAGTTAGTTAGCATGAGTTAGGCTAACTGTGACCCTAATGACGTGAGATTTGTAGAAGCGAAGATAGTGTGAGGCAGAGAATAAACTGTGTGAAAAGTGATTACGACCTTGCAATGATAACCAAATATGCAGGCTTGCTTTTTCTAGTAGTGAGACAAATAAGATAGCAGAAAGGCTTATGTATAAACAAATGCAATTGTTTCTCTTTACTGTCTGTATTATTGTTAGTTATTGTCTGTAACAAAGGTATAAATGCTTGCTGTAATTGTTTACCAATTGAGAGAGACCTGTCCGGGACAAGGGGCAACCCTGTTTCCTAGACACTCCTCCCTCATTGTAATTACTAGAGAAAGAATAAAGTATTTGATTTTGCTGCACCCAAACAAAAAGCGAGAACTGAGTTTTTCTCCGACAAGTTAAACTTGGTCAATTTTTCAAATGTCAAAGTGGGATTAGAGCCCTGAGTCCAAGCCTTAGCGACAGAGTTAAACCAACTAATAAAATGAGTAATTAGGCAGATTTATCAGAGCACATTAGGGCTCATCTAAAAAGAAGATGTTCAAGAGCAGTTTCCTTTCCTGCAACTGTGCTGCAATGTCTTGCAGGGTTAAGACGCAACATGGTCTTTAAAAGTTGGCAATATTGCCACATGGGTCTCTTGGGAAAGACTATTAGATCTACGGATGTTTCCCTCTTCCTGTCATATGACTGGGCTCATGGTAGACAGGTGAGGATGCGCGTACTATTTCTTTAACTCTGCAGGAGGAAGCCTAGCAAGAGAGTTGAGGCTAGGGAACATAGATGCATTGCAGTGAAGCAATGGGAGGGGACAGGGTAGCTGCAGGGATGGTATTGCCTCCCTTAGTCTAATACAGTTCCTTGTTCAGTGTTTGAACCTAGCAACTCTTTCCAGGATTCTTTCCCCTCGTCACATGACATGGTGCCAGGTGTCAAACTCACTTTGAAGCAACATAAAGAAGAGGTGGATGAAAATGCAAATCCTCCACCAGACTTTGATGAGTCCCTGGAATGACATGAGTGCAAGGAGCTCTTCCCTGGATTCCAGACCCCATCAAAGAGCAGCGACCCAGAGAAGGTGTGACTGGAGCCCTAGTGGGGGCCAGCTATGGTCACTCAGTTAGGGTGAACTGCAAAGAATGGGGCAGCCAAACCCCCAAAAGTTGGTGGATATTTCAGTACTTAGCATAAAACAGATTCTTTATTACCTTACTGGTTACTCAGAAGTCCAAACAACACAGTTCCCTTAAAGTGATCCAGCCTCCATCCAGGTACCCATGTCAAATATGATGAAAATTTTTGTAAATCTTATTTCATCATATAAAAGAAAAGGTTCTACCAATCCCAAAGGATCGGACACATTAACTCCCAGGTTAATGAATGTTTCATATCTTACCACAAATACACGCTACAGCCAATTCTTAACTAAATTAAAATTTATTAAAAAACAAAAGAGAGAGAGAGTATGGTTAAAAGATCAATATACATACAGACATGAGTTCAAATCATTGAGATGCAGATTCACAGCAGAGATGGTGAGCTTTGTAGTTGCAAAGAGTTCCTTTAGAATTCAGTTCATAGGTCATAGTCCAATGTCCATATCTCATATTCAGGGCATACCAGCATAACAGGGACCTCAGTCTTGCGACTCAAACTTCCCCTGAGGAAGTCTAAGCAGATCTGAGATGACAGAATCAGGACCCAAGAATCTTTTATACAAGTTCATGTCTTTTGACAAGCTGGGATTTCTTTGTGGAACAAAAGGTAATTAGGATGTTGAAGGAGGTCCATCACCGGTACTTAGCTATACATAAGGCTATTTGCTTTTTCCTCCACCATTCACAGTACATTTCAAAGAGAGATGAATACCGAGATATCCCATGTTTACAATTAATTTAAATGCAAGGATCTTCTTTTGACCTCTGAATTATCAGAATACAGCATAGACAGGGACCGTTGATTACATTGTCAGACCCTACTCATACATATGTAAATACACAAACATTATCTCCCAGGTGTCTTTTGAGGGTTATTTATTTTGCAGGATGTTTAACCCTTTCTAGCCACGCATCACAGAAGGGTAACTCTAAGATCAGTTTTAGCATATGCAATGGGAACTGAAAATCATTTGCCTTTGCCAAGGAAGGAAATCAGAATATGTGTCACATCCTTCTTCAAAAGCATGACAAGCATTTCATTCTCTAAAAGGAACACTGTACGCAAATAGACGAGCTTTCACAATCGGGTGCAGAGAAAACATGGAAGCCTTTGCCCAAGCTCTGCATGAACAAGCAGAGCATTGTGGCTTTGGTATCCATGATCAAGGACATTGTGCAGCAGAGATTGTCTAGTAGCTGGGGTTTTCAGCAAAGAGCTTTCAGAACAAACATGCATCTGAGCTAGCGCTGGACCAGGCAAATCTAGCCAGCACAGCAACCTGAGCTAGTGAAAATTAACTGCCAAAAAACTTTGCTATTCCGGTGTTAAGGTTGCCCAGTAGTGCCTTGTGCCCTTCAAGATTATGGAGAGAGATTAAATTTAAACCTCTGAAAACTAAGAAATTAAGAGTTATGGTACATGGTACCCTCCCCACACAACCTTAACTCTGCCCTCCTGGAACTTTCAATAGCCACTAGAAATGGCTCAGTCAGGGTGGTGCCACAATAAGTGAATGCAGATCACCCAGCAAGAAAATAGTGGAAGCACATGTGAAAAGAAGGAAAGAAAACATTCCCATTGGGAAAAGGGAAGCATCATCTTAAGAGCGCTGAGTTCCCATGGGAAAAAGGGGGTAGGTGAGGCAAAGGCAGACTCAGAGCAAGTTAGTTCTGCTCACCTAGTAGAAACTTGCAAGAAAACCAAGAAACAATGACAATGTAGACCTG
Organism: Mauremys reevesii; assembly: GCF_016161935.1. NCBI lineage: Eukaryota > Metazoa > Chordata > Testudines > Geoemydidae > Mauremys > Mauremys reevesii. Next base: position 119,472,634 of record NC_052626.1, read on the forward strand.
TTTGTACAACAAAGGAATTAAGGAGGTGGCCTCACTCACTTTCCCTTGGTTTTTTTCCCCAGAGATCTGTGTCCAGAGAAAGCATCATGAACAGGTATCAGAGGGGTAGCATGTTAGTCTGTACCCACAAAAACAACAAGGAGTCCGGTGGCACCTTAAAGACTAACATTTATTTGGGCATAAGCTTTTGTGGGTAAGACCCCTACTTTTTCAGGTGCATGGAGTGAAAATTAGAGATGCGGGCATAAATATATTGGCACATGAAGAGAAGGGAGTTACCTTACAAGTGGAGAATCAGTGATGACAAGGCCAATTCAGTCAGGGTGGATGTGGTCCACTCACAATAATTGATGAGGAGGTGTCAATACCAAGAGAGGGAAAATTGCTTTTGTAGTGAGCCAGCCACTCCCAGTTCCTATTCAAGCCCAAATTAATGGTGTCAAATTTGCAAATGAATTGTAGCTCTGCAGTTTCTCTTTGAAGTCTGTTTTTGAAGTTTTTTTGCTACTTTTAAATCTGTTATTGAATGTCCAGGGAGATTGAAGTGTTCTCCTACAGGCTTTTGTATGTTACCATTCCTGATGTCCGATTTGTGTCCATTTATTCTTTTACGTAGAGACTGTCCCGTTTGGCCAATGTACATGGCAGAGGGTCATTGCCGACACATGATGATATATATCACATTAGTAGATGTGCAGGTGAATGAGACCTTGATGGTGTAGCTAATGTTGCTGGGTCCTCTGATGGTGTTGCTAGAGTAGATATGGGGACAAAGTAGGCAATGGGGTTTCTTACAGGGATTGGTTCCTGGGTTAGTGTTTCTGTGGTGTGGTGTGTAGCTGCTGGTGAGTATTTGCTTCAGGTTGGGGGGCTGTCTGTAAGCGAGGACTGGCCTGTCTCCCAAGGGCTGTGAGAGTAAGGGATCATTTTCCAGGATAGGTTGTAGATTGTTGATGTTGTGCTGGAGAGGTTTTAGCTGGGGGCTGTACGTGATGGCCAGTGGTGTTCTGTTATTTTCCTTGATGGGCCTGTCCTGTAGTAGGTGATTTCTGGGTGCCAGTCTCTCTCTGTCAATCTATTTCCTCACTTCCCCAAGTGGGTATTGTCGTTTTAAGAATGCTTGATAAAGATCTTGTAGGTGTTTGCCTCATGAACAGGCTGGGCTGTTAATCTCAAAATCTACAGTACTATTGTTAAATTTAAAATTGATTCAGGGGCAGAAGGATCTGTGATTTGTAAAGAGACTTTTAAGAAGAGCCCTCTTTCTGACTCAGAGTAACTGAGGGCGGAGGTCAGTAGCCTAGAGGCACAGGTAAATGACCCAATCTTCAGAGCTTGAGAGAGTAATTCTAGATGGATGGACTATGTAAAAAACCCCAGGCCCTTCCAAACACAAAATCCAATTGGGAATACAGTGATGGAATTTCTGCATCTCATGGGATTCTGTCCAAAGGACATCATTGTCATGATGCCACACAGTGTGAGATCACAAATTCTAAGCATTATCCACAGTGCTCTTCTGAGTATGGAGAAGTGTAAGAACAAAGCCCAAGATGCCATGTTGCAGCCAGGCAGGAATGCTCCTTTGAAGATAAGATATCCTAATGTGGAATCTGCAGTCAGCTGAGGAAACAAGAACCTCTGTTTGCCTTTAGTTTAAAATTGGTACGGATCTGTTTGAATTAAGTGGGAATGATCCTCCATTATTAGTGGACAACTACTGAATTAAAAAAAATGAGATGTTGCACAACACATCAAGTAGCAATGTAATAACAAATACACTGTGAATTGCAGGTAGCTCATCATGTGATTCCAGAAGTGTCACAGATAAAGGTGCCCACAAGTCACAAATTATTTTTATTATAATAGCATGTAGGGGCCCCAGTTGTGGACCAGGACACTATTGTGGTAGGTGCAGTACAAAACACAACAATTGGTTCCTGCCCCAGAGAGCTGACAGTATGAGTATACGACAAGACAAGAGACAACAAATGGATACAGACAGATAGGGGAGTACAAGGAAACAATGAGAAAATATTGGTCAGCATGATAGGCGTTGATCTCAGCACAACAATCCTGGTTTTCCAGTTCAAAATTACTTGTTTTTTAAATGTAAGCTAACTGGACTGAAAAGAAAAGAAAATAAGTTAAAATTGCAATGAACTGTTTTAGTTTTTCTGTCTGCAATTTTTTTTTGAGATTACAACTTTTCGTCCTGATTCAAGATGGGGAAAAATTTCTAACGCTTGAAAAATATTTGCAGGGTGGAAAAACAATTTCCTGCCCAGCTCTCACAAGTAACAATGGCCCACTCAGGCTGACATCTTATTCTTCATGGACTTCGACCTGACGGCCACCATCTCCACCATCCTGGCTTCCTATGGCTCCATTACTGCTGCTGTGCTAAAGATCTCCCCCACTCAGCTAGGGGGTCTGCACCCTGCCCTCTCTACCTGTGCTGCCCAACTGACAGCTGTGGAGTTGCTGTACAGCACCCTAGCCTTCATTTACATGCGCCCGCCCAGCTACTCGCTGGGCACCGACAAAGTGGCCTCTGTGTTCCACATGGTGGTGACCGCCATGCTAAATCCCCGATCTACTGCCTGAAGAACACCTTGCACAGGGCTCTCTTGGGGAAGGAGGCCGCTTGGCTGGGCAGGCAAAGGCCTTGCTGCAAGGCGCATGTGGGACAATAACCTGGGAAGAGGATGGGACTGCAGTGACCTTGGAGATAATGACAGCAGTCCACTCAGGGGGCTGGAGGCTGCAGGCCTGCTGGGGGACGTTCTCTTCCCTTTTATGTCTGTGCCCCACCCTCCATCTTGGCCAGCCTGTTTGTGGTTTGTACGGCGGTCATGCAGTGCAATTGCTCCTCAAGCAGAGTACGCATATTCTGAGTAGCCACCTCCGAGCTAGCTTTAATCTAGCTAGATTGGGTACTGAAGGTGGGAAGCTGCAACAGTGCCTGCTTGGAACCCTGGGTAATAACTCATGGGGCTGCCATGGCTTCACTGCTCCAGTACCCACGCTAGCTAGGCTAAAGCTAACTCAGGTGTGTCTATAGTAACTGGAATCACAGCCCATGGTTGCAGAGGTGCCATACCCTGTGTGTCTCTGTCTGTTCTCTCCACCCCCCGCCTCGCTGTCTGTGCCTGTTCCAAACGTGTTTCACAGCATACACTCAGACAAATTAGCTAAAAACATAAAATACTCTTGCTGGAAGGTTGCAATGTAACCATAGGTGCCCCTTCCCTGCCCCTATTCCAACTCCTTCCCCAAATCCCTGTCCTGGCCCCGCCTCTTCCCCTGAGTGCACCACATTCCCGTTCCTCCCCTGCCCTCCCAGCATGCCGCCAAACAGCTGTTTGGCAGCGGCTGGGAGAAAGTACTGGGAGGTAGGTGAAGGAGTGAGTAAGCTGCGTGCTCAGGGGTGGGGGAGGAGGAGGTGGGGAGGGGGTGAGGGGAGCTTGGCTGCCAGTGATTGCAGAGCACTCTTTCCGCCCCTTTCTGCCCTCCCAGAGCGTGCCATGTCCTCGCTCCTCCTCATCTCAACCAGAGCCTCCTGTGTGCTGCGAAACAACTGATTGCAGCAGGCAGGAGGTGCAGGAGGAGGGGAGGCGCTGATTGGTGGGGCCTGCTGGCGGGCAGGAGACACTGTGGGGACGGGAGGTTCTGACAGGGTGGCAACTAGAGAGAGGATTCTCTGCACCACCTCAACCACCAGCCCACCCCAACCAAGATCCCTTCTCTAGCTGTGGCCAGACCTCTGATGCTTCAGAGGAAGATGGAAAAATTCCTAGATTACAGTTGAGCATCAGTGGGGAAAAATCTTTCCTGACCTTCAGGTGCCTGGCTGAAGCCATGCAGCTTGAGGGTGGATTATAGTCATTAAGGTTTCCAGTACGTGTCCCCAGAGCTAAGCACTATGCTGTGAAGTGGAAGCTTCTGGGTGTCTTGCCCACTGCCCATATTCAGAAAGTCTCTAGCTGTGTTTTCGGTTGGGTTGGGGAGGGGATAAACACTTGCTATGTGTCAGTCATAAAGCCTCTCATGGTGGGGTGGGGATACCCTGGCCCTCAGACAGGGGCCAGTCACAAAGAAAAGTGCCCTGTATCCTGGGACCGGGGTTTCTGAATGTCCCGGTGGGCAGTGGCTGCCACGGAAACCCAAAGAGAATGATTAAGGTTGCAGTGTAAAGCTGTGAGTCGGAGGGAAAGTGCTCACTCTGCGATGGATGGGGGAATTCTGATTAATTCCTGCAGGGAACGGCCCTGAGCACCTGGGACCTGTTTAACTCTGAGATCCCATTTTCTCCAGTAGGACTTGCCTCTGCTTTCAGCCTCTAGTCTAACCATGGGGGGGTCCCTGCACTCCTGGCCTGTGTCTCTTTACACGGATTGAACGAGTGTCCCTGCTACAGGGAGTCAGTGTACACACTGCAGCGCTAACACAGCTGATCACTCAGGGTTAACCCTGCCGTGTCTGGTTGCGGTGCAGCCAGATTGGCTCTTGAGTCCATCGTCCAAGCATGTCTCAGCTCAAGTCTGCCTCATCCCCGTCGAGGTGATGTGTGGGGGGGCATGTGGGGTCAAGTGCCCCCATTGGCTTGCTGGGGCAGGAGGAGAGGGGCTCTACCTTCTCTCCTGTGCTGCCCCTCTCTCCCCACCATTGGCTGCTCTCTGGGAGCCAGGAAGGGAGCAGAACAGAGACACATCTGCCTGAGAGAGCCTGGCTGGGAGGCAGCGGCTGCCTGCTCTCTGCCTGGGCTCGGCTGCGCGGGGGGAAGAGGGGACTCCAGCTCACTGGGCCCCTGTCTTTGCCCCTTTTAAAACCCTCTAAAGAGCAGGCAGCAGAGTCTGAGCCCTGGTCTACACTATGAGTTTAAGTTGAATTTAGTAGCATTAGATCAATTTATCCCTGCACCCATCCACATGATGAAGCCATTTTTCTCGACTTAAAGGGATCTTAAAATTGATTTTGGTACTCCTCCCCAACGAGGGGATTAGTGCTGAAATCGACCCTGCTGGGTCGAATTTGGGGTAGCATGGATGCAATTTGACGGTATTGGCCTCCAGGAGCTATCCCAGAGTCCTCCATTGTGACCGCTCTGGACAGCACTCTTAACTCAGATGCACTGGCCAGGTAGACAGGAAAAGCCCCGCAAACTTTTGAATTTTATTTCCTGTTTGGCCAGCGTGGCGAGCTGATCAGCACAGATGACTATGCAGAGCTCATCAGCACAGGTGACCATGCAGAGTTCATCAGCACAGGTGACCATGCAGTCCCAGAATCGCAAAAGAGCTCCAGCTGATTGCTGAATCTGATTGCTGTTTGGGGAGATGAATCCGTGCTATCAGAACTCCATTCCAAAAGACGAAATGCCCAAATATTTGAAAAAAATCTCCAAGGGTATGAAGGACAGAGGCTATAACAGGGACCCGCAGCAGTGCCGCATGAAACTTAAGGAGCTCAGGGAAGCCTACTAAAGAAACAGAGAGGCAAACGGCCGCTCCGGGTCAGAGCCCCAGACATGCCACTTCTATGATGAGCCGCATGTCATTCTAGGGGGTGCCCCTACAACTACCCCACCCCTGTGCATGGACTCCGTCAATGGATTCTCATGCAACAGGGATGAGGATTTTGGGGATGAGGAAGATGATGATGAGGAGGAGGACACTGAAGATAGCACACAGCATGCAAGTGGAGAAAATGTTTTCCCCGACAGCCGGGAACTGTTTATCACCCAGAACCCAGTACCCTCCCAACCCACCCAAGGCAGGCTCATGGACCTGGAAGGCAGAGAAGGGACCTCTGGTGAGTGTACCTTTGTAAATATTGTATATGGTTTAAAAGCAAGCATGTTTAATGATTAATTTGCCCTGAAGACTTGGGATGCATTTGTGGCCAGTACAGCTACTGGAAAAGTCTGTTAACATGTATAGGGATGGAGCATAAATCCTCTAGGAACATCTCAATGAAGCTCTCCTGGATTTATTCCCAAAGCCTTTGCAGAAGGTTTCTGGGGAGGGCAGCCTTATTCCGTCCACCATGGTAGGACAATTTACCACGCCAGGCCAGTAGCACATAGTGTGGAATCATTGCATAACAAAGCCTGGCAGCATATGGTCCCGGTGTTTGCTGGCATTCAAGCAACATCCGTTCTTTAGCTCTCTGTGTTATCCTCAAGAGAGTGATATCATTCATGGTCACCTGACTGAAATAGGGGAATTTTATTAAGGGGACATTCAGAAGTGGTTGTTCCTGCTGGGCTGTTTGCCTGTGGCTGAACAGAAATCATCCCCACTGTGCGCCACGCGGTGGGGGGAGGGGTGAAGTGATCATCCCAGAGAATAGGGTGTGTGTGTGAGGGGGTGGGTGGGTTAGTTGGGTTTGTGCTGCATGTTAATCCGAAAACCACAGCCCCTCCTTTTAAATGGCCAACCCAACAGGTGCTTGGTATGGGACACAAGGGAGCTGCTGTTTGAAACCATGTAATGTTAACAGCTTGGTTCACCGTGAAAGAGACTACCCATTGTTCTCTAAAATGTGTCTTTTTAAATACTACTCTCCCTTTTTGCCTCCCACAGGTGCAAACGTTTCAACACTCCCTGTATCAGCTGCGTCCCAGAGGCTAGCAAAGATTAGAAGGCGAAAAAAATGCACTCGCAATGAAATGTTCTCTGAGCTCATGCTGTCCTCCCACACTGAAAGACCCCAGCAGAATGCATGGAGGCAGACACTGTCAGAGTGCAGGAAAGCACTAAATGAACGCAAGGACATGTGGCAGGATCAAGATGATAGGTGGCGTGAGCGTGATGAGAGGAGGCAGGATGCAATGCTGAGGCTATTAGAAGATCAAACTGATATTCTCTGGTGTATTGTTGAGATGCAGGAAAGGCAGCAGGAGCACAGACCGCCTCTGCAGCCCTTGTGTAACAAATCATCCTCCTCCCCAAGTTCCATAACCTCCTCACCCAGATGCCCAAGAACGCGGTGGGGGGGGGCCTCTGGGCACCCAACCACTCCACCCCAAAGGACTGCCCAAGCAACAAAAGGCTGGCATTCAATAAGTTTTGAAGTGCAGTGTGGCCTTGTTCTTCCCTCCTCCACCACCCCACCTGGGCTCCCCTGCCCCTCCTGGGCTACCTTGGCAGTTATCCCCCCATTTGTGTGATGAAGTAATAAAGAATGCATGAATTTGAAACAACAATGACTTTATTGTCTTTGCAAGCGGTGATCAAACGGGGGAGGGGAGGGCGGCTGGCTTACTGGGAAGTAGAGTGAACCAAGGTGGTGGGTTTTCATCAAGGAGAAACAAACAGAACTTTCACACCCTAGCCTGGCCAGTCATGAAACTGGTTTTCAAAGCTTCTCTCGTGAGTGGCACGCCCTGCTGTGCTCTTCTAACCGCCCTGGTGTCTGGCTGCGTCCAGTGATGACCTCTGCCTGACGAAAGTGGGGATGGCGGGCAGAGTGAGAGCAGCTGGCTTCAGCAGTGTTACTGAGCATGCTCAGTCCATGTGAGCCTGCTGAGTACAAACCTAGCAGCAACTCGCGGGGGGGGGGGGGGGGGGGGAGAGCATGTGACACGAGATGCCTCTTCCCCCACACAATGCCTCCGCCGATAACCCTCCTGCAGTAACACAAGTGTGTGCTCAGGGGAATGCTGTGCTGCAGTGTACATGCCCTGCAAGATACTCACTGGAAGCGTGAAGGGAAGTAACGCTGCTTTTAGCATGGGAGTCTAGGCAAGAAGGAAGAAAAGCTGGAAATTCTCATTGAGGAGGGGAAAGTGGATAGAACGGGGAAACCTGGTGGGACGATGTGTATTACTGGAATGTTAGTGTCATTGGTTACAACCCGACTAGGAAGGGGAGAGATGATAACAGTGGTGGGCTTGGAGGCACTTGACATTAGACACGCCATTACCTGTTGAAAGTTCTTGGTTCTAGAGAACCCCAGGACCTCAAATGAACAGGGCTCAACCTGCTAACTAACAAGACCTAGCAGGGGAATCAGTAGGGGGCTGGTACTGTTCACTGAATCCAAACCAGAGAAGGTTCAGTTTCTCCTTTAGCACCTGTTTGTGGCTTGTGGGAAGACAATTGGGTTTGCATGGGGGACTTCCTATTTGGAGACAGATGGGTGAGGTCTGACGTAGCCATTAGTAAATCATCCTTGGAGATTTAAAAAAAATGACAGATACTTTTCTAAGCCTCTATTGTGGGTCTCATTGTGGTGGGTAAAGATGAATTGATCACTGGCCTGCATGTTACCAGTTGCTCTGGGGCTACTGATCGTGACTTGACTGTATTCAATAAGGACCAATAGAGGACAGCTCCAAGCAGCCATATTTACATTTGGTGCATCGAAAGGGCTAACTTTTCAAACAGCTCTCTCCTTCTTGGGTGGCAGCTGCCTCCTCTCCTGACTTGGTCCTCCAGCCCAGTCACTTCCAAACTTCTCCCCTTCCAGGGTCGTCTAGAACTAAAAGCCAAGGAATCAACACCCAACCAGGGCTAGTAGGAGTGAGGGGGAAATGCCTCCTGTGACAAAGTGTGGAGTTTTCTTGGTTTTTCTGTGTTTTCCAGTGGGTTGCATGCAGAGGGAGTGGGACTCAGTGTCCCCGGGTGTTACTGGTTTAACAAGAGAAGGGGAGAGGGAGTTTGTTGTTACAGAGGACCGGAGAGGGAACTTGGGACCCCAGCTGATGGCCTGGAGGATGGATACCCCAGCGACTGGTGACTTGGTGTCCCAGAGACGCAGCTCAGGAGTCACAGCTGGTTCTGGCCAGTGGGAGGACAATGGGCTGCGGAGAGAGGACCCCGGTGACCTAAGCAGCTGGTTCCAGCCAGAGGGGGCCAGAGGAGGGCTGAGAGGAGACGAGACCCAGGCCATCCTGTTTACGACCCTGTTTACCTGGAGAGAAGACAATGAAGAGAGGCGGGGCTTGGGGCTGGGGATATCAGGTGCCCAGCTGGGAAGCAGGGGGGCTCTGGGCTGGAGAGAGGGAGCAGGCAGAGCCCACCGGGATGCAGGGGGACTAGGATGTGCTGTGCTGTGCTGAGGGAGGCCAGGCTTGAGGCCCTGAGAGTTTCCTGCGCTGTGTTCAACCCTCAATAAACCCTCCTGTTTTATGCTGGCTGGGAGTTGCTCCGGTCTAGAGAACAGGGTTGCATCAACCCCTTCGGGGGTGGAGGCCCTGGGGAGTCCAGAGTGAGTGGACTCCCTGAGGGGGCCCACAGTGAGAAACAGGTGTGCTAAGGCCCAGAGAGATGCAGCTCCAGGAGGTGGAGGGGCCTGACCCCGAGAGAGGGTGATCCCCGAGAAGGGCTGTCACACTGGAAGGGGCACCCCCCATAGACCGCACGGGGCCACGAGTTGGCACGATCTGTGAGTCTGTGACACCTCCATCTCTGGGTATAACAGACGGACGTCCTGTCTTCCCTCAGGGAGGGACCTTCAGGCAGTTGCTGAGGGACAGAGCCAGCCTTCCCTCAGGACCTGCCAGATAACGGACCTTCCTCTTGCCAGGTCTGCCCACAAGTGAGCTGTTCTGCTCCTTTGAAATCCTCTCTGCTCTCTGCTGACCCTGCAGCTGTGTTGGGGTGGGGCTGGTTGAGGCCAGAGCAGCTCCTTGGCTTTGATGCCCAGTGTGAGATTTGTATTCCTCCTTACAATTCCAAACAGAGGGGAAACAACCTTGAAGGTACAGCTTTCCATACTGCTACCGGCTCACAAGCTTAGCAGGTCTGAGGGTCTATTGTTGCAAGTCGAGCTTTTTGTTCTATTGGGAACTTTTATCAAATCGTTCACCTGGCTCACGGTGAAAGTGTGGGGGAGGGGCGGGGGGGCGGTCAAGTCCACGGGATAGGGGCCCCATGGTAATGTCTGGAGTGTCTGGGGTGGAGGGTGGGTGGGGCGTGCCCTTTCGCAGGACCCTTCCTGGTAGATGCTGTGCTTTCATTCTTGGACACTGCCAGGAGGCCCAGATTCCATTCCTAGCAGCTTGGCTGTTCCATCCCCTACTGTGAACCTGAACTGCCTTTAAAGGACTATCCAAGCCCCTCCCAGGTCTGCTCCCGTTGGGGGTCTCTCTCCTGGCTGAGCACAGGCTGTCCTTATGTCACCCAACAGGCCTGGATCCTAGTTACATGCCGCTCCCTTCTCATGTGAGCCCTGCACTTATTCCCTTCACCTGGGTATAGGTTCAGTTGAGCTGCAACCCCTTTCATGGCCATCTCACGCTGGGGCAGCCTGAAACTGGAAACCTGTGGGCTAATAGTAACTGTTTCTATGAAAGGTGCTGAAGACACAATGGAAGAGGAAATCCTTTGGACTGGATTTAAATGATTCCAAAGGAAAGTGAATGTGAGAAAATGTCCAGCATTATCCTCCCAACAAAAGAAAAAGTTGAAGGTCCGAAAGGACCTTATGTCCATCTTCTGTATAACACAGGCTTTAGAACATCACCGAGTGCTTCCTCCAGAAAACCTATGGCATGTGACTGAGCCAGAGCACATCTTCTGGAAAGACATCTACATGCATTGGAGCCAGCTGGTAAGAAAAAGTCCTTCTTCTGCAGTGATGTGAAGTTAAAGAACATGGAGAAGAAGAAAACCTCAACTTGGGTTTGACCATTAGCAAATCTCTTTGCTTCTTTGTGCCTCAGTTTCCACAACTATCAAATAAAGCTAATCAAGGTTCTGATTTTTTTCTCTCCTCTTTTGCAAGGCAGAAACTTAGATACATTTGGGGCCTGTCTACACTACCGGTCTAGAGTGTCTTTGTAAGCTGATGACCCCCACCTCTTTTTCAGACCCTATGGATAACACAAGCTCCTAAGTTTGTTCTGTGCTTAGCCCCTATGGAACAGCTGGGCTGGACGGCCTTTTCTCGCTGGGCTGTGAGGAGCAGGTTCTGGGTACTAGGGATATGAAGAGGCTCTCAAGGACTAATGCTTGAAAATAAATATCAATGAACTGCCACACAATATAAAATCACTGCTGCTAACATTGCTGGGTGATCAAATACTAGCAGAGTGGTAATTAATGCTGAGGACAGGGCAGTGACACAGAGCAATGGGATCCCTTGATAAGCTGGCCCCAGTGAAAGAAAACAAGTTTGAAAAGAACCAAATGAAAGGTCCTCTACCTAGCAACAAAGCATGCAGGCCACACCTCCACAATGGGAAGTGTATCCAGGAAAGCGCTAACCATGAAGAGGATTTAGGGGCCATGCTGGACAAGCCATTCAACATGAGCACCCAGTGTGATACTGTGGGGAACAGGGCTAACGCCATCATTAGATGTATGAAAAGAGCAGTGAGTAGCATAGGAGGTGACATGCCATCAGTAAGACTGATCCTGGAATACTGCATCCAGTTTTGGCATCCACCTTTGAAAAAGATTTTGAAATATTGGAGATGGGGCAGCAAAAAGCAATGAAACATTTTGAGGGCTGGAGACAAATGCCTGCTAGTGAGCTATTGAAGAGCTCAGCATGTTTAGATTATCAAAAGATCGGAGGTGATGTCATTGAAGTGCTGAAGTGACTTCATGGAGGGAAAAGATTGGGTATTAAAGGGCTCATTAATCTAGCAGAGAAAAGAAGAACAAGACCCAGTGGTTGGAAACTCAAAAGAGACCAATTCATATTAGAAATAGGACACAAATATTCAACAGTGAGGATGAATCACCAAAGGAAGAAACTAGAAAGGGAAGTGGTGGGAATTCTCCATTTCTTGGTGTCTTCTAATGAAAACTAGGTGCCTTTCTGGAATTGTTTAGTGAAAAACTAGTTACTATTCTATCCAGAAAGCATGCGCTATGCAGGGTGTCAGATTACATGCTCTAATTGTCAATTCTGTCCATAAAGTCTGCTCATTTATGAACAATTGAGCGTAGTATGGGGAAGAGCATCTCGTGTTCTACTGTGTAGTCAGTGTCATCCCCACAATGAAGAGTCACTGAGTGGGGTGATCCAGGGGAAGCAGCTCAAACATCCAATGGGGCTGGACAGGGGCAGGACATCAGCACTGCAGGGGAAGGGTGGGTGTGGCAGTGACATCACAAGGGCCTTTGGCAGGACCTTAGCCTATTGGACAAAGGTGGTGGGGAGGGGATGATCTCACAGAGAGATCTTGACATCAGCCAGGCAGGACAGGGATGCAGGACAGGGGCAACCTTGGAGATCCCTGTGGCTTTCCTTCAGCACGTCTCCTTCTCGAGGTCTCTCCTTGAGGACTGAGAGAGAATTCACTTTCACGTACGTGAGTGCAAGGAAGACCCTCTTCAGAGTTTTCTCCTTTTCCTTGATTGATTTTGCCAGAAAACAGACGTCCCTTTATAGAAGGTAAGAGCCTCCGAGAGGTTTGGAACCTGTTCAGTCTGATCCATCAGGTGCCAGCTGATTTTTAGGAAAGGAAAACACTAGATTGTGGGGGCAGCATTTGATTTCCGACCTAGGATTTTGTCCCTTAGAATCACTGGGGACCGTGGGGTTTCTCCTTTTTGTTTTCCCTTTTCCTCTGTCCCTCCTACCTTTCTCTTCTTGCTTCCTTTGTCCTTTTCCTTTGCTCTCCTCCCACCACCAGGAGCTCTGTGTGTGCACTGGCGGGGGTGGGAGGCCCTCACAGAGAGGTGAGACTGGAATAGTGCTCTGAGATTGATCCCCTCGGTGATGACCTGCGCCATTCTTTAGGATATTTGATGAGAACCCTTAGCCTCTCACCCCTCAAAGTCTCAACCTTGATTGGCTGAGGAGGGGGCTATTGACAGGGAGGAAACTCTGGTCTTTGTTGTTCTCTTTTATGACCAAGCACAGAAGTCACAACCAGTTATGCGTTTGACCAATGGTGATGCTGCTCTCCATTCATTGTCTCGGAGCAGTTCATGATCCTCTCTGACCTTCCAATTCTTCTAAAAGAATTGCTGAATAATTCCAATGAACAATTGTTGGTCTGTAGCTCATTTGAGAGCAACTCTGCTACTGACCACTTGCATCCGAAGAAGTGGGTATTCACCCACGAAAGCTCATGCTGCAAAACATCTGTTAGTCTATAAGGTGCCACAGGATTCTTTGTTGCTTTTACAGATCCAGACTAACACGGCTACCCCTCTGATACTCTGCTACTGAATGGCTACATCAGCTAAGACAAGTCACTGCTCCTTTCTCAGCCTTAGTTTCTCCTTCCATCAAGTACAAATAACAATCCTCTCCCACCTACCTCGTGATGGGTGGATGACGGGGATCCATTGAAGAGCGTCACTAGTGGCAGTGTAGAATAGGAGGTGTCCTATCACATTGAGCCATATCAGATGATGACATAATATTCTATTGTATTGGTATTTTATTCTTTTGAAATTGTTAAGAGCAGCAACTCATAGAATCATAGAATCTCAGGGTTGGAAGGGACCTCAGGAGGTCATCTAGTCCAACCCCCTGCTCAAAGCAGGACCAAACCCAACTAAATCATCCCAGCCAGGGCTTTGTCAAGCCTGACCTTAAAAACCTCTAAGGAAGGAGATTCCACTACCTCCCTAGGTAACCCATTCCAGTTCTTCACCACCCTACTAGTGAAAAAGTTTTTCCTAATGTCCAACCTAAATCTCCCCCTCTGCAATTTGAGACCATTACTCCTTGTTCTGTCATCGTCTACCACTGAGAACAGTCTAGATCTATCCTCTTTGGAACCCCCTTTCAGGTAGTTGAAAGCAGCTATCAAATCCCCCCTCATTCTTCTCTTCTGCAGACTAAACAATCCCAGTTCCCTCAGCCTCTCCTCATAAGTCATGTGCTCCAGCCCCCTAATCATTTTTGTTGCCCTCCGCTGGACTCTCTCCAATTTGTCCACATCCTTCTTGTAGTGTGGGGCCCAAAACTGGACACAGTAGTCCAAATGAGGCCTCACCGGTGCTGAATAGAGGGGAATGATCACATCCCTCGATCTGCTGGAAATGCCCCTACTTATACAACCCAAAATGCCATTAGCCTTCTTGGCAACAAGGGCACACTGTTGACTCATATTCAGCTTTTCGTCCACCGTAACCCCTAGGTCCTTTTCTGCAGAACTGCTGCCCAGCCATTCGGTCCCTAGTCTGTAGCAATGCATGGGATTCTTCCGTCCTAAGTGCAGGACTCTGCACTTGTCCTTGTTGAACCTCATCATATTTGTTTTGGCCCAATCCTCTAATTTGTCTAGGTCCCTCTGTATCCTATCCCTACCCTCCAGCATATCAGCCACTCCTCCCAGTTTAGTGTCATCTGCAAACTTGGTAAGGGTGCAGTCCACACCATCCTCCAGATCGTTAATGAAGATATTGAATAAAACCGGCCCCAGCACCGACCCTTGGGGCACTCCACTTGATACTGGCTGCCAACTAGACATGGAACCATTGATCACTACCCGTTGAGCCCGACCATCTAGCCAGTTTTCTATCCACCTTACCGTCCATTCATCCAGCCCATACTTCTTTAACTTGCTGGCAAGAATACTGTGGGAGACTGTATCAAAAGCTTTGCTAAAGTCCAGAAATAGTACATCCACTGCTTTCCCCTCATCCACAGAGCCGGTTATCTCATCATAGAAGGCAATTAGGTTAGTCAGGCATGACTTGCCCTTGGTGAATCCATGCTGACTGTTCCTGATCACTTTCCCTTCCTTTAAGTGGTTCAGGATTGATTCCTTGAGGACCTGTTCCATGATTTTTCCAGGGACTGAGGTGAGACTGACTGGCCTGTAGTTCCCTGGATCTTTCTTCTTCCCTTTTTTAAAGATGGGCACTACATTAGCTTTTTTCCAGTCATCCGGGACCTCCCCCGATCGCCATGATTTTTAAAAGATAATGGCCAATGGCTCTGCAATCTCATCGGCCAACTCCTTTAGCACCCTCGGATGCAGTGCATCCGGCCCCATGGACTTGTGCTCATCCAGCTTTCCTAAATAGCCCCAAACTACTTCTTTCTCCACAGAGAGCTGGTCACCTCCTCCCCATACCGTGCTGCAGAATGCAGCTGTCTGGGAGCTGACCTTGTCTGTGAAGACAGAGGCAAAAAAAGCATTTAGTACACTAGCTTTCTCCACATCCTCTGTCACTAGGTTCCCTCCCTCATTCAGCAAGGGGCCCACACTTTCCTTGACTTTCTTCCTGTTGCTAACATACCTAAAGAAACCCTTCTTTCACACCTGCATGCCTGAGCAATACTTTTATACTCCTCCCTGGTTATTTGTCCAATCTTCCACTTCTTGTAAGCTGAGTTTTTGTGTTTAAGACGAGCAAGGATTTCACTGTTAAGCCAAGCTGGTCGCCTGCTATATTTACTTTTCTTCCTACACATTGGGATGGTTTGTTCCTGCAACCTCAATAAGGTTTCTTTAAAATACAGCCAGCTTTCCTACTTAGCTCTTACTGAAGCATCTCATCAAACTTTCTAGATCACGGTGTCTCCTCTTTGTGTACGAAGAGACAGTTTAATGCACTGTGACAAAGAGGACATGCTCTTGTTTTGCAAACAAATATTTTTGCAAAGAATTGTCATCCTACTTGTTATGATTTCAAGAAACAAAGTGGTTTAGTCATTCAGATTTGGATTTTCTGACAGAAAACGGTTTCCATGAAAATGTTCACCCCTTCTTTCCTGGACTCTATCCCTGCCTCCATGGGTGTTGATGTCTGTTAGTTAGAACAGGAGTCAGGACTGTTGGCTTCTCTTTCTGGCTCTATCACCGCTTGGCTGTGGGACTCCTTGGGTAGGTCCAAAGGGAATAGGGTAAATTCTCTAACTGCAGGCAGCAGTGAGCCTGGGTGAGAAGGGATGCTCAAGCTGTCTGCGGAGGAGAAAGAGATGTTTCGAGGTGGTGAATGTCAAGAATTCTAAACTTTGCTAAAATGGCTAGTGTAGAGAAACAAGAAAGAGTTGGGGCCAAACTTGAACCATTGTCTTTTTTAAAGCCCATTCCGGGATGTGAGTGCCAGAGAGCCATAGAGAGGGGGAGCAACTTGCCCAGTCCCAAAGATCAATAGGCAGCAATGGAAGCAGGAGTGACACTTCCTCTCAAAGGCAGGGGGACTGGACATTAGGGCCTGGTTGCAATTGCCAGGTGTGGAAGGGAGTGTGCAGCAGCGGTTAGTGAAGGGGGTCCATCCATGGCTCTGACTCTCATTATGACCCTGAGCCGGTAACTGAGTCCCGTTTGCCATCTTTAGGATTGGGGGTCCCATTGCTACAGCCCAGGGGGGTTGGGAGGCTCCAGGAAGGTGTGTAAAGGGCTGGGATGTCAGGATCCTGGAGCTGCTGTCACCTCCGCACTAGGGCAGTGTTCTGCACCCTGCTGCTGCTGGCTGACTTTCTCTGTCCCCTGGCAATAAGACAGACTCTTGTTTTCACAGCCAGTCGATCGCCCTAGAGTCATCACCCTGCCTGCTGGCTGGGCAGGGTAACTCCTCAGGTCGCCACCCTCTCCAGCCTGCCTTGGGCTTGGAGAGTGAGGAGGAGAGCGAGGGACATCTGCTGACCCTGAACATCCGCCATCCATCAGACCATATCCTAGAGCAAGTGAGTGGCATTAGGGTTCCTCGGTGGCTTCCCCTGTCTGTCTGGAGAGAGGCAGAAAGAGGGGGAGAGAACATCTCAGAAGGGGGATTTCATTTGCAAACAGCTCCCAAGAGCCCCTCACTCTCAGACTGGGCAGGGGCCTCTCCCAAGCCATCTCCAGTGAGTTTGGAAAGGTGCCAGCCCTTCCCTTGTGGGAGACTGTTCCCCAGGCTGAGAGTCTCTGAGCTGGGCCAGACCCTGTCAGCTGCTGAGCATGGGAATCAATGGGGAATGAGGAGGAGGGGCCCTGGTCTTCCTGTGCCTAGGGTCTTTGTGACTCTGACGTGGGGAATGGTTTCCCAGGAGAAGTCCGGACTCCTGGGTTCTGTTCCTTCTCTAGCCTGGGCAGGGGAGTATGGCCTGGGATGACAGGAGGGGGCTGCTTGTCCAGAGTAACCGATGGCCTTTGGGACTGACCCCATTGCTCTGAAAGGATGAGACTTCCTGGATATTGCAGCAGCAGCAGCAGGGATTACGAGAGGGAATGTTGGGAGCAGACCATGCAATGAAGTCCTGCCAATGTGTGTAGCTTGCACTCCCTGCACTCATGTGGGGGGAGAAGGGGCTGCTCTGGTTGGAGCAGGGATGAGGAGGGAGCGACAAGGCCCATGAGTGAAAGGCTGCCTTGAGCCCAGACTCACACCTGCTCCCTGCTCAATTCCAGGATGGCCAGGCTCCTGAGGATGTTCAGGAAGAAGGCTCTGCAGGTGGTCCCAGAGCCTGAGGGAAGCAGCTGCCATCTTCCCAAGGGGCAGAGTTGCCTTCTTTATCTGAATAGCAGTGATAGGTGTATTCTCTACTTGTTCAAAGTAAAAGATTTCCTTCTGGGCAAATATCTCGACGGTTAACTGGCAACGGCAGCCTTGAGAGACCATCCGCATTGCCGTGCAGAGTGGATTTCCTACATTTCATTTCAAATGTGTGCGCGGAAAGCAACAATGCCCACCATTGCATACGACTAGCGGCTAATGGAGGAATGCCTGTGTGGGGTCCAAAAATTGAAGTCAGGGGTCGATGGTCAGTGAGAAGAGTAATCTTCCATCCAAACAGGTACTGATGAAACTTTGGAATTCCGAAAACGATTCCCAATGCCTCTTTGTAGGGTAGCCTCTAAATTCTTTAGGTGATCCTCCTCATTCCTTCCAGTGACCAGGATGTCATCCAGATAGCACTGGACTCCTGGCAAGCCACACAAGATCTGGTCCATAGCCCTCTGGAACAGGGCGGGAGCAGATGTTATTCCGAAGGGTAGGCGACAGTATCGATAAAGCCCTTTATGCTTCACAATAGTCAACAGCTCTTGGGACTTTTCATCAACGTGAATCTGTAAATATGCTTGACTCAGATCAATCTTACTGAACTTGCTGTAGCTTTTCTTTATACATAGTCTCTGAAACCAGCAAAATCCTGCACCGGTGTCCAGTTCCATGCATATAGGTTTGCCATCCAACAACAGGGTTAGCCAGTATTCATGTGAGCTCACTGCCAAAGACAAAACGTGGAGTGGCTCTTCTTCTTGTGAGAAAGTATCTCCTTGGTCATCCTGGGTCTGCTCTAGGCTATGCAGATTTCCCTTTTTGGTTAGCCAGACCACAGGCCTCTTTTTCTTTTGTTTACAGGCACACTTGATGTGTCCCTTTTTGCCACAGTGTCGACACTCCAGGTCCTTACACCAGCATTCTGATGCAGGGTGACCTGGCTTACCACAGCGGTAACATTCCTGACTCCCCACAGTTTTGTGGGTAGGTTTTAGTGACACCTTATGCACTCTAGGGGATGCACCGATGGATTGTGCCTCCTTTGTAGCCAGTTCCATGGAGACAGCAATATCAATGGCCTTCTGTAAGGTAAGCTGAACCTCTGTCAATAGGTGCTTCCGTATAGCTTCACTGTGCAGGCCACACACTAACCTGTCACGTAGGGCCTCATTTAACACCTCCTTAAATTCACAGTGTTCTGCAAGCTTTCTCAGAGTTGCTACAAATTGTACAACTGTTTCGTCTTCTTTCTGGTCTCTTTTGTGGAACCTATATCTTTCAGCAATTTCCAGTGGTTTTGGAGAACAATGGGACTCCAGGATTTCCACAATGTCACTGTAAGATTTAGTCTCTGGCTTCACAGGGTGTAGTAAGTTGCGTAGCAGGGAGTAGGTCTTAGCCCCTACAACACTTAAGAATATTGGCACCTTCTTCTCTTCTGTAATGTCATTTGCAATAACAAACAGCTCAAAACGCTCAGTATATACAGGCCACTGCACTAAATACTCCTCAAAAGGTTCCAGTGGCCCTGTAAGTGTAGCCATGATTTTAGTTTCAGTTTGCACAGTCAGAGCAAATAAGCCAGTTCTCACCCCCTTCCAGCAGCAAACAAGGTTTGTTTGTTTGTTTTTGTACCTTAACTTTACTTCCTTCTGTTGCTGGGGCAGCACAGAGATCCCATCCTTGTCGCCACGTTGTTATATCCTTGGGGGCAACAGCTTTAGGAAGAAATCACTGGAGACACAGAGAGCTGTAAACCTTGGAGCAGCCATTTATTGTGGCTACACACAGAACTAACCAACAGCCAGCCAAACAGGCTGGGCTATCCCCTAATAATCTGACTCAGTTGCCATAGCAACACAAGATTCTATTACCACAACAACCAAATACACAACAGAACCCGGTTCCACCTTGACACTGGTAGCAGCCCGGGGCTCTGTACTCAAAAGCTAGGGCTGCTCTTTTCTCTTTGCTGCAGGTTTCCCTGGGCACATCCTACATCTCTTCTCAAGTTCCCTTCTAGGCTTTCCTTGCTGCTTTCAACTTCTTACCTAGTTCTCATTCCAGTTCATAGCCCATCTAGGCTTGATCGCCGCTGAAGTCTGGTTCTTTCGGGGCCAATACATGGTCCCTCTGAGGCAGGATTAATTCTGTAACCAGTTTGGCTATGCCCCAGTTTCTGCAGCCCAGGGGAAATCACTCTCCTTTCCCTGTTACAGACCTGCGCTGCCCAGGCCTGCGTGCTCTTATTGGGTTGAGGTGAGTCTTGCCCACATGCTCAGGGTTTAGCTGATCGCCATATTTGGGCTCAGGAAGATATTTTCCTCCAGGGCAGGTTGGCAGAGTCCCTTGGGGGTTTTCACCTTCCTCTGCAGTATAGGGCATGGAGATGTCTCTGTCCCAGGGATGGGGGAAGCTCCCAGCCAGGCTATGCAGCAGAGATCCCATTTCTCCCCCAGGAGACCCATATGCCCAAAGAAGTCAATGGCTCTTACCTCCATGAGGGAGCGGGGTCTTCCCTCTCAGCCTCTTTGAGAACTAGCACTGCTTGGATTTGATAGGACAAAGTGACCTGTCCCCACTGCTCGCTGAGGAGGCTCAGCTTCTGACTGCACCCATCTGGGAGGCTGTCACACACCCCAGGGCCTAGAAGACAGGTGAGGGGGGAGGTTCCTATTCATGTCACCCTCTGAGAGCCCATAGAAAGGCCAAAGGAAGAATAAAGGGCAGGAGGTGAAGCAGGCCCTGAACCTCTGTCCCATCCTCACCTCCTCAAATGTGGAGCTTCCTGAGCTTCAGTTGGGCAGACAGTCTGTAGCCCTGACACAAAGGTCCTTCTGCGCCATACGGGGGCAGGGGGATCTCTGCGTGGGAACACGGGGAATGGGATGGGGGTCAGAGCAAGGAAAGAGGGGAGGGGTATGGGAGTGAGGGGAAGAGCTCCTGCCCCAGATGAAGGAAGTTTGGGGTCAGAGGGAAGGACCCTGGTCCACAGAGAGGGGAGAGAGTTTCTGTCAGTGTCAGGGGCCCCCCATTTCCCCTTCCACTAGCCCCCCATTTACAGTGAGACAGAGCAGTACCTGCAGCAGGGAGCAGGAGTTGCTGAACATGGGAGGGGAACCTTTAAGGGCATCAGATGAGGCGCAGCCCTTGCAGAGCCTCAGGCACCTGGTGCAAGCGCCAGATGATGTGCAGCTGACACATCACCTTGGCTGTGACATCCTCCAGCTGCAGGGGAATGAGAACATGTCAGAGACTGAGACACTGCCCAGAAATCTGCCCAGGGAGGATTAAGGGCACCTGGGAACCAGCACCATTTCCACCCAACAGCTCCTCATGTCTGAGTGGTGGATTCACCCTCCTGATCCCCAGGATGGAGGCTTGTTGTCCTCTCTAGTGACCTCCAGTGCCAACCCCCCTTCTTGTAGGGTTAGCTCCTGCCATCTCCCCCTCAGTGCCCCTGACAGCTGTTGCACCTCCAACCCACCTGGGGACACTGCTCAAGTTTGTAGAACCCTCTCCTCCACCCCTACCTCCATCCCCACCCAAGTAGGGCAGGGAGGGGGGCAGGAGGGATTCTGACAGCAGTGAAGTGGGATGTGGGGAGGTTGAGACCTGTCCCCAAGTCACTCCAGTGACAAATGCTGAAGCCACAGGATGGCAGCCCTGGTGAACGGGGCAGGTCAGCAGCCCCTGCTGCCTGAATCCTCCCGTTCTCTCTAGAGCGGGTCCAGCCCTGCCAGCAGCAGGACAAGCTTCCCCCACCCATGTGCCTCAGAACTGCCTGGCCAGTCACCATCACCCATCAGTCCTTGGCCTCCCAGGCTGCCAGTGATGGGAGCAGCTCCGGGTGCTGGCTCAGGTGACAAGGACACTAGGCCATGGGGAAATGGGTGCAGCTCTGTGGGGCAGGAAAGGTTCACAGAGGGCACTTAGGGGGCTCTCCTGCCCTTCCCAGGAGTGACAGCAGAACATCACATCCTAGGAACAGAAGTCCAGAAGTCCCCACTAGGCTCTATGCTCCCAGGCCAGCGAATGGTGATAGGATGGGAACGAGGCCTGGGCCCCGCTCCAATCTCCTGAGTCTAATGCAGCTGCTTACCTTGTCCCCCATCCGCTGCTGGGCTTCCCCCAGCATGGAGTATGTGAGGAGCAGCCCAGCCTGGCTGACACGGAGCAGGGGGTCGTGAATCGCCAGCATTGCTGTCTGGAGGAAGAATTTTCTCTGCCCCTCAGAGAAGAATTTTCCAAAGACCTAAAACCAACAGGACATGAGTCTTTAGCAGATTGCCCAGAGCCAGCTGCCAAGTCCTGGAGATAGAATGGCCTCAGCGTCTGGTGCCCCAAAGGGAGGGTAAGAGAGCTGCTGTAGCCAAGGCAGTTCGTTCCCCAGGAGGCTTTCAGGGTCCCATGGCTCAGGGAAGCCCCTTGATTAAAAGGTGGCAGATGCTTTGGGACCAAAGCCTCCAGTGGCTCTTTCTGGAGGGCAATTGATTGCAGGGGCCATGATGGGCTGGAAATGGATCTCTAATGTGGGGGAGCATGGCCCACTCTGCTGTGCAGCACACAGAGATGATAGGGGACCCTGTATTGCTTCCAGCAGAGAGATCTCCTGCACCTCAGTGGCTAGAGGAGTGTGCGTGTGGGGGAGGGGGTTGGAGCTGACAGACCAAAGGTCTATTCCCCCTAAATTAGTGATTTCTGGGTAAGGCCACTGCAGCTCCTTGGTTTCTTCCAAAGAGACTCCAATCTGCAACCTGACAAGGATAAGGAGACTCATGTCCCTGTCCCCATCACAGACCCTCCTAGGAAACTTTTCTTCTGCTGCAGCAATTCAGCTTGTGGGAGGCAGGACAAGCTCACACAGTCTTTCTCACGTGGCGTCTATAGAGCAGCTTTCTGTAGATGCACTTGTAGATCCAGGAGTCACTCCAAGGCCTCCTTTGTGAGGTTGTGGAAATCACCCATTTCACCTTTGACTCCAATCTGGGGGCACTGGGTTATGGTGTCTTCCAAGGTTTGGATGTTCTCCCCACAGTTCTGAGACAGGGCGGTGGGAGAGGGGAGGGGTCTTTGATTTTCTACTTGTGCTGCAAGTAGCTGCAACTTGGCTCAGTGACAATGTGCTTCTTTGGAACAGTGGCTGAGGTCCAGATACTCTGCCATTCCCTGGCTGGGTCTGGAGACATGAAGGGGGCACATGTGGTCCATATTGACTTTGGAGCTCACTGTGTCCCCTACCCAGTGTCCAGGTTGGGGCATTCTGCTTCCTGACTGGCAAGGGAATTGGGCAAACCCCACCTCCTTTCTCTGCTTCTACAGGGTGCAGGGAATTAAACAAGGGTCTGATCAAGCAATAGTGCCTGACTGACCCAGTGCTCTCCTCTCGGACACTTGGGGATCAGCCAGGGGGACAAGGAGCAGAGAGACACCCAGAGCCATAATCCTCTATTAGCTAACCCACCCGGGGATTCTCCTTATGCCACGTAGCAATGGCTCCATGTAAGACACTCAAATCACGGCAACTAGCGAGGTTCCAATGTGGGACCTTTAGCACCAGCCTGTCCCACAGGGTGCTGGATGAGGAACTCTGAGCTGGAAATAAGGAGTGGGCTCTTGTCCTGTCTCCAGGAGGCATCCACTGCAGTGACCCTGCCAGCCCCACTCCCTGAGCTGTCTCATGCCCTGCCACAGTGTCCTTACCTCCCCCACCCTGGCTGTGTTCTTATAGCCCAGAAGCCTGCTGTCCCAGGGCCAGTCGTGGCACCACAGATCTTCTGTCTTGTGTATGGTCAGCCCTGGAAGAGAAAGAGAGCGATAGAGAGACACTTATGATCCTTCTGGTTGCAATTTCTGTGTCCTTCCAATCCCATTGGTGGCTGCACAGTGGAGTGGAGAAGAACATAGGCAGAGAGAGACTTGTCCTCCAGCTGGGGTCAGGCTGAGAGAAATTGTCTGGGGTCCCATTATCCACCTGTGGTCACTCTCAGTCCCCTATTGGGTTCCGTGTACCAGCGGGTTTCTTACTCCTCTGTTGGAGCAGCAGCTGGTACAGCCGGTAAGTCCCCTCCCTGGCCTGCTGGCTGATGTCCTTGTCTGGGTCATTGACAAACAGAGCCAGCTGTGCCATGTGGTGATCCATCCTAGGGAACTCTGCTGAGATCTAATGGAAGGGAGAGGAGAGGAAACTCCATCAGCAGTTTCCTTGCTGGCATGTAGGGAGTCACTGAGTGCACAATCCCCACAGGAATTTCAGAGCATATCAGAGAGAAGGGCTGATTCCCTGGGGTCCTCCTGTTTCTCTAGGAAGGAGCATGTGACTCTTCTCTGAGAACCATCTCCGGAATCTCATGGGGTGTGTGTGTTGGGGGGGGCGGGGCGGGGGAAGGGGGAGGTTTCAGACTCTCACTCCCCAAGACATCCAAGGGCCCTGTGGTTAGTGCTCAACAGAACCAGGCAGAGCTCTGGCTTGAAGTTTCAGCTTCTTCCTCTGTCCCTCAAGAAAACAGGACCTGACACTCCATTGCACTGACCTCCCCAATAAGGACGCCCCACTAGGGACCCAGCTAGGAGGAGAGAGTAGAAAATGGATCTTCCAGTCTCTCCTTACCAATCCCCCAAAGAGTTAAGGTAAATTTGGTTCCCACCCCTCCTTATGGGGCTCACCTCCAAGATGTAGTGGAGCCTGTCTGCGTCTGGGGACTCTGCCAGCAGGTTCCCCAGCATGGCATCCAGGAGCTCTGGCATGACTTTGTGCAGAGCCTGCAAAGCATGGGTCAGAGTTAGGGAAACTGGGCCTACACCTGCCACAGGATGGGAAGAGGGGTCTCTGGGAAGCACTGGGGAGACTCCCAAACACATATCCTGGCCTCTCTCATTCACATCCCAGTGCAGGCAAATAGCAAGGATTGATGACACCTGGATCTTTGATCCATGAGCTTAGCAGGTCTCTGCAGAGGGCCTTGTAGGCAGAAGAGTATGAAACAGCCAAATTGCTATGGATGGAAGCTGGGCTGCTGTGCAAAACACGGCATAAGAAAGAAAGAAAGAGAGAAAGAAAGAAAGAAATCCCCCAGGGAGGGATAATCCTCTGGAGAGAAGGATCCAACCCTGCAGCTTGTTTCATCTCTGCCTACCCCACCCCTAAAGCTGGAGCTCCTGTGAATCAAAAGAGCAGGGACCAAGGACCACTCTGGAAGAGGAGGAGGCAGGGGCGGCTCTAGGATTTCGGCCACCCCAAGCAGGGCGGCACGCCACGGAGGACGCTCTGGCGATCACTGGTCCCACGGCTCCAGTGAACCTCCCGCAGGCGTGCCTGCGGGAGGTCCACCGGAGCCGCCTGCCGCCCTCCTGCGGGATGTCGCCCCAAGCACACGCTTGGCGTGCTGGGGTCTGGAGCCGGCCCTGGGAGTAGGATAGAAGGAGGAGGATGTACCTGGCTGTTGATGGTGTCCTTCTCCGTGCCCAGGGTGAAGACGCAGTGAAGGGCAGCTCGCAAGAGGTGGGTCTCTAGGTCTGGCTCAAGGGCAGGTTTCATGATGCTGGCAAAAGAGAGGAGCTGGTATTAGACTGTGCAGTACGGGGATGGGACTGTCGCCAACACGGACACGAAACCACAGGGATATAGGCCCAGGCTGGCGAGAATGGAAATTGAGGCCCTGAACTAGGGAATGACAAGGCCAAGGCGTCACAGACAGACAGTGGCAGGACAGGAATAGCGCCTGTTCTCTGGAGCCTGCTGCCCCTCCTGTATCTGAGCCCGGGAGTGAGCCCCTCCCCAAGGCCCCTGGAATGTTAGTGGAGTGAAAAGAACAGCCCAGCCTGGAGAGACTGAACCTTCCCACTCCACCAGCTCTGCCAGAGGAGCCACTCCTGGGAGGTGACCTGGGAGTGGGAAGGACAGTGACTCTCAGCCTTGCGCCTGAGTAGCACTGGGGTTAGGGGAGCCAGCGGAGGGAGGGGGCTGTCTCGGTACCTGAGGTTGCTCACTGCAACCAGGGAGTTGGTGAGGATGGTGCTGGGAGGAGAGTCTTTAGGAAGCTCCTCAATGAGCTCCTGTGAGACGCAAAGGAGACAAAGGAGCGTGAGAGATTCGCGCCCTACTGACACCTCCCAAAGAGGACATTACACAGCCAATGCCCCACGTGGCCAGCAGGATCCCCCACTACCTTCTGCTCCTCCCATTTCTTCCTGCCATCAAACTTGTCCCCCTTCCAGGATTCCTGCCCAGCTCAGTCCCAATCCCCTTCTTTCCTCCTCCCTGTCAAAACTGCCCCCATTCAGCACCATCCCAACTACCGAGCTGGGACCATGTCATTCCTTGTCCCCCAGTCTCAGCTGCCCTCCAGCCCCACAATTCCCCCACTGCCCAATCTCACAATTACTCCCTTCTCTTCTCCCCACCCTTCAGCTCCAGCAATCCCTGCCCTCTGCTGCCCACGCCAACACCACCCAGCCCCCACCCATTAGCCCGGCGATACCCCTGCCAATCCCATGTCTCTCTCCTCCCTCCAGCTGCTGTATGACGTGTCTCACTCACCACAATCCTCTCCACCACAGCCGCCTTGCAGCAGCGCGGCTCCAGCGTGTCCTGTCCTCTGTCCTGTGCAGCAAGACACGCCGGGTAGATGGCCTGCAGGAATGTGAGCTGCTTCCCCTCATCCTGTACCCACCAGGAGTGGGGTATAGCGAGAGAGAACCTGTTAGCTAGGGACCTTCCTGCCCCACCCACACCAGCTCCAGGGCTCAGGCCTCTATGGGGGATTGTGGGGACCTGCCTATTGTCCAAATCCCCCACCACTCCTACACAAGCAGGATCAGGAACAGGGACAGTGTCTGTAGGGGGAGAAGACCTCGGCCGTTGTGGGACAAACACCCCCATCTTGGGGGTCCCACAGCATGGATGTAAAAGGGCCCCATTAGGGGTGGTGAATCATCAGGGACAAGACCCTCGGTAGGGGGTGGGGATGCTGCGAAGGGACAGGATGTTCTTGGTTCCAGCCCAGGTGGGAAACATTTGTACCGTTTCCCTGCACTGGAGCTGCTCTCTGATGACCTTGAGAGCAGCTTCATCTGTGGACATGTCCAGCCATTCCTCCTCCTCTGAATCCCTGGTGGTCACTGCACCAGGAAGAGAAGGAAACAGGGTGATGCCTGCTGCCCCTTGGGGGAAGGACAGGGGCGTGATGGGGAGAGCAGGATCCCACCTCAGGCACCCAGGGCAGATCGGGCCCCACATCTCCCTCTCAGGTATGTCTTTAGCCCCCAACAGCTTTAGAAGCCCAGAGCAGAGAGCCCCCTCTCCACTGTCCAGGACTCCGTGGGAGATTCCTACCCACCAGCCCCAGAGCATCAAAGGACAAAGTGGCAGCATCTCTTGATGCCCCCCAACCCCAGTTCCCCTTGCTGCAGGGGCAGCTGGGTGACTGCTGCTGGTGTCAGTGGGGTTCACATGGCTCAGGCCAGTCACCTGGGCTGGGGACCCTCCCCCCACCCCGCCATTTCACTGGGAGAGTGTCTGGGCCCAGGGTGTTCACATCCCCATCCTCACCCCTCCCTGAGCCCAGCCTGGCTCCTCACCTGGAACAAAGCAGCAGCGTCCATCGGCGTCGCTGCTGCCAGAGTCCCAGGTGCTGCTGCTGTCCTGTGCTGAGCTGCTGGTGCTGGGACAGGGATCGTCCACCTCCTGGCCTGAGGGGGCTGGAAGGTCCTCAGTGACCAGGCAGGGCGATGCCTCCTGTTGGGAATGAGGGCTGGGCTCCTGGGGCCGCTGCTGCCCACACAACAAGCCCCAGAGCCTCCCTGCTCGATGCCTCTCCTGGGCTGGGTCCTGTCTGCGAAACCGCATCCTGAGCCAGCTCCATCTGCACCTGGTCAGGGTCTCTCCCAGCTCGGCGCCTGCGCCGGGAGCTGGTTTTGTTCACCAGAAGGCTGGGCACTTCCTCCTTCTGGCCTGGATGGGAGCTGCTTCCCTGCCCGCGGGGATGCAGAGATTGCTCTGCCCCTTGGGAAGATGGCAGCTGCTTCCTCAGGCTCTGGGACCACTTGCAGAGCCTTCTTCCTGAGCATCCTCAGGAGCCTGGCCATCCTGGAATCGAGCGGGGAGCAGGTGTGAGTCTGGGCTCAAGGCAGCCTTTCACTCATGGGCCTTTTCATAGAATCATTGAATCATAGAACTTAAGATCAGAAGGGACCATTATGATCATCTAGTCTGACCTCCTGCAAGATGCAGGCCACAAAAGCTGACCCACCCACTCCTGAAGTAATTCTCTCCCTTGACTCAGCTGTTGAAGTCCCCTTTTCGAGCTGAGAGGCGGTGGGTTGCTGCGTGTCGCCGCCCATGCTTTCTTGAGGCTGTCATCGGCTTCCTGCTCTGCTTGGAACTGTTCCCTTGAGGCGGGAGACACCAGTTCCTCTGGGAGCGATGTAGGTGATGAGGTTGTTTCCGTTGACTGTGAACCGCTCTCCGCTGGTGCACAAGGTGTCATTTCAGGCTCCGGCTGAGCCTCTTGGGTAGGGTTGTCTGCTGGTTTTTCCAGTTCAGGCCCGTTGTCGACCTCTGGTGGTGGAGTTGTAATAGCTGGCGCCGGTGCTGGCGCTGGGTGCCCTTCCAGTTCCGGTTCTGGGACTGGATGTACTATGGCTGCTGTCGGTGTTGGCCTGGGATCCGGTTCCACCACCTCTGTCTGGGTCTCTGGTAACACAGACGGGGTCTTGGTGGATGGCTCAGGAACAGGGATGGGTGCAGCCGCTCGTCTGGCTTGGCTGCGTGTAACCACTCCCTCTGTTTCTGGCGGCTCAACGTGATGGGCCAAGTGGTTGCCCAGAAACATGGGGACAGAATAATTGTCATAGACAGCAAAAGTCCACGTCCCTGACCAGCCCTTGTACTGGACAGGTAAACGCACTGTAGGCAATGTTACAGGTTTTGACATGAAGGGGCGGACTGTCAATTTGGTTTTCTGGTTGATGAATTTGGGGTCCACGAAGGTTCGGTGGATAGCTGACACATGTGCTGCACTGTCTCTCCATGCGATAACTTCCTTTCCGTCCACTCTCAAAGTTTCCCTAAAGCATACGGGTATTTGAGAGATATCTAATTCCGGGGTTCCTTGGTGTGCAGGTGCAAGGAGTTGGACCCGGTTCAAGTTCTTTGGGCATTTGGCTTTGATGTGCCCCAGTTCATTGCATCCAAAACATCGCCCACTTGATGGGTCACGGGGTTGTGTTGGTTTACTGGAAACTGGTGAGGTAGAAGAAGAGGTAGGGTGTGACTGTGCTTGGTTTGTAGGTGTGGGCTTGATTGGCCCTCGATGGTAAGGTTTAGTCTCGGTGGGTACCTTGTGTGATTCGCTCCCTTTGGCAGTAGCTTTCGTGTTGTCTACCGATGCCATCCATCTGGCTCCAATCTCTCCTGCCTCAGTGAGAGTTTTTGGTTTACCATCTTGGATGTAGCGTCTAATGTTCTCAGGAACACCATCTAGGAACTGTTCCATCAATATCAGGAGGTGTAGGTCGTCTAGCTCCCTAACCATGGATCCTGATATCCAGGTGAAATAGTGTTTTTCCAGGTAAGCGGCGTGCTCTGGAAATGACATCTCTGGTTTCCATTTCTGGACTCTGAAACGCTGACGGGCGTGATCAGGGGTGATGCCCATTCTGAGTCTGGCCTTGGTTAGGAACAGTGGAAAGTCGTCCATCTTGTCTCTAGGCATTTCAGCTGCCACCAGGGATAATTGTCCGCTGAGCTGTGACCTCAGCTCCAGCATGTATTGATCTTCAGGAAGATGGTATCCAATACAGGCCCTCTCAAAGTTTTCTAAGAAGGCCTCAACATCATCCCCTGCCCTGTAGGCGGGAAATTTTCTCCGAGAAGGTTGATCAGTAGGTTGAAGAGGGTTGGATTGGTTGGCTCCTGCTTAGTCTTTGCTAATTCCAGAGCCTGCTGGTGGGTCTCCCTCAGGATTTCCATTTGTCTCTTGTGCTCAGCCTCTTGTTTCTCCAGCTCCCTCTTGTGGTTAGCTTCTTCCCTGGCCCTTTCTGCAATAATTAGTTCCATCTGTCTTTGATGTTCTTTTTGTTTTTCTTCAGCCTGCAGCCTGGCCAGGTCGAGTTTGCTAATTGTTTCACCAGTACTCATGATTGTGTGCCTTCTGGTGCTGGCCACACCCCTATGCAGTCAGTGAACTGTCTCTGGTGTTTGACAGTCCCTAACCCTGGCTATGATAACTTGAGTAAAGAAAGAGAAATCAATCCTTTGTATAGCAAATTGAGGTTTGTGTAATGTTACTGTTTTGTACTGAGAAAGAGGGAAAGAGTAAAAAAAAATTCCTCTGTCTCCCTCTGCTCTGAGTTGCTGTACTCAGCAGCCCAGCTGAAAGGCTGCTGCTAACAATACCCCTGAGAAAAATCTGGTCTATTTCCTCAGGGATCTGTTCTTCTGTCTCCTGATCCTTTCAAAAGACACAGGGAGAAAAAAAAACCTGGCTGGAGGGTTTCTGTCTCCCCCCCCAAAACCTGTTTTTCCTGCTGGATGGGAATGTACTTTGTCGAGCAATTCCCCCCACCTCAGGAATCCTGAGTGGTATCTCGTCTCACAATGGACGAAAACACCGCTCCACAGGGGGGCTTTGTAACAGAAAGCCCTGGAAGAAACTGAAAATCTTCTAACCCTGAAACTGCTACAAAACTGCCTTTTCCTCAAGCTGCCTGTCCAAGCAACAAGAAAGAAAAAGAGAATAGCTCCCTTCAGCGTAGCCCAGCTGAAAAAAAACTCCT
Source organism: Mauremys reevesii (assembly GCF_016161935.1). Classification (NCBI taxonomy): domain Eukaryota; kingdom Metazoa; phylum Chordata; order Testudines; family Geoemydidae; genus Mauremys; species Mauremys reevesii. The sequence goes on from NC_052626.1 coordinate 119,502,765, forward strand.
TGTAACAATGGGTTCGAAACTCCGCTGCCACCATGTCCTGGTCTGCACCCTCACTTGAAACTGGCCGGTTTCAAAGTGAGGACCAGCATGTCTTCCCCCCACCCCAAAATCCTAGGGTAGGTCTCCCCTTCGGCTGCCACCACCGCGGTCAATTCCGTGGGCCGGGACACCCCTGTTTTCCCCCTGTCTCCCTTCTTTCCAGAGACGTTCCCTGGGGAAATACAGATCCACTCATCGGAGGGAAACCTCCCCCCCCCTCTCTCTCCTAGCCGCTGGAAAGATATACCTGATTCAAACTGTTTGAATCAAACCCAGGAGGAACTCTCTTCCCCCTCCCTTCTCTGCCCGGAGATAAGCCTGTCTCACCACCGAGAGAGTGTCTTCGCCCCTCCCCCTGTCCACAGTAGAAGGGATTTAATCAAGTCTTTATAGAAAGAATTTATTAAAAGAAAAACAAGAAAATACAGAATCTCTATGAGTCCAAGCTGGACACTCATAGGGTATAACCTTGCTAAGTTCTGGAGAGAATCCTCTCTCTTTCTCAGTACAACAAAAGAGCAGAATTAAGAATAATCAATAACAAACACACAGAATTGCAAGCATAGGATTATTAGGTGAGGACACAAAGTATCTTTCTAATACTCACTATCTTGACTAGAAGAAATTAGTTCAGAAAGGTGGAAACTTGTAGACTTGATCAAAACATCTGGTCTCTTGAACTCCAAAACGGCCAAAGACAAAGACCCCCCCAAACAGAGAGAAAAAGTTCCCTCCTAGGAGTTTCAAAATCTCTTCCCTGATTGGTCCTCAGGTCAGGTGCCCACCAGGTACTATGCTTTAACCCTTTACTAACTATTCATGACAGACCTCCTGCAAGATGCAGGCCACAAAAGCTGACCCACCCACTCCTGAAGTAATTCTCTCCCTTGACTCAGCTGTTGAAGTCCCCTTTTCGCTCCCTCCTCATCCCTGCTCCAACCAGAGCAGCCCCTTCTCCTCCCCGAGTGCAGGGAGTGCAAGCTACACACATTGGCAGGACTTCATTGCATGATCTGCTCCTGATGTTCCCCTTCCTAATCCCTGCTGCTTCTGCAATATCCAGAAAGTCTCATCCTTGTAGAGCAATGGGGTCAGTCCCAAAAGCCATCGGTTACTCTGGACAAGCAGCCCCCTCCTGTCATCCCAGGCCACACTCCCCCGCCCAGGCTAGAGAAGGAACAGAACCCAGGAGTCCGGACTTCTCCTGGGAAACCATTCCCCACGTCAAAGTCACAAAGACCCTAGGCACAGCTTATCAAGGGATCCCATTGCTCTGTGTCACTGCCCTGTCCTCAGGATTAATTACCACTCTGCTAGTATTTGATCACCCACCAATGTTAGCAGCAGTGATTTTATATTGTGTGGCAGTTCATTGATATTTATTTTCAAGAATTAGTCCTTGAGAGCATCTTCATATCCCTAGTGCCCAGAACCGTCTCCTCACAGCCCAGCGAGAAAAGGCCGTCCAGCCCAGCTGTTCCATAGGGGCTAAGCACAGAACAAACTTAGGAGCTTGTGTTATCCATAGATTCTGAAAAAGAGGTGGGGGTCATCAGCTTACAAAGACACTCTAGACCGGTAGTGTAGCTGGGCCCCAAATGTATCTAAGTTTCCCTCCTTGCAAAGTAGAAGAGAGAAAAACCAGAACCTTGATTAGCTTTATTTGATAGTTGTGGAAACTGAGGCACACAGAAGCAAAGAGATGGTGCACATTTATCTAGAGTGTGCCAGGTTGCAGCCCCTATTCCAGCCCCTATTCCGGCAGAATGGATTCTCTCTAACCCTCCTCCCAAACCCAGCAACACATATGCCAGGAAGACACAGGGCAAAAGAATGTTTGATGCATGAAGCATCATCTAAAGTCACTATCCAAGGAGTTAAAGAGAAACCAGGATAAAATTAAGGATTCAAAATTCATATTGTTACTGCCAGTTGCGGTAATAATTTGCTACTCAAATAATACATCTGAAGAATTAGATAAAAGTACCCAATAGAACAAAAAGCTCGACTTGCAAAAATAGACCCTCAGACCTGCTAGGCTTGTTAGCCATTAACAGGATGGAAAGCTGTACCTTCAAGGTTGTTTCCTCTCTGTTTGGACTTGTGATGAGGAATACAAATCTCACACTGGGCAACAAGGGGTTAAGGAGCTGCTCTGGCCTCAGCCAGCCCCACCTGAACACAGCTACAGTGTAAGCACAGACCAGAGGAGGATTTCAAAGGAAGCAGAACAGCTCACTTGTGGGCAGACCTGGCAAGAGGAAGGTCCTTTATCTGGAGGGTCCTGAGGGAAGGCTGGCTCTGTCCCTCAGCAACTCCCTTAAGGTCCCTCCCTGAGGGAAGAGAGGACGTGCATCTGTTATACCCAGAGAGGGAGGTGTCACGGACTCACAGATCGTGCCAACTCATGGCCACGTGCGGTCCATGGGGGGTGCCCCTTCCAGTGTGACAGCCCTTCTCGGGGATCACCCTCTCTCGGGGTCAGGCCCCTCCACCTCCTGGAGCTGCATCTCTCTGGGCCTTAGCACACCTGTTTCTCACTGTGGGCCTCCTCAGGGAGTCCACTCGCTCTGGACTCCCCGGGGCCTCCACCCGCAAAGGGGTTGATGCAACCCTCTTCTCTAGACCAGAGCGAATCCCAGCCAGCATAAAACAGGAGGGTTTATTGAGGGTTGAACACAGTGCAGGAAACTCTCAGGGCCTCAAGCCTGGCCTCCCTCAGCACAGCACATCCTAGTCCCCCTGCATCCCGGTGGGCTCTGCCTGCTCCCCCTCTCCAGCCCAGAGCCCCCCTGCTTCCCAGCTGGGCACCTGATATCCCCGGCCCCAAGCCCCGCCTCTCTTCATTGTCTTCTCTCCAGGTAAACAGGGTCGTAAACAGGGTGGCCTGGGCCTCCTCTCCTCTCAGCCCTCCTCTGGCCCCCTCTGGCTGGAACCAGCTGCTTAGGTCACCGGGGTCCTCTCTTCGCAGCCCATTGTCCTCCCACTGGCCAGAACCAGCTGTGACTCCTGAGCTGCATCTCCGGGTCACCAGGTCACCAGTCGTTGGAGTATCCATCCTCCAGGCCATCAGCTGGGGTCCCAAGTTCCCTCTCCGGTCCTCTGTAACAACAAACTCCCTCTCCCCTCCTCTTGTTAAGCCAGTAACACCCGGGTACACTGAATCCCACTCCCTCTGCATGCAACTCACTGGAAAACACGGAAAAACCAAGAAAACACCCCACTTCGTCACAGGAGGCATTTCCCCCTCACACCTACTAGCCCTGGTTGGGTGTTGATTCCTTGGCTTTTATTTCTAGATGACCCTGGAAGGGGAGAAGTTTGGAAGTGACTGGGCTGGAGGACCAAGTCAGGAGAGGAGGCAGCTGCCACCCCAAGAAGGAGAGAGTTGTTTGCAAAGTTAGCCCTTGCAATGCACCAAATGTAAATATGGCTGCTTGGAGCTTTCCTCTATTGGTCCTTACTGAATACAGTCAAGTCACGATCACTGGCCCTAGAGCAACGGTTAACATGCAGGCCAGTGATCAATTCATCTTTACCCACCAAAATGAGACCCACAATAGAGGCTTAGAAAAGTATCTGTCATTTTTTTAAAATCTTCAAGGATGATTTACTAATGGCTACTTGAGACCTCACCCATCTGTCTCCAAATAGGAAGTCCCCCATGCAAACCCAATTGTCTTCCCACAAGCCACAAACATGTGCTAAAGGAGAAACTGAACCTTCTCTGGTTTGGATTCAGTGAACTGTACCAGCCCCCCATTTATTCTTCTGCTAGGTCATGTTAGTTAGCAGGTTGAGCCCTGTTCATTTGAGGTCCTGGGGTTCTCTAGAACCAAGAACTTTCAACAGGTAATGGCGTGTCTAATGTGAAGTGCCTCCAAGCCCACCACTGTTATCATCTCTCCCCTTCCTAGTTGGGTTGTAACCAGTGACACTAACATTCCAGTAATACACATCGTCCCACCAGGTTTCCCTGTTCTATCCACTTTCCCGTCCTCAATGAGAATTTCCAGCTTCTCTTCCTTCTTGCCTAGACTCCCGTGCTAAAAGCAGTATTATTTCCCTTCCCGCTTCCAGTGAATATCTTGCAGGGTATGTACACTGCAGCACAGCATTCCCCTGAGCGCACACTTGTGTTACTGCAGGAGGGTTATCGGTGGAGGCAGTGTGTGGGGAAGGAGGCATCTAATGTCACATCCTCCACCCTCCCCGCGAGTTGCTGCTAGGTTTGTACTCAGCATGAGTGTTTTTGAGTGGGTTCTAAAACATGCTCATATCCCTAACTTAAATTAGTCCTTTGTGTGATGTTGCTCAACTTAGTATGTAACACAGAGGTCAGCTCTACACATCAATTTGAAAAGTTATGCCTTAGGAGTAATGGATAAATAACAGGAGTGTAGCAGGGTGGACCCTGCTCCGGGGTTTTAAGGGGTTTAAAATGTGGCCTGACAGAGCTGAGCTGATTGGGGAAGTGGCTGCAGCTGGGGGCCACGCCCCAAACTGAGGAGCAGGGCCTTATAAAAGGCAGGGAAGCTAGGAGCCCAGAGAGTCTCTCTCTGCCTCCAGAGAGAGATGGGCCTGGCTGCTTAGGGCTTGAGGCCAGATACCTGAGGGTGAAGCAGGGCTGGGAACAGGCTGAGGAGCTGGGGAAGCTCCAGCCTGGAAAGCCCCAGGCTGCGGCCTAGCAAAGGGCCTATAGGTACTGTGGGTTGCAGAGGGCAGCCCAGGGGTAGGACGAAGCAGCAGGTCCAAACCCCCTTTGCCTGTGATGAGTGGGCTGATACTGCAGTCTGCCCCAGGGTGTGGGGCTAGACCATGACTGTCAGTAGCCACTACTGAGGCAAGGTGGGGATAGTAGCGTGGGGTTCCCCTGGGAGGGGGAGACCCAATTATAGATAGCGGGCACCGGGTCCAGGGAGGGACGCTGGGGCCAGAGAACAGGCGGGTCACCAGCCTGCCGGGGGCGCTCCAGGGCTGGACCGAGGGACATTCCGGGACCGACCAGCAGGAGGCGCGGCAGGGGTGAGTAACGCCCCGCTTACAGTGGCACCTGACCAGGGACCGTTTGAACCGCCCCTGATACAAAGGGCCAGGGCAAGAACTGGGGGACAGTTGCCCAGAAGACAACGGTCCCAGGGAGAGAATGGAGGCAGAGGCCCTTATTAAGCTCCTGGCCGAAGGCCAGCGGCAGCAGCAGGAGCGGCTCATAGAGCAGCTGGGGGCCCTCCAGCAGCAGTGGCTGCAGACCGTGGAGGCCCAGTACCAGGACCAACAGGCGGAATGCTTCCGACAGCTGGCCGTCCTGTGGCCGAGTCCCGGGGACGCTTCAACGGGGGGAAGCGGTTTTCCTACCCCCCCTGCGCCACCAGTACGCCTGGCCAAGATGGGGCCCGACGATGACCCGGAGGCGTACCTGGTGACCTTTGAACGGGTGGCGGCGGTAGCCGGGTGGGCACCGGACCAGTGGGCAACCATCCTTGCCCCCTATTTGGCAGGGCCTGCTCAGAGGGCCTACCGGGACCTCCCCGATGAGGAGGCCCGGGTTTACGCTCGGGTGAAGGCTGCCATCTTTGATCGCTGCGAGGTCACCCCAGAGGCCTTTCGGCGACGCTTTCGGGGCAAGGTTTATCCTCCGGGCGCCCGGCCCCGGGCGGTGGCCCAGGAGTTGAGGGATACCGCGGGCCGATGGCTACAGCCCGAACATAGAACCTCGGCGGACATCATCGACCAGCTAGTCCTCGAACAGTTCGTCCACATCCTCCCGACTCCTGGGAGGGCGTGGGTACTGCGGCACCGCCCAAAGAGACTGAAAAGGGCTGTTAGTCTAATGGAGGACTTTCTGGAGGCCGAGGCCCCTATAGGACCGGCCGCCCAGGCCCTGAGTCCGGGACCGGGCACTCAGGGGCTGGCTGCGCCCAAAAGGGGGATGGAATGGCCCAGGGCACATGGACCTCAACAGGGGCCAGGCACCTTGGGCTGGAGGCCAGTGCCGGGCCCTAAAGACTGTTTCGCCTGTGGGCGGCGGGGGCATTTCAGGAGGGAGTGTCCCTACCAGACTCGAGTGCCCCCTGTGAAGTTAACAGGGGGCCTCCGAACTTGTTGGGCGTGTGGGGAGCGGGGACACATAAAGAGACTGTGCCCTCATAAGGCTCCCAAGGCCCGGGCCAGAGCCCACAAGACAGGGGCTGAGGCAGGGGAGGGGCAGCGAGCCTGCTTCCTCTCCCATACTCCGCCCCCTATCAAGGGGCAAGGGCCCCGGGGAAAAAGGGGGGACGTGCCGGGAGGGCCTCGCATTGAGCGGGGGACTCAGACCACGGCCAGGGGGGCCGACATGGGGACCCAAACGCGGGGGGAGACCCGCAGAGAACTGGGGAGGTCTACCGTCCGGTCCCAGAACCTGAGGGAAGTAGACAGGCTTCTCCGGGAAATCGAGGGCCTGCGGAGAGAAAGAGACTCCCTGCGGGTCCAGCTAAGAAGAAGCCTGGGCCGGTAGAGCACCCTGCCTCCCCCCGGTGGAGCCGTTCTTGAGGGGGAGGGTGTGTAGCAGGGTGGACCCTGCTCCGGGGTTTTAAGGGGTTTAAAATGTGGCCTGACAGAGCTGAGCTGATTAGGGAAGTGGCTGCAGCTGGGAGCCACGCCCCAAACTGAGGAGCAGGGCCTTATAAAAGGCAGGGAAGCTAGGAGCACAGAAGAGTCTCTCTCTGCCTCCAGAGAGAGATGGGCCTGGCTGCTTAGGGCTTGAGGCCAGATACCTGAGGGTGAAGCAGGGCTGGGAACAGGCTGAGGAGCTGGGGAAGCTCCAGCCTGGGAAGCCCCAGGCTGCGGCCTAGCAAAGGGCCTATAGGTACTGTGGGTTGCAGAGGGCAGCCCAGGGGTAGGACGAAGCAGCAGGTCCAAACCCCCTTTGCCTGTGATGAGTGGGCTGATACTGCAGTCTGCCCCAGGGTGTGGGGCTAGACCATGACTGTCAGTAGCCACTACTGAGGCAAGGTGGGGATAGTAGCGTGGGGTTCCCCTGGGATGGGGAGACCCAATTATAGATAGCGGGCACCGGGTCCAGGGAGGGACGCTGGGGCCAGAGAACAGGCGGGTCACCAGCCTGCCGGGGGCGCTCCAGGGCTGGACCGAGGGACATTCCGGGACCGACCAGCAGGAGGCGCGGCAGGGGTGAGTAACGCCCCGCTTACAAGGAGTTAAGATCTTCAAAAAGCTAAGCAACAAGCATGATGACCATAGAATAGTCACATGGAGCATGCTCAGTAACACTGCTGAAGCCAGCTGCCCTCACTCTGTCCCCCACCTCCCATCCCCACTATCGGCAGGCACAGGTCATCACTGGTTATCTGGAAGCCAGGAAGAGACTCCTACTCATGCGTCACATTCTTCCCTCCATTTAAAGGTGCCATGGGAGAAAGACAACATGTCCCAATGCAGGGGCAGTAGGTTTGAATAATTTTTGGTGGTGCCCAGAACAGATCCAAGTCCTGCCACACCCCCAGCCTTGTAAGTCAATATACAGTAACTCCTCACTTAAAGTCATCCCGACTAACATTGTTTTGTTGTTAAGGTGATGATCAATGAGAGCAGTGGCTCTCAGACTTTTTTTTTCCGTGGACCACTTGAAAATTGCTGAGGGTCTTTGCAGACCACTTAATGATCTTTCCAAATATTAGGAGTATTTTTGGCACCTTAGGCCTTGTCTACACTACAAGACTATTTCGAATCTACTTAAGTCGAATTTGTGGATTCGACCTTATGAAGTCGAATTTGTGTATCCACACTAAATACACTAATTCGAACTTCTGAGTCCACATTAAGGGAGCCGGCGTCGACTTTGGAAGCGGTGCACTGTGGGAAGCTATCCCACAGTTCCCGCAGTCCCCGCTGCCCATTGGAATGCTGGGTAGAGCTCGCAATGCCTGCTGGGGGAAAAAATGTGTCGAGGGTGGTTTTGGGTTACTGTCGTCATTGAACCGTCAATCACGCCCTCCCTCCCTGAAAGCGCCGGCGGGAAATCTGTTCGCGCCCTTGTCTGGTCGGTTACAGCGCAGACGCCACAGCACTGCGAGCATGGAGCCCGCTGCGATCATCGCTGCACTTATGGCCGTTGTCAACTCCTCGCACCTTATCGTCCACCTCTTCCACAGTCAGCTGCTGAGAAACCGGGCGAGGAGGCTCCGGCAGCGCGGTGAGGAGAGTGGCACAGACCTCTCAGAAAGCAGGGTACGCCACGCAGTGGAGATCATGGTGGCAATGGGTCACGTTCATGGTGTGGAACGGCGAATCTGGGCCCGGGAAACAAGCACAGACTGGTGGGACCGCATAGTGCTGCAGGTCTGGGATGAATCACAGTGGCTGCGAAACTTCAGGATGCGTAAGGGCACTTTCCTTGAACTGTGTGACTTGCTGTCCCCTGCCCTGAAGCGCCAGGACACACGCATGCGAGCAGCCCTGAGTGTGCATAAGCGAGTGGCCATAGCTCTCTGGAAACTAGCAACGCCAGACAGCTACCGGTCAGTAGCGAACCACTTTGGCGTGGGCAAATCTACCGTGGGGGTTGCTGTCATTCAAGTAGCCCACGCAATCGTTGAGCAACTGCTCTCAAAGGTAGTGACTCTCGGAAATGTCCAGGTCATCATAGATGGCTTCGCCGCGATGGGATTCCCAAACTGCGGTGGGGCTATAGATGGGACTCACATCCCTATCCTGGCACCAGCCCACCAGGCCAGTGAGTACATTAACCGAAAGGGCTACTTTTCAATGGTGCTGCAAGCTCTGGTGGACCATAGGGGACGTTTTACCAACATCTTCGTCGGGTGGGCGGGCAAGGTTCATGACGCGTGTGTGTTCAGGAACTCTGGTCTGTTCAAACGCCTCCAGGCGGGTACTTTCTTCCCGGACCACAAAATAACGGTTGGGGATGTGCAGATGCCTACAGTGATCCTCGGGGACCTGGCCTACCCGCTAATGCCCTGGCTCATGAAGCCCTATACAGGCGCCTTGGACAGTGAGAAGGAACTCTTCAACTACCGGCTGAGCAAGTGCAGAATGGTGGTGGAGTGTGCTTTCGGACGTCTCAAGGGGAGATGGCGGAGCTTACTGACTCGCTCGGACATCAGCGAAAAGAATATCCCCGTAGTTATTGCTGCTTGCTGTGTGCTCCACAATCTCTGTGAGAGCAAGGGCGAGACCTTTTTGGCCGCTTGGGAGGTTGAGGCAAATCGCCTGGCTGCTGTTTACGATCAGCCAGACGCCCGTGCCAAGAGAATATCCCAGCGGGAAGCGATGTGCATCCAGGAGGCTTTGAAAGCTAGTTTCCTTGCAGAGCAGGGTAACCTGTGACTGTCCACTTGATTTTAAGAGAGCCTGATCATGGGCCTGTGTCTGTATGTGTCGAGTTAGATCTGAGCTCAGAAACCCGGTTCTCCAAGTTTCCCCCACTTCCAAAGCACGTTTTAAAACTAATGAAATGTAACAGTAATTAATAATAAATCTTTCGTTGACTTTGCATTTCTGTTTCTTGGTTGAAACATGGAAGCATACTGTGCTGGGTTCGGTGTGCACTGATGTACAGACCGCTTGTCCAAAACAGGACGGACAGCCTCCTGCTCCTACATAGGTCTGTGGGGTGGGGGACGGTTTACGGTGGTTGTGCATGTAGGGGTGGGTTTGCAGGAATGGGTGGGTTTGCAGGAAGGGGCGAGGGGTGCCGTCTTTGGATAGGGGTTTGCATGACGGCTGTGGGCTGTGGGTTTGGGCGTTGGAAGGGGTGAGGGGTGTGGGGGAAGGTGAGTATCTGTCCCTGGATGAGGGCTCTTTTTGGGGCTCAGGGCAGCGGGGAGGATCGTGGCTACGGTCGAAGTGCATGATAGGGAAGCCTGCCTTTACATTCGGGGATGGCAGGCACCAGGACCCTGGACAAGCATACACATCAACGAAAGACCCGGGGCAGCATACACCACACAGACTGACCCTGGTGCCTAGTGACTGCAGTCTGTGTGTGCCCTGCAGTTGACCCTGCCCCCAAGTCTGTACCATGGTACTGTGGGCTATGCACTGCAATTACAATTCCCCCCCCCCACACACAAAGTCTTCTGACACGAGAAACGTGTTGGAAACAGTGAGTAACAGCAAACCGCTTTTAATAATGTAGTACACAGTGGGGGGTTGAAACTTGGAGTTGGGACTGGGTGATGCTGTAAGGAAAGAACTTGTACAAATTTACAGCGCGAGAGGTGTCTTGAACATTAGCGCTCTGCTGCGGTGCAGTGACAGTTCTCACGGCCCCTACCGCCCCTCCTTCTTGTAACTTTGGGTGAGGGGGGGACAGGACTTCTTGGCGTTGGAGGGCGGTTGCAGATGCAGTGCAGGGGGGCTCTCTCCTCCTGCCTGCGGTCCTGCAGAACATCTACAAGGCGCCGGAGCGTGTCCGTTTGCTCCCTCATTAGACCAAGCAGCGTTTGAGTCGCCTGCTGGTCTTCCTGCCGCCACCTATCCTCCCGTTCGATGTGTGTGCAATGCTGCTGACACAGGGTCTCCCTCCACTGTCTCTGCTCTGCCGCCTCTGCTCTGGAGCAGGCCATCAGTTCCTGGAACATGTCGTCCCTAGTCTTTTTCTTTCGCCGTCTAATCTGAGCCAGCCTCTGCGAGGGGGATGCCGGGGCAGTCCGGGAAAGAGCCGAAGCTGTGTGATGCGAAAAAGTAGGTGATTTCCTTGAACACATATATGTTTGCCAACAGTGAACACAGTCTAGTCAGTTTCAGTGAACAAGACCATACAGGGCACCAAGTCTCAGGAGATCTCAGAACTAGTTCGAGATTTCGGAATATGCTCTCATTGGCGGCGCCATTGCACAGGAGAGCGCACAAGCGAGGACAGACAGCTGCATCCCTCTTGCACAAAGTCCTGGTAAGCCTTACAGTACATACTGCTTATCAGTTAGTGGATAGCTGTGCTCTCCTGCTAAAGGCAATGTGCAAAGCAGAAAGGATGAGCCTTTGCAGCCCCTCCCGCCAGTGCACGGGAACGATCAATGGATGCTTGTTCTCTGTGGCCTCTAGCACGTGGCTGTTAGGCGAGGGTCATTGTTATGCAACCTAATTTTAAACCATTAACAATAGTAACACTACACTAATTGCCCTACTTAGATGCAGTATTTGCAGAACGAGATCACCCTGAGGCGGGTCACTCGTGCCCAGAAAGACAGGATGTTACGGGACGCACTGCACAGACCAGGACCATATGCAGCAATGCTAGTAGAGGCGATGATTCCTCTCTATATTCGGATGTCCTGGCGTGGAAGAGTCTGCTTCCACGGAGCGCCCAACAAGGCACCTCTTCCGACGAACCTCCTGCGGAGGCTTTTCGAGGAACTGAATGACACCTTCGTGGAATTGTCGATAGAGGATTATTATTCTATCCCCATTTGTGTGGACCTTCTTTTCATATAGTTTAATATTTAGAATTTTGTAAATACTGTTTCTATTTTTTCTATACCAATGTTATAAAAAATAAATGTTTATACGTGTGTAGCACTTACCGCCTGATCCTTCCCCTGATTCTGAGTCTGGGTTAACGGCAGGGGAGGGTTGGTAGGGGATCTCTGTGAGGGTGATGAAGAGATCCTGGCTGTCAGGGAAAGCGGGAGTGTGTTCGCTGTCGCCTGCGCCGTCCTCAAAAGACCCTTCCTCATCTTCCCCATCGGCGAACATCAAGGAGGAACTGTCCCGGTACACTATTCCGTCCTCGGAGTCCACCGTCACTGGTGGGGCAGTTGTGGCAGACCCACCTAGAATGGCATGCAGTGCCTCGTAGAAGCGGCATGTCTGGGGCTGTGCTCCGGAGCGTCCGTTTGCCGCTCTGACTTTTTGATACCCTTGTCTTAGGTCCTTGACTTTCACGCGGCACTGCATTGCATCCCGGCTGTATCCTTTGTCTTTCATGGCTTTAGAGACCTTCTCAAAGGTCTTCGCGTTCCGCTTGCTGGAGCGCAGCTCCGAGAGCACAGACTCCTCGCCCCACACAGCGATCAGATCCATGACTTCCAGGTCAGTCCATGCTGGGGACCTCTTTCTATTCTGGGATTGCCCGGACTCCTCTGCTGGAGAGCTCTGCATCGTTGCAGGTGCTGCGGAGCTCGCCCCGATGTGCAACCAGGACGTCAGATTCAAAGTGCCCAGACAGGAAAATGAATTCAAATTTTCGCGGGTCATTTCCTGTGTGGCTGGCCAGAGAATCCAAGCTCGGACTGCTGTCCAGAGCGTCAACAGAGTGGTGCAGTGTGGGATAGCTCCCGGAGCTACTAAGTTCGATTAGCATCCACACCAAGCCTAATTCGAGCTAGCCATGTCGAATTTAGCGTTACTCCACCTGCCGGGGTGGAGTACCAAATTCGAACTAAAGAGCCCTCTAGTTCGAATTAAATGGCTTCCTGGTGTGGACGGTTGAGCGGTTAGTTCGAATTAACACTGCTAAATTCGAATTAAAGTCCTAGTGTAGACCAGGCCCTAGTGTAGAGACTAACAAATTTATTTGAGATAAGCTTTCGTGGGCTACAGCCCACTTCTTCGGATGCATGGAATGGAACATATATTGGGGAGATCTATATACACACACAGAGAGCATGAAAAGGTGGGAGTTGCCCTACCAACTCTAAGAGGCCAATTAAGTAAGGGAAAAAAATGCTTTTGAAGTGATAATCAAGATAGCCCAGTACAGACAGTTTGATAAGAAGTGTGAGAATACTTACAAGGGGAGATACATTCAATGTTTGTAATGGCTCAGCCATTCCCAGTCCCTATTTAAACCTAAGGTGATTGTATCTAGTTTGCATATCAATTCCAGCTCAGCAGTTTCTCCTTGGAGTCTGTTTTTGAAGCTTTTCTGTTGCAAAATTGCCACCTGCAGGTCTGTCACTGAATGACCAGAAAGGTTGAAGTGTTCTACTGTTTTTTGAGTGATATGATTCCTGATGTCACACTTGTGTCCATTAATTCTTTTGCATAGAGACTGTCCGGTTTGGCCAATGTACATGGCGGAGGGGCATTGCTGGCACATGATGGCATATATCACATTGGTAGATGTGCAGGTGAATGAGCCTCTGATGGCGTGGCTGATGTGATTAGGTCCTATGATGATGTCACTTGAATAGATTTGTGGACAGAGTTGGCATCGGGCTTTGTTGCAAGGGTAGGTTCCTGGATTAGTGTTTTAGTTCAGTGATGTGTGGTTGCTGGTGAGTATTTGCTTCAGGTTTGGGGGTTGTCTGTAAGCGAGGACAGGTCTGTCCCCCAAGATCTGTGAGTGTGACGGATCATCTTTCAGGATAGGTTGTAGATCTTTGATGTGCTGGAGAGGTTTTAGTTGCGGGCTGAAGGTGACAGCTAGTGGTGTTCTGTTATTTTCTGTGTTGGGCCTGTCTTGTACGAAGTGACTTCTGGGTACTCGTCTGGCTTTGTCAATCTGTTTTTTCACTTCAGCGGGTGGGTATTGTAGTTTTAAGAATGCTTGATAGATATCTTGTAGGTGCTTGTCTCTGTTTGAGGGATTGGAGCAAATGGGTTTGTATCTTAGAGCTTGGCTGTAGACAATGGATCGTGTGGTGTGTCCTGGATGGAAGCTGGAGGATGTAGATAAGTATAGCGGTCAGTAGGTTTCCGGTATAGGGTGGTATTTATGTGACCATCGCTTATTAGCACAGTAGTGTCCAGGAAATGGACCGCTTGTGTGGATTGATCTAGGCTGAGGTTGATGGTGGGATGGAAATTATTGAAATCATGGTGGAATTCCTCAAGGGCTTCTTTTCCATGGGTCCAGATGATGAAGATGTCATCAATGTAGTGCAAGTAGAGTAGGGGCGTTAGGGGACGAGAGCTGAGGAAGCATTGTTCTAAGTCAGCCATAAAAATGTTGGCATACTGTGTGGCCATGTGGGTACCCATAGCAGTGCTGCTGACTTGAAGATATATATTGTCCCCAAATGTGAAATAGTTGTGGGTGAGGACAAAGTCACAAAGTTCAGCCACCAGGTTAGCTGTGACATTATCGGGGATAGTGTTCCTGATAGCTTGTAGTCCATCTTTGTGTGGAATATTGGTGTAGAGGGCTTCTACATCCATAGTGGCCAGGATGGTGTTTTCTGGAAGATCACCGATGGATTGTAGTTTCCTCAGGAAGTCAGTGGTGTCTCAAAGATAGCTGGGAGTGCTGGTATCATAGGGCCTGAGGAGAGAGTCCACATAGCCAGACAATCCTGATGTTAGGGTGCCAATGCCTGAGGCCTGGTCTACACTAGGACTTTAAATCGAATTTAGCAGTGTTAATTCGAACTAACCGCTCAACCGTCCACACCAGGAAGCCATTTAATTCGAACTAGAGGGCTCTTTAGTTCGAATTTGGTACTCCACCCCGACAGGTGGAGTAACGCTAAATTCGACATGGCTAGTTCGAATTAGGCTAGGTGTGGATGGAAATCGAACTTAGTAGCTCCGGGAGCTATCCCACAGTGCACCACTCTGTTGACGCTCTGGACAGCAGTCCAAGCTTCGATGCTCTGACCAGCCACACAGGAAACGACCCGGGAAAATTTGAATTCCTTTTCCTTTCTGGACAGTTAGAATCTCATTTTGTGGTTGGACATCGGGGCGAGCTCAGCAGCACCGGCAGCAATGCAGAGCTCTCCAGCAGAGGAGTTCATGTAATCTCTGAATAGAAAGAGGGACCCGGCATAGACTGACCGGGAACTCTTCGATCTGATCGGTGTGGGGGGCGAGTAGTCTGTGCTTTCGGAGCTGCGCTCCAACAAACGGAATGCAAAGACCTACAAGAAGGTCTCCAAAGCCATGATACAGACAGAGGATACAGCCGTCATGCAACGCAGTGCCGCGTGAAAATCAAGGACCCCAGACAAGCCTACCAAAAAATCAAAGCGGCCAATGGATGCTACGGAGCCTGCCACCACTGCCCCACCAGTGACCCTGGACTCTGACGATGGGACAGTGTCGACGGCCAGTTCCTCGACGATGTTCACGGACGGGGAAGATGAGGAAGGGTTTGTGGAGGACGAGGCAGGCGACAGCGCTTACAATACTGCTTTCCCCGACAGCCAGGATCTCTTCATCACCGTCACGGAGATCCCCTACCAACCCTCCCCGGCCAGGAACCCGGATCCTGAATCAGGGGTAGGAGCAGTCGGTAAGTGCTTTAACCATGTTAACTTTTATTCTTAATATAACAGGAATCTGAAGTGTGTGAAAAGGAGGTCTCTGTATATATGGTGATAGAACAGAAATCCTCCTGGGAGAACTCCACGAAGCTCTCCTGCCGTTAATCGATAAGCATCAGCAGGAGGTTCCTGGGGAGAGCTGCCTTATTGGGTGCTCCGTGATAGCACACTTTTCCGCGCGAGGCTTTCATGCGGTATTCAGGGAGCACTGCCTCCCAGAGCATGGCTGCATAGGTCCGTGGTTCGTGCTAGATTTCACGCAGCATGCGCTCTCTATCTCCTTCAGTGCCCGTCCTCACGGTTATCTCGCTGGGAGACTCCTGCATCTAAGTAGGGGAAGAAATGTTACGTTATGCCTGGTCCAAAGTATTTTTAATAAATAAACGGACAGACGGCATAGCACAGACTCAGCACGCAGCTGCGTGACGAGCGTAACGGAAAGCCAAAGAATCAAATGGACGCTCATGGAGGGAGGGGGGAACGAGGACGCAAGGTATCCACAGTTCCTGCTGTCTCCGAAAAGCATTTGCATTCTTGGCTGATCTCCAAATGCTTCTAGGGTCAAACACAGTGTCGCGGTGGGTCGGGGCATAGCTCGGCAATTTACGCACCCCTGACCCCAGAAGTTAAAGGGAAAACAATCCTCTGTTGACTCTTTTACATGTCACCGTATCTGTACTGAATGCTGCAGATAGACGCTGCTGCCGCACTCAACAACAACATCCTTCCTCCCACCCCGCCATGGGTGGCTGATGGTACAATAGGACTGCTACCCGTCCTCATCATCAGCCTATTGGCACATGGGGCAGTGCAAAAGGACTGGTAACCATAACAACCATACCAACTTGCTTGGGACAGGTCGGTCAAGGCCGCCTGGTGCTAATTTTTCATGGTAGATGGTGCAGTATGGCTGGTAACCGTCCTCATCATTGCAACAGTGGGCTGAGCTCCATCAGCCCCCACCCTTCATTGTAAAGAAAAGATTCAATTGCCCCTCGACTAGCAGAGGGATGAGTGGCTCCCTCCTCCACACCCCTTAATGTCATCTCTGGACTATCATTGCAGCTGGAGGCTTCCTTCCACTCATTTCTCACAAACGACTACCTGTGTCTTATTCATGCATTCTATATTACTTCATCACACAAGTGGGGGGACAATGGTATTGGAACCCAGGAAGGCTGGGGGAAGAACGGAATGAACAGCTGGGGTTGTTTCAGGAGCACACCCTGTGAATAGCATTCAGCTCAAAATTTATGCAGGATTGGACAGAGAGCAGCTGTGGTCTCTGGTTCTATGATACAGTGGTTCTCTAGTACAGTTGCCCATATTCTAGGCAGGACTGATTCTATTTTTAGATACCCAAAAAGGAGGTATTGACTCGGGGAGTCATTCCCAAATTTTGCTTTTGCGCCCCTGGCTGATCGACCAGGGGCACTTATGACAGCACCAAATGGCGCAGTGCAAAAGGACAGGTAACCATGACCATCTTATTACCGTCTTCTTACCAGTTCATGGTATGGTAGACGGTGCAGTATGCTTGGTAACCATCACTGCTGTCATGCAAAAGCAAAAGCATGCTGCTGTGTAGCGCTGCTGGTCCGCCTCTGTCAGCGGCATCCAGTACACATACGGTGACATACACAAAAGG
Organism: Mauremys reevesii; assembly: GCF_016161935.1. NCBI lineage: Eukaryota > Metazoa > Chordata > Testudines > Geoemydidae > Mauremys > Mauremys reevesii. The sequence goes on from NC_052626.1 coordinate 119,519,679, forward strand.
CAAAATAGGGTCCATTGTTGCCACGCTATGGCGTGTGCCAGGGCATTTCATGGAAAACGTGCTCGAAATGATTGTCTGCCGTTGCTTTCCCGGAGGAAGGAATGACTGGCGACATTTACCCAGAATCCACCGCGCAAATGATTTGTGCAACAGCAGGCACAGGGGTCTCAACAAAAAATTCACAGAGACAGCCTAGACTCAGTTAATTGTTCACAAAAAAGTATCATTGCAAGGAATTCACTAACTGTTTCCCATCTCACAGCTTCCACTGTCTCCAGACCTTCCACAGAATCCCCCTCGCAGAGGCTGGCGAAGATTAGGCGGCGAAAGAAAAAGACAAGGGACACGATTTTCGATGAATGTGTGGGCTGCTACCTAGCCGAGGTGGACCAGCAGAGGCAGTGGAGGGAGAAAGTCTCTCTGTACCAGCGCTCACACAGCGAATGGGAGGAGAGGTGGCGTGAGGAACACAAGCAGGCGACTCAAGCAATGTTTGTACTAGTGAGGGAGCAAACGGACACGCTCCGGCGACTTGTGTATGTTCTGCAGGACCGCTGCAGGACAGAGCCCCCGGCAGTATCTCTGCAACCGCCCTCCCCCGCCACAAAGTCACATACCCCCCTCACCCTAAATAACCAGGAGGATGCCCGCCCTGGGCCGTGAATACTGTCACTGCACCCCAGCAGAGTGCTCAAGTAACCAAAAGCTCTCATACCCTACGTTTGCATAAGTCCTTCCCTTCCGGACTCAAACAAGTCCCAATCCCAGTCCCATCCCATAACTGTGTACTTAAGTAATAAAAATACTTTGCTGTTAAGTACTGTTTCCGTCATGTTTTTTCACTGAAGACTGTGTTTGAATGGGGTGCGTGGGGAAGTGCGTTGCTAATTGCATAGGACAGGCACCTTTCCCAGGGTACAGACACGGGGGCCGGATCAGCAGCGGGTAACACACACACTGCAGTCAGTAGGCACCATGGTCGGTATGGGAGGTGGTTTCCAGGTTCTGTGTGGGCGGTGGGGATGTGACTTTTTAGCGGGGGAGGGCGGTTACAGATCTTATGCAGCGGTCCTTGTCCTGGACCGCTGAGTCACGCAGCAGAGGAATCTGTATCCATCCTCCTCCGCCACAAGGCCACATAGCCCCCCGCACACAGAATCCCAAAAAGGAGGGATGGCAGGCTCCGTTGAAACAAGCAGTCCGGTAATGCGGACCGCTGTAGGAGCAGGAGCCTGTCATTCCTTGAGTTTAGAGGCGGTCTTTACATCAGCGCACACCCTACCCACCGCAGTCTGCGTTCCAGTTTCAACCCTTTAACGAAAAGTCATGAATAAAGAAACCTCTCCTCAGTAACAGTGTGACATGTATTTTATTTTTACACGTGTCTTGGAAGTGGGGGAAACGGGGAGAACGGGGTATTTAACCGAAGAGGAGAGTCAACAGTAACTGGGTAAAGAAACAGGGGCAGGTTCAGCTTCTCTGTAAAGAAACTGAACAGTCACAGGTCACGCTGCTCGCTGCTCGCTGGTATTTAAAGAGTTCCTTGTCGCTGTCCCAGGCGCCTGTAGAGGGCTTCATGAGCAAGCGCATTAGCGGGCAGGCTGGGTCACCGAGGATCACTATAGGCAAATGCACATCCACAACAGTTATTTCGTGGTACGGGAAGAAACTACCTTCCAGCAGGCGTCTGAGCAGCCCACAGTTCCTGAGAACACACGCATCAGGAACCTTGCCCGGCCATCCGACGTTCATGTTGGTAAAACGTCCCCTATGGTCCCCCAGTGCTTGCAGAACCATTGAAAAGTAGCCCAATTTCTCAGCAGCTGAATGTGGAAGAGGTGGACGATAAAGTGCGAGGAGGAGAAAACGGCGAGGATCGCAGCGGGCTCCATGCTTGCAGTGCTGTGGCGTCCACGCTGTCACTGACCAGAAAAGTGCATGAACAGATTGCCCGCAGGCGCTTTCAGGGAGGGAGGGAGTGAGGGCGTGATTGACGGTTCAATGACGACAGTTACCCAAAACCACCCTCGACACATTTTTTCCCCCAGCAGGCATTGGGGGCTCTACCCAGCATTCCAATGGGCAGCGGGGACTGCGGGAACTGTGGGATAGCTTCCCACAGTGCACCGCTTCGAAAGTCGACGCCGGCCCCGTTAATGTGGACTCAGAAGTTCGAATTAGTGTATTTAGTATGGATACACAAATTCGACTTCATAAGGTCGAATCCAAAAATTCGACTTAAGTAGATTCGAAATAGTCCTGTAGTGTAGACAAGGCCTGAGATGATGGGGCATCCAGGATTTCCAGGTTTATGGATATTGGGTAGCAAATAGAATACCCCTGGTCGAGGTTCTAGGCATGTGTCTGTACAGATTTGTTCCTGTGCTTTGTCAGGGAGTTTTTTTTAGCAGATGGTGTAGTTTCTTTAGGTAATCCTCAGTGGGATCAAAGGATAATGGCCTGTAGAATGTGGTGTTAGAGAGCTGTCTAGCTGCCTCTTGGTCATATTCCAATTTATTCATGACGACAACAGCACCTCCTTTGTCAGCCATTTTGATTATGATGTTAGAGTTGTTTCTGAGGCTGTAGATGGTGTTGTGTTCAGCATGGCTGAGGTTATGGGGCAAGAGATTTTGTTTTTCCACAATTTCAGCCTTTGCATGTTGACAGAAGCAGTCTATGTAGCTGTACCATTGTTTGTACCATTAGCTAACCATTGTAAAGTGTTTTGGATAAAAGTGCTTGTCACGCGGAGTCTCCGCTCTGTGAGCAGATTATCTCCAGGGCACGAAGCTTCACAGCTGCGACCTTCCTGGGTCTGACCTCGGAGCATTCAGCATCCCCTTCCTCACCATGTGCTTCCCACAGCGAACCCACACAGGCGGGGCTCCCAGGGAAGCCAGAGAGCCCTGCACCCCAACTCTGCAGTCAGACGTGACTCTCAGCCAGCCAGTAAAACAGAAGGTTTATTAGACAACAGGGACACAGTCTAAAACAGAGTTTGTTGGTACAGAGAATAGGACCCCTCAATCAGGTCCATCTTGGAGGTCAGGGAGGCCAGACCACGCCTGCGCCTCCCTCCATTTCCCCAGCCCGCTCCAAACCGAAACTCTCCAGCCCCCCCTCTGGCCTTTGTCTCTTCCCTGCGCCAGGAGGTCACCTGATCTCTTTGTTCTCCAACACCTTCAGCTGCCATCTTGCAGGGGAGGGGCCCAGGCCATCATTTGCCAGGAGACAGGGAGTTGGCCAGTCTCTGTGCTGAAGGCATCACACTGGCCATCTAGGGTTCTGCAACAGTCATACCCCTTTATCCCCCACACCAAGATACTTCAGAAATGCATAGGGGAAACTGAGGCAACCACTGAAGATTCAGAGAAATCATTAAGAACCATCTCACTTCATCACAGTGCTATATAAAAAAAACCTTAATAATAATTAACTTTTTTGTTCTACACATAAAAGCACACAACTCATATTTTAATATCCATAGTCTTAACCTTTCTAATGCAATGGATGTGCCCTCTCTCCACCACTGCAGCAGCCCCTGAGTCCTGGCTAGAAAGGACCGGGGGCGGGAAGGGAGTTCTCCCATGCCAGAGCAGCCACAGAGCTGAAGCTGGGAAGGAAGGGGGTCTCTCCCCAGTAGCCGTAGCCCTGGAGCCTCTTTCTCTGGTCATCGTAGCCCTGCACATCCCAAATTCCCCCCACCCCCGCTTCTCACACATCGTCTGCCACCCCACCCCAGGTTTGTACTCAGCATGCTCAAACCTACCCCCTATTTCCCCCAAGGCCACCACCTCATCTTACATGTGCATCTTCTCCAGGGTCCAGGCATCTAATTAGGGAAGCCACGCCTGCGCGGCTCCACTCATTAGGTGGGTGGCCCTTCATTCTCTCACGGGCGGCCGCCCAGGAGTGCACCTTAGAGGAAACTTTCCACGGACCACCTGAATGGAGCTGGGCCACAGTTTGAGAACCTCTGAATTAGAGAACATGCTTGTTTCAAGTTGTGCCATGCTGTCTTCTAGTGTTGTTTAGCAGCCACCTGCTTTGTCCACAGCTTGCAGAAAGACCAGCCCATTGGAGCGCTACTGGTGGGGCTTGGAACCAGGATGGACCGGCAGCTCCCCTATCAGCTCCCCCACATTCCCTGTGCGGGAGCCACCCAGCAGACTATCAATTGGCTATCAATTGTTCAGGTGTCCCTCTAACCCACTGTCATGTGCTGCTCCTGCCCTCTGCCTTGGATCTGCTCCCGTGAACCTCCTGATTGCTGTTTAGGGGGCTGGTAGGGGAGGAGGGGTGCTCTTGTGAGGTGTTTAGGGGGCTGGTAGGGGAGGTGTCCCCCTCCTCCGTTTCTGCCACCTCATCTCCACAGAACAGGGGGACACATGACAGGGCTGAGAATGGGGGGAACAGCTGCTGTCTTAAAGTCTCCCTCTCACACACAGGGAGTGTGTCTCTGTCTCTCTCTGCCATGCTGTCTTCCCCCCACCCCATTCATGTTGCCTTACAGAGTGTGAGGCTGCATTAACAACAATGTGTTAATACTTGAGGGCTCAGCCGAGTGCTAGTTCATCATTTAGCAGTAAGGTGTGTTTTTGAATCTTTTGTTACCCTGTAAAGTTATCATCCATCCTGATTTTACAGAAGTAATATTTACCTTTTTGTTTTGAAATAAAATCCTTCTTTTAAGAACCTGACTGATTTTTCCATTGTCCTAAGACCCAGGGGTTTGGGTCTTTGATCACTTTGTAACCAATTGGTTAAGATATTCTTCTCAAGCCTCCCCAGGAAAGGGGTGTAAGGGCTTGGGGATTTTTTTTTGTAGGGGAATAGGAACTCCAAGTGGTCCTTTCCCTGATCCTTTGTTAAAACACTTGGCGGTGGCAGCATACTGTCCAAGGGCAAAGAACCTGTGCCTTGGGGAAGTTTTAATCTAAGCTGGTAGAAATAAGCTTAGGGGTCTTTCATGCAGGTCCCCACATCTGTACCCCAGAGTTCAGCGCGGGGAAGGAACTTTGACGGGGGTGAGAGCTCTGGCTGGGGGTGCAGGTTCTGGGGTGGGACAGGGCAGGGGATGAGGAATTTGGGGTGCAGACAGGCTGCCCTGGGGCAAGGGCGAGAGAAGGATTCCCCGAGCCCTCTCCCCACAGGCAGCAGCGAGCTTCGGGGGAGGGCCCCCCTACATTCCCCCCCAGCCTCACCACACTCACCTCACACCACTGTCACTGCATATGCTCCTAGGGCCCCTCTCAGGTACAGGAAGCCCCCTCGTCTCCCCCGTGGTGGGTGTCGCAGAAGGCGGGGAAGCCTCACTGGGGGTGGGGGTGGGGCTGCCCCTTGTCCAGCGTGGGGCAGGAGCGGTGACTGCGGGCGGGGGTTCCCCTGTGCTGGTGGAGTGTCCCGCCAGTAAATGAAAGGGTCTGAAGAGGAAGGGGAGGCTCAGGGTCAGTCTGCCCTGGCAGTAGAGACACGGGGGCACTAGGACCCTGCGGTGGCAGTTAATGCAGGAAGGCAGCATGGAGCTGAATGAGAGAGACAGGGATGCTCTGGGCCGGGGGAGAGGTGCACAGGAGCAGCGAGTGGGGGCCGCGGGACACTCGGGGGAGGTGTGTGGGGGCAACAGGCAGGGCCGAGGGAGAGACCTGACCCCGAACATTGGTAATATATTTATCCTCCAACCCTCCTGTGAGGCAAGGAAATGCTATCATCCCCCTCTGTAGCATGGGGAAATTGAGGCACAGACTAAGTGATTTGCCCGAGATTAGTCTGGTGCAGAGCAGAGAAGTGAGCCAGGATCTCCCAAGTCCCAGGCTAGCGCTCTAACCGTTGCACCAGCCTCCCTCTATGACACGAAAGATCTGGTTAAATAATAGTTGAGGGGTAGGTGGATGCTAGTGAGAGAAATCCGCTGGCTTGGGTGAAACACTCGGTTCTCTGAGGTAGTTTGTTTGAAAGGCTGGGGAAGAATGCCAGCCTGGTACCGATTTTCGTGAGGCAGAGAGCAGCGTTAGCCCTCTGGCAAACGCGCATCACGTGAGATTGCTGCTGCCGTCTCTCTGACAGCAATGGCCCATCCATCTGTAGGACAACCACAAACACACCATCTGGAGGGGAGGAGAAAGGATTTTTTTACGCCATATGGTGCCCCTGCCCCGAACTGCAGCCCGTGAGGTCTGTGTGGTGTCCAAGGGGCGTCTGCTTGCCCCCTCGTATCGCTCTGATTTTCCTCTGCTCTAAATCTGTCGCCCACCCCCGCCCCCGCCCAGCCTTCTGCAGGGGCAGATCCCCTGGCGTTGGCCCTCCAGCCCACATGGGGCCAAACCCTTATGCCCACCCCCCATTGGCTCCCCTGGCCTGCCCACGCCCGTCTATGCAATCCCAGAGGGCTCAGATCCTGGGTGCCGCCCCCCCCCCCAACCCCAGCTACGGCTCCCTGGTGGGGTGGATCTGCCCCACGCTTGGCAGAGTGCCGGGGCCCCTGGCTGAGAGCGAGTGCTTCTCTCGCCCCCTGCAGTGGCAGGCACAGGGCCCGGGTGGATTGGCCCTGCCGAGGAGCCGTAGGCCGAGCGCAGAGGAGTCCACAGGCTGCGCCAGCAAGATGGAGGCCGGAGGTGAGTCCGGGTGGGGGTGAAGGTCGTGGCGGGATGGGGAATGGGACACGTATGAGGACACAGGGGGCCTTTCCCCTCTAGGGGTGCTGGCTATTCCCCCGCCCCGGGCCCTAGGATACGGGTCACTTGTGTCACTCGTACCCTGTGGTGGCAGGGCAGGGTCTGTTTTTATATGCCTGTGCTGTGCTGTGTTTCTAGTGGAGAAGGCTGGTCAGAGGCGGGCACATAGCACTAGGAGCAGGAGATGGGGAAGTTCCAGATGATCCTTAGATCCTGTGGCAGGCAGTTCCACCGTCTTGGACAGGCCCCCAAAGAAGTTCTGTCTCTCTCACAGATGAGCTTCACCTGGGTGGTAGAAAGTTCCATGGGACTGGAGGAGTGGGGCTGTCAGCCACAATCCCCATCCTAGAGCTTTTGGCTCTAGGGCTCCTGGGCCCAGGGCCTTGAAGAGAAAGAACGAGAGTCTAAGATGAGACAGGCCCCAAAAGGGAACAAATTATTGGTGTTGGGCCAAGTGAATTAGAGGCTGGTGGTGCAGAGAAGATTCCTCCATCGCTGTCTGGGGCTGCCCCCAGTTTATGTAATTGATTAGCAGAGCCTCATATGTCTTCCTTGACCTCCAGAAGAAGGCAGAATGGCTGATCTCCCCTCCCAAGCATTGAGCTGGTGTGGATGTGGCCAGGGAAGAACAGTGGGGGAGGGGTGTCGCAGGTCACCTGTATTTGCCTCTCATGGTCCAGCCAGGGAAGCCACTTAAGCTTCTGGCTCCCAGTCATCACCTCTCTTGTGCAGAGACCTGTGTCTCTCTCCTCCCTGCCCAGGGGATTTCCAGGCTGCACAGCTCCCTGCCTACACTGTGAGTTTCCCAGCAAGTCAGACCCCCTCAGTCGGCCTGCTTTGCCCCCCTTCCTCAGAGGCTACAAACAGCCCAGTCTCCCACAGGTATAAGGTAGCACACAGCTGTTAGCAAGCACATGGAGCATTGCAGGGAAACCCTCTTAAAACCCAGCAAAGAACCAATATGCCTGCTAATAAACTTTCCAAAGATCATCCCGCTTCCAGCCAGGTAACTCACAGGTGTTAGACAAAAGGGCCAGATATATGCTTAAGCCAAATAAGGCCAGATATATGCTTAAGCCAAATAAGGCCAGATATATGCTTAAGCCAAATATATCCTCAGGCATTTGTCATTTTCCCCGCTTGTTTTTCCATTTGCTACCCCCGTCCAAAATTACATGGACACAAGATATATATGTATTGTATACCAAAAATGGGAATGAGTTAAACAAATGTGCCTGCCCATGGGAGAGGATGTTAAGAAAGGGGGGAGGCGAACAGGTGGTCCCTAATTTCTACCAGACACAAATGTAAAGAATGCATGGGTTAGCAGAATTTGACATGCTAAGTCATTTGTTCATAGGTATAAAAGAACATGCTTCGTGCCTGTATAGTGTGCTCCTTCTCAGGCACGAGCCGAGAAAGACACCCGCTCAGCTGACCGAATAAAGAATCTGGTAACCGTCCCCCTGTCTCTCCGTGCCTCCTTGGGGTAATTGGGAACGCTCCAGGGGGAACGAGCCTATTTGGCTAACAATGGCGACCGCGGCAGGACTTCTCTCCCTGTAGGGGGCGCTTGACCGGCGGCCGAGGACGACCTAGGAGAGTGGCCACCTCGGGCTGTGGTTTGCTCGAGCTCCAGGTCGCCTCAATCGGCCGGGACGGCTGCGCCCCCTCTATAGAGAACTCCACAGGTCACGGAAGCAGGGCGGACGAAGCAGAGGGGAGTCCAACTGCCGGACGCGGCCACTCCAGGCGGTAAGTGCGTTTGCCTGTCGGGTTTGAGGTATAATACCTAACAGGAGCGCCCCTGCAGTGTAGGTTGGACACGGGAACCCTCTAGGTAGCACGTGCATGGGATAGTGGACTGCAGTATGCTATGTTGTTATATCAAATGTGTAATGTTCCTTGTTAAATGATTACTTGCCAATGACTAACTCCACCAGTTCATGGGCTGTTCTGGGCAATTACTGGGACTTGGAACAACCCCAGGGATTGATCCTGTTTTTGACAACAGTTTTCTTGTTCTTTCTATTAATGTTTTGTTGGAAACCGAAATTATAATCATTTGAGTAGGCAGTTAGGGAACCTGTGTGTGTATGAAAGGAGTGAATGCCGATGACCAGGTCTGGGACTTAAGCTGATCCTAGCCGCCCCAAGATTTCTGCGAGAGGAAACTCGATGACCAGAAAATCTTGATCGCAAGGGGGGTCAGCCGAACCTCGTGACCCAGTGGAACCCTGAATGAATGATACTCCTCTTCTTCTTTCCCTCTAATAGATCAGGTCAAAATATAATGGGGTCCTCTCAAAGCACCTTTCTTGGGACACCCCTAGGGTGTATGTTGAATAATTGAAAGCGTTTAGGCGCCAGGCTGATTATGGCATTGTATTATGTAAGGACAATCTTATAAAGTTCTGTACTCTGGAATGGGCATCACTCGGGGTGGAATGGCCCGAGGGGGGAACACTCAAACCAGAGATCGTACAAGCTGTGCATAGCACTGTGACCCGGAATGGCAATTGGGATCAATATCCTTATATAGATATTTGGCAGGATCTCGTGGCCAACCCTCCCCCATGGTTGCAAAAATGTAGAACACAAAATCTTAAAACTCTGATGGCCCGTGCCCCGTTAAAAGCCCAGTCCCCTGTTAAGAAATCTTGTCCGCCAACTATAATTCCTTCTGCCCCTGATTATATGCCTCCTCCCCTTTGTATCCTGGCCTCCCGGTCATAGCAGACAGCCCACCCCTGCGAGTAATTCCCTAGACACAGGAGAGGATACCAACTCTGATCAGGACTTTTACGATCAGGAGCCCTCCCCAATTGCCAGCCGCCTTAGGACCAAGCCTAAGAGTGGAGCTGACTCTGGAGAAATCCAGGTGAAGAGGGGGAGCTCAGCTCCCGATTGTAACCCTGAAAACAAGGTGACGGTTTACCCTGGTCCCACAATGACCCCCAAAAGAGGGTGCGGAAAATGGCACCCAATTATACACCTGGGGACACTCAAGTAACCCTTACTCGCTCGTACACGATGCCCTTAAGGGAGACTTTGACCTCAAACGGTCAACTTACTATGCTTTATGTCCCCTTCACTAGCAGTGATTTATATAATTGGAAGCACCAGAATCCCCGTTTTGGAGGATCCAGCCCCGCTAACAACAGTATTCGAGACCTTGATCTCGGCCCATAATCCTACCTGGGGCGATATGAGAGTAGCCCTAAATACCCTACTCACTGCCGAGGAAAGGTGTTTAGTCTTCTTAAAAGCCCGTGAACAGCTAGAAGAGACAGAAAAAAACGCAGCCAAGCTGGCAGAACTATTGCCAGAAAGCCCTCCTGATTGGGGGCATGGTAGCAATGACTTAGATAAGCACCGCAACTATGCCGCCGCTGTAGTACAGGGCATGAAGCGCTGTATTAGAAAAACACCAAATTGGGCTAAGCTGTATAATGTTCGACAGGAAAAGAGTGAGAATCCAGCTGCCTTTTATGAACGTCTGTGTAACACTTGTAAGAAATACACAGACATTGATCCGGACAGTGCTAATGGAAAGCAGGTGTTGATTCCCCTCTTCATTGGACAATCTTATGAGGACATCAGGAAAAAGTTGCAAAAATTGGAGGGGGCATCGGGTAAAAATATAAGGGAGCTTTTAGAGATTGCAATAAAGGTTTATGATCGCAGAGACGATGAGGAATGAAAGAAAGGGGCCCGCGTTTTGGCACTGGCCCTAAGGGAGGGAAATGAGGAGAAGGGGGGCAAGGCTAAAGGACGACCGGGGCTACCGAGTAAGAGTAGGGGAAAGGGTCCCCGTTTAGGGCGAAATCAATGTGCTATCTGTAAGGAGGAGGGACATTGGAAAAACGAATGCCCCCGGCGACATGCCAAAGGAAAAGAGTACACGGACAGGGTTTTTCCCTCCCCCGTTTACTACAACGGTACAGAACTTTCAGGAGAGAGATCTTCCCCATAGGGGGGCCGGGGGACCCAGCGGCCCCTCCTGGCAGCACAAGCTGCCAGCTTGGATCCCACGGTAAAAATTAAAGTGGAGGGGGGCCGCCCAATTGAAGCCCTAATCGATACTGGGGCTACCCTTAGTCTACTCCCCCTCAATAAGGCTCCCCGGGGTAGAACACAGGGAAGTGCAATTGTTCAAGGGATTGAGGGGCAGATCACAGTTTTGGAAAAAACTCTCCCTCTCCTAGTAAAAGTCGGGGATCAACAAATCTCTCACCAGTTTGTTTGCAGTCCCTCTTGCCCCATAGCATTGCTCGGACGAGACATCCTCACTAAATTACAGGCGGAGATCTCGTTCGAGAACGGGAAAATGGAAGTTAGAATCCCGAAGCAACAAGCCTCTAACTACCAGATGGCTCTCATAAGTGCTGGAAATCACTCCTCGGAATGTCAGGAGAGTGACGAGAGCCAGCTGCCGGGGGTTAACTCTGAGGTTTGGGCGGAGGAGGGAGGGACTGCCCGAGCTAAGAATGCTGCACCAGTGCGAATCTTCCTTAAGGTGGGAAGTAGCCCGGCCCGAATTCGACAATACCCCCTTAAGTTAACCATTCGAATCGGGCTGAAACCTCTGATTCAAAAATTCCTGCAGTGTGGATGGCTAAGAGAAGGCACATCCCCATACAACACTCCGATAATGGGAGTGCCTAAGCCTAATGGACAGTATCGATTGGTCCAGGACCTGAGACAGATTAACAAACTAATAGAAGCCCCCTACCCAGTTGTCCCAAATCCCCATACGATTTTAGGCCAAGTACCTAAAGACCACGGCTGGTTCTCGGTAATAGATTTAAAAGACGCCTTCTTTTCCATTCCCTTGATTTAGAATCTCAAAAGTTGTTTGCCTTTGAATGGGAGGATCCGGACACCCACTACAAGGCCCAATATCTCTGGACCGTTGTCCCACAGGGGCTTACCTGTGCGTCTGAGATTTTTGGTAGCCAGCTAAAGGACCTGGCCCCATTCCTAGCTAACCACCCTGCATGTAACATAGTTCAATATTGTGATGATCTACTCTTAAGTACTGAAACAGAGGCAGCATGTAAAGAACACACAATAGAGCTCCTTAATTACCTTGGGGAACAAGGATATAAAGTTTCACGGGAGAAAGCTCAATTAGTTAAGCAACAGGTCACCTTCCTCGGGTATCACCTCTGCCAAGGGAGTCGCAGTTTGGGGAAAGAAAGAATTCAGGTTATACTCGACAGCCCTCAGCCCCGGAACCCCCGAGAATTAAGAGCATTTCTGGGACTGACCGGCTTTTGTCAACTCTGGATTCCTGACTATGGGGGAAAAGCTAAACCATTATATGAGTCCCTAACTAAGGAAGGTTTGCTTCACTGGGTATGGACCAAGGAAATGGAAAAAGCATTTCGAGAGCTTAAAGAAGCCTTGGTTCAGCCTCCTGCTCTGGCTCTCCCAGATTCCCGAAAGCCATTCACCCTATACGTTCATGAAAGGAGAGGGGTGGCAGCTGGAGTCCTGTGCCAGAGGTCAGGGCCAACCTGGCGACCCATTGGGTACTATTCAAAAGTCTTGGACCCCGTCGCCAAGGGATGGCCTGCCTGTTTACGGGCCGTAGCGGCAACCGCCCTCCTCGTACAGGAAGCCGAAAAATTAACCCTGGGTGGAGATACTGAAGTTGTGGTCCCCCACGGGGTGCCTCAGATACTGGGAACTGGTGCTGGGGAAAAGCATCTAAACCCCAGTCGACATACTAGATATGAAGTGGGGCTCCTGTTGGCCCCCAATCTGACCTTTAAGACAGTCAGTTCCCTTAACCCGGCCACTCTACTGCCCGACCCTCAGGCCTCCTCTGAGGCCGGTCCTATTCATGACTGTATTGAAGTCTTACAACAAGAGACCAAACCCCGATCTGATCTCTCAGACCTGCCCTGGCCCAACCCGATGTTGAGGATATGTTGACGGTCTAGTTATGTGGTAAATGGCAAGCGATTTACTGGGGCGGCAGTAGTGATTAAGGATAAAGGGATACACAAATTTAAACTCAGCCCCAACTTATCTGCTCAGGCAGCAGAACTAGTGGCTCTCATTGAAGCTCTCCGCTTGGGAGCCGGGAAAACCCTTAACTTGTATACTGACAGTCGGTATGCCTATATGGTAGTGCATGCACATGGGACCCTGTGGAGAGAAAGAGGATTCATTACGGCCTCAGGCCAAAAGATTGCACATGGGAGCCTCATTAAAATGTTGCTCGAGGCCCTAATGCTCCCTCTCCAGGTTGCCGTGATACATGTGCGTGCCCATGGGAAAGCCCCAGAGGCCGAACAACGGAGGTATAACCAGCTAGCTGATCAGGCCGCGAAGGAGGCCGCCCGAGACGGGGCCTTATGGCTTCTCATGGTTCAGGATACCGAGGCTAAAACCCCTCCTCCCCAATACACGGCCGAGGAGATAGGTCAAGCCCAGGCTGCGGGAGGCCGGCAGGTTTCCTCTGGATGGTGGAGACTGCCTGGGGGAGAGGTTTTTGTCCCCAGGCCAGTACTCCAGGAAATCTTCCGGCTCTTGCATAAAGAGGGACATTTGGGGTCTGGGGCAATGGTTGATTTAGCCGCCAGATCCCTCAAGGGGCTGGGTATGCACATGGAGGCCCAGAGAATTGTTAATAACTGTGCCGTCTGTCAGCAAACAAACCAGAAGGGATGTGGCCCTCCTGCCCCGATGGGAGGCCGACCATGGGCTATGTTCCCTTTTCAAAGGTGGCAAGTTGACTTCGCTGAGGTGCCCCCTTGCAGGGGCTATAAATACCTGCTTGTATTTGTTGATCAACTTACCGGATGGGTGGAATGTTACCCCACCCGGCATTGTCAGGCCCGGGCTGTCACCAAGGCCCTGGTACAAGAAATACTTCCTCGTTTCCATCTCCCCGAAGTAATTGAGTCTGATAGGGGAAGCCACTTTGTTTCACAAGTGGTCCAGCAGGTGTCCCAGGCTCTCGGCATACAGTGGAAACTACATACACCCTGGAGGCCAGAGCTCGGGTCAAGTGGAAAGGATGAATAGAACTCTCAAAGATACTCTTACTAAAATATGCACAGAATCTAACTTAAAGTGGCTCGATGCTTTGCCACTCGCCCTCACCCGCATTCGGAGGGCCCCTTGAAAGGGTCTTAAACTTTCACCCTTTGAGCTGGTCTTTGGGTTTCCTCCCCGAGTACTCATCCCAGGGTTCCGGGAGGACGTAACCTGGGAAGTGGGAAATGACTTACTATGGAAACAGGTTTCCGGGTTGCAATCTGTTTTGTTACAGCTGCATCGATACGCGGCGCCTTTCCAGGCCCTTCCCTTGGACCAGACCGTGCATCCATTCCGGATCGGTGACCAGGTCCTTATCAAAAGTGGAAGCGTGACCCTCTCACGCCGAGGTGGGACGGTCCACACACTGTTTCGCTCATCAGCCAAGCCGCGGTTAAAGTCCTCGGGAGCGACAAATGGACACACCACACACGGGTTAAGCGGTTCCTGAACCCAAACCTGGAAACCGACTCAACAGAAGAGGACATCAGCCCTCTGTCCGCCCCGGCTCCGGAGGCCCGGGGTGGCACGGGCGAAGACACCGTCTGGGAATATCAAGGACTAGATGGACTAAAAGGATTGTTTAAGAGAAAACGAGAATGCATTTACTATTGATACTATTGTTTGTATATTCGCACTGTTACTCTGATTGGGAAAATAGGTTTGTGCAACTAGGGGAGACAATAGCTAATTCCTTTAATCTTAGCAGCTGCTGGGTTTGTGGGGTCCAGGGGATTGGAATGAGTGGCCTTGGGTAGCCCAGCCGGTACAAGCTAAATGGTGGATCAGTAACTTGAGTATAGTCCATGATGGAACGGGACATTGGACTGAGGATAGCAGTCCTTGGCGCCTCTATTCTTCTGGAATAGGGATCCTCTGTCTCAATCGGACTCGACAAGAGGGAGTGTATGTGGGAGAAAGCCAATGTGACTGGACCTTATCTCTAGGGTTTGACTGCCACGATCACCCTAGTTGCCACACGTATGACTGTTCTAAATATCAAGGGCGATGGAACGACACCCACGTACAACTCACTAATCATAGCTGGGTACAATGTTCCTACCAACAGCATACTGGCGAGGGTTGTAAGGCCGTAGGACTGGATGGGTTCTTTGATGCCCTCTTTATAAGTTGCCAGCGACAACACCATCAGTAAGGACCATGTGGTACGCTGGTACCAGTGGGCATGGCAACACTCTAATGGAACTCGGGTAACCCATTTTAACCATTTCTGGTCTACAACCAATAGCCCTAAATTCGGTTGTAATTGTGGTTGGAGGAAGGGGCTGGGCGTGGAAATGTGAATATTGCAATCCCGAAGGTACGTCCATCGTACTAGGGGTCCCCTAGAGATGGGTAACTCTTTATACTATGAAGAGCCGGGCCCGAGGACTACCCGAGACTTGGGAGGGCCCCTTTGCAAAGGAAATTGGGCCCTAAAGGGTCACTATTGGATATGTGGGCAATACGCTTATCGAAGACTGCCCCAAATTGGTCAGGAATATGTTACGTCGGCTACATTAGGCCCTTGTTCTTCCTGCTACCCCAGGTACAGGGAGGCAAATTGGGAGTCAAGGTGTACGATGATCTGATTAGGAGAGGCGGTCTGTGGATTCCTCATTGACCGTTGGAAGCTCCCAAACGTGGGGAGCTCAGGAATGGCCCCCTGAGAGAATTATAAAACATTATGGGCCAGCTACATGGAATCCAAATGAATGGATCGCAGGGGCAAGAGAGCCCATTTACAACTTAAATCGGATAATCAGGCTGCAAGCTATCTTGGAAATAATAACTAATCAGACGGCTGAGGCTCTTGATCTCTTAGCCGATCAGTCCACTCAGATGAGAAATGTGATCTATCAGCATCATCTAGCTCTTGATTATTTGTTGGCAGAGGAAGGAGGAATCTGTGCAAAGTTAAACGAGTCTAACTGCTGCTTACAAATAGATGACAATGGAAAAGCAGTAAAACAAATAACAAAGGAATTGAGGAAGTTAGCCCACGTCCCGGTCCAAACCTGGGGTGGGTGGAATACAGATTAGTTTACATCCTGGTTGCACTTAACTAGGATGGCTCCGAAAGGTTTTCTTCTCTTTGTATTCTTTATTACAACCCTATTAACCCTAGCTTGCTTCGCTCCCTGTGTAGTTACCTTGGTCCGACGAGTGGTGAATCGAATGATACATCAACGGATGATGGCAATGTATCAGCCAGTAAAAGCTGAAGACTGGGGCCGTAAGGCTCTCAAATTGCTTTTAGGGAATTGTTAGACAAAAGGGCCAGATATATGCTTAAGCCAAATAAGGCCAGATATATGCTTAAGCCAAATAAGGCCAGATATATGCTTAAGCCAAATATATCCTCAGGCATTTGTCATTTTCCCCGCTTGTTTTTCCATTTGCTACCCCCGTCCAAAATTACATGGACACAAGATATATATGTATTGTATACCAAAAATGGGAATGAGTTAAACAAATGTGCCTGCCCATGGGAGAGGATGTTAAGAAAGGGGGGAGGCGAACAGGTGGTCCCTAATTTCTACCAGACACAAATGTAAAGAATGCATGGGTTAGCAGAATTTGACATGCTAAGTCGTTTGTTCGTAGGTATAAAAGAACATGCTTCGTGCCTGTATAGTGTGCTCCTTCTCAGGCACGAGCCGAGAAAGACACCCGCTCAGCTGACCGAATAAAGAATCTGGTAACCGTCCCCCTGTCTCTCCGTGCCTCCTTGGGGTAATTGGGAACGCTCCAGGGGGAACGAGCCTATTTGGCTAACACAGGCAGTGGGTTTCTCCTTGGGGAGCAGCTTCCAGCGGCTGAAGTTTTGCATAGCCAGAGGCGTTACATTTGCACACGCCTCCCCTTAAAGATTTCCTGGGAAAGGTACTTAATGTTAAAAGGCCCCATAGTTTCAGATGATCCCTCAAAGCCCATAACCCTTCCCTGGGTTTCTGTCGCCTACAGTCCCACAATAAAACATAACCGCCTGCCTTTGTAATGCAATGAACTCCTAAGCTACTTAAACTTAGTTCTGTAAGGTCTGGCCAGGATAATGCAGGAAATTGTCTTCTCTGTCCTGTGTCCATGCAAGGGCTGTGGGGAAGAGACAGTGAAGGGGGTGTGGGTGGGGGTAAGTAGCCAGCAAATAGCTGATCCCCAGAACCATTTCAGGGCTACCCTGTCCTATCCTGTGGGATCAGGGGAATCCCCGTAATCTTGGTCTCCTTCCCACCGGCAGTGAATCAGTCACGTCTGTAGGATGTTGTCCTGCTTCGCTGGTGCATTTCGGGCCCTCGCCTGGCCTATTTCTCAGCCCTTTCTTTTAAGGCAGGGACAGGACTGGAGTGCGGTGGTGCTGGGTTTCCACAGAAGTGTTGCTATTTAGTAATTCAAGTGGGGGGCTGGGAGCTGGGGCTCCTGGGAAGGGACTGGGTTGTAGTGGTGAGAGTGGGGCAGCAGGAAGTTGACTCCTGGGTTGTGCATCCGTGACCCCAAGAACTGCAGCACCCAGATCTGGATCTAGGCTTTTAGCTTGTCCCCTCCCTGGCATGTGAGCACAAGTGATCCCCAGGGGAGGCAATTAACTTTATATACCTCTGGTGTGGGGGAGACTTGCCTGTGATGGTGGGGTGGGGCGAACTCTGGGTTCAAAGCCACCCCCCTGCTGCTGCTCTGTGCTTGGCCTCACTGCTGCAGCCATTCAAATCCTGTGGGCATCTCTTGCACTATGAAGAGCTGCGGGACTTGTCCCTGTCAGGAGCAGTGGGAGGCAGCAAAGATACAAGGGGCTCTCGGTACCAAATATCCCTTCAGATGCTGCAGATTGTTCCAATCCCCATCCCTCCTCCCATGGTTCTGGGATCTGGCAGCAAGAACAGGGAGCCCGGCTGGTGAAAGAAGGATCACCTGGTTGGGTGCCAGAGAGCAGGGCACTTGCTGTTCCCAGGCTGCTGCTGTGGAGGCTGCAGCTGGTCGTTTTGTGGGCAACTGGGGTTTGTGACTTTCATGGCTGCTTTCTGTGGGGGTGGGGGGTGGGGCGGGGTGAGTGTGTGTGTAGCACCCCCTTGTGGGCTGGGCGTGTCGTTGGTGCATGCTGCCTGCATGGTTGAGAGAAGGCTACTCACAAGCCTCTGCCCTTTGAGCTAAGGGGGAAACTCCTCCCCCTTCACCCATTTTGCTGGCAGCAGTAGTAGATCTCATATCCTCCCATTAGGGCAACGTGATCCACGCCTTTTAATGTCATTTGACTGGAGGGTTGTGTGAGTGTCTCCTTGTGAGGTGCCGGTTATGTGTTGCGGGATGTGGAACAGGCATCCCTGAGTGGCAGGTTCAGCAGGGGGTGGGAGGGGTGTTGAGGCACAAGTGTGCCCCTTTGGTAGGCACTGGGGGCTGCATTAGCCCTCCCTGACGGGGCTGTTCGGTGTGTCCAGGGGCAGGCCCCGGGGTGAGGGTGTTGCGGGAGAGCCCCCGCATGGACCTCTCTCTAGCTAATCCCCAGCTGAGCTGCCTGTTGTGGCCAGTCAGGCACCGCCATCCCACTGATACGCTTAAAATCCCCACCCCATTTTTTGACTGCATGCCTCTTTGCTGAGCAGGGGGGCGGGGGGGCTGAAAGCGGAGCTCTGTCCACCAGGCTGGGAGTCCCACTCCTCCTGACTCCTTATGCTGCTCCCTTTCCGTTTCCCTTACAGTGAAGGAGTTCCTAGCCAAAGGAAAAGAAGACTTCCTGAAGAAATGGGAGAACCCCTCCCAGGTACTGTGTCCCAACCCAGATCTCCCCCGCACCCCCACCCCACAATCAAGGCCTCTGCAGCCCCAGGCTGATTACTCTGCAGTCACCCCCTGGATCTCTTTCCCCATCACTGAGCCACCTTGCCAGTGGTGAGCTGCAGCCAGTTCACACCGGTTCGCGCGAAACGGTTAAATTTAGATGCCCTGTTAGAACTGGTTGTCCCGCCACGGCCCTCCCCGGCCCCTCGTCCCTCCTGGGCCGCCCGGCTCTGGCCAGCGTCTCTCCTGGCTCCGGCCCGCGTCCCGCCCCTGCCGCGGCCCTGCCCCGCTCGGCTGCGTCCCTGCCTGGCCCGCGTCCCGCCCCAGCCGCTGCCCGGCTCCGGCCGGCCCTGCCTGGCCTCGCGTCCCTCCCGGCCGCCTGGCTCCGGCTCTGGCCGCATCCCTCCCTGGCCTCGCGTTCCTCCCTGGCCTCGCATCCCTCCCCGGCCGCCCGGCTCCGGCTCTGGCTCCGGCCACGGCCCTGCCCGGCCCCGCGTCCTTGCCCGACCGCCCGGCTAGGGCTCGGGCTCAGGCCGCGGCCCTGCCTGGCCCCGCGTCCTTCCCCGGCCGCCGGGCTCGGGCTCGGGCTCGGGCTCCGGCCGCGGCCCTGCCCGGCCCCGCATCCTTCCCCGGCCGCCGGCCTCGGGCTCGGGCTCCAGCCGCAGCCCTGCCCGGCCCCACATCCTTCCCCGGCTGCCCGGCTCGGGCTCGGGCTCAGGCTCGGGCTCTGGCCGCGGCCCTGCCCGGCCCTGCGTCCCTCCCTGGCCGCCCGGCTCGGACTCCAGCTCCGGCTCCAGCCGTGGCCCAGCCCCACGTCCCCAGCCGCCTGGCCCCGCTGCAGCCCGGCTCCAGGCAGGGCGGCGGCCGCGACCCCACCTACCCAGATGCCGGGATCCGGGCCCGGCAGCGGCCCCGGCGGCCCGGCTCCAGCTGCGGGTGCATGGCTCTGGCCGCGGCCCTCCCCGGCTCCGGCCATCCAGCCACCTGGCTCCGGCCACCCGGCTCCCGCCATATCCTCCAGCTCCGGGCTCCAGCCGCGCGATTCCTGCCCCGGTCCCACATCCCCGAGCACTGTTACAGACTAGGGATCCAATGGCTACGAAGCAGTTCTGCAGAAAAGGACCTAGGGGTTACAGTGGACGAGAAGCTGGTTATGAGTCGAAAATGTACCCTTGTTGCCAAGAAGGCTAATGGCATTTTGGGCTGTATAAGTAGGGGCATTGCCAGCAGATGGAGGGATGTGATCATTCCCCTCTATTTGACATTGGTGAGGCCTCATCTGGAATACTGTGTCCAGTTTTGGGCCCCACACTACAAGAAGGATGTGGCTAAATTGGAGAGAGTCCAGCGGAGGGCAACAAAAATGATTAGGGGGCTGGAGCACATGACTTATGAGGAGAGGCTGAGGGAACTGGGATTGTTTAGTCTGCAGAAGAGAAGGATGAGGAGGGATTTGATAGCTGCTTTCAACTACCTGAAAGGGGGTTCCAAAGAGGATGGATCTAGACTGTTCTCAGTGGTGGCAGATGACAGAACAAGGAGTAATGATCTCAAGTTGCAGTGTGGGAGGTTTAGGTTGGATATCAGGAAAAACTTTTTCACTCAGAGAGTGGTGAAGCACTGGAATGGGTTCCCTAGGGAGGTGGTGGAATCTCCTTTCTTAGAGGTTTTTAAGGTGAGGCTTGACAAAGCCCTGGCTGGGATGATTTAGTTGGGAATTGGTCCTGCTTTGAGCAGGGGGTGGGACTAGATGACCTCCTGAGGTCCCTTCCAAGCCTGATATTCTATGATTTTGGTTCTGCCCAAGGAGCAGGGAATCCCTTGTCTGTGTCTCATTCTAAATGTAGCGGTTTCCTTTGGGGCCCTCTGGTGGTGAAATGTGAAATACTTCTTCATATCAATTATCGGGGGTAGCCGTGTTAGTCTGTATCCACAAAAACAACATGGCGTCCGGTGGCATCTTAAAGACTAACAGATTTATTTGGGCATAAGCTTTCGTGGGTAAACAAAACCTCACTTCTTCGGATGCATGGAGTGAAAGTTACAGATGCAGGCATTATATAATGACACATGAAGAGAAGGGAGGCCCTCCCAAGCGGAGAACCAGTGTTGACAGGGCCAATTCTTCATATCACTGTTCTCAAGAACAAGCCCAGTGTGGTGCTAGGGGGCGCTGTGCTGCAGGGAGTGCGGAGCTCAGTAGGGGCGCTCTCCCATCACAGTCAGTACTGACCCTGGAGGGGCTGCCTTTCTGGTGAAGTATAAACGAAGCTCTGACCCCCTCATGGTAATTAAAAACTCCTCCAGCCGTGCAGTGCAAATCCTACTGTCTCGGGCAGGTTCCTTCCTGGTGCCCCCAGGACCAGTCTGCCCCCCCCATCAGGTTTGCTTTCCCCATTCCAGAATACGGCCAGTTTAGATCAGTTTGAGCGAGTCAAGACCCTGGGCACGGGCTCATTTGGGAGAGTGATGCTCGTGAAACACAAGGAGACCGGGAATTATTATGCTATGAAGGTCCTGGAGAAACAGAAGGTGAGACGCCGGGGGCTGCCATGGAGATCTGGCCTGGGACCGTGGAATCTCCAGTGCGGGGGAGGGATTTGGAGCTGAATCTTGCATGGGGATGCAGGAGAGGGGAGTGTGTGGGAGGTGCAGGGGGTGCTGCGCCAGCAGAGGAAGATCTGATGTTGCTATTTCCTTTTCTCTCCCAGGTAGTGAAGCTCAAACAAATTGAGCACACCCTCAACGAGAAACGGATCCTCCAGGCCGTCAACTTTCCATTACTCATCAAACTAGAGTATTCTTTCAAGGTAGGTGTCCTTGGCTTGCCAGACCGGCCCTGGGCTGTGGCTCCCCCCCCTCCCTGATTCCCACAATTCCCTTGATTTGTTTCCTATTTAAAACCAAAGCTGTGCTGAAGGGGTGGAAGAGCAAAGTCTGCATCTCCTATATCCTGAGAACAAACATTGCTGGCGTGAGGTCTGGGCAGTGATGAGCTGCCAAATTTTTAACAACGGGTTCCCTCCTCCCTCCAAAATTTTAACAACGGGTTCCCTCCTTCCCGCCCTCCGTGGGGGTCGTGCCCATTCAACCCCTCATGTTCCTTAACACACACCTCCGAGACCCCTGACCCATCCCCCTTCCCTGTCCCCTGACTGCCTTGCCGCCCCACCCAACCCCTCCTCTCATTCTCAATGGCCCCCCAGAACCCCTACCCCATACAACTACCCCTTCTCTCTGTCCCTGAGTGCCCCCACCACCTCATCCAACCCTGCTCTTTCCTGACTGCTCCCGGGACCCTTGCCCCATTCAATCCCCTGTTCCCTGCCCTCTGACTGCCCTGACCCCTATCCACCCCCACAACCCACCCCTCCCTGCCCCCTTACCACACTGCCTGGGGACCGGGTCCACTCTGCCAGGACCACGACCAGGGCCCGACTCCCCGGGCCAGGCCGGCACCGGGGCCCGACTCCCCGGGCCAGGCCCGACTCCCCGGCCAGGCCGGCACGGGGCCCGACTCCCGGGCCAGGCCCGACTCCCAGGCCAGGCGGCACCGGTGCCCGACTCCTGGGCCGGCCCGACTCCCGGGCGAACGACACGGGGCCCGGCCCGACTCCCGGGCGGGCGACACGGGGCCCGGCCCGGCTCGCCGGGCGCTCGGCTCGACTCCCGGGCGGGCGACACGGGGCCCGGCCCGACTCGCGGGCGCTCGGCCCGACTCCCGGGCTGGGCGGTACCGGGCCCGGCCCGACTTGCCGAGCCGCTCGGCCCGACTTCCCGGGCGGGCTGGCACGAGGCCCGGCCGCTGCCCGACTCCCGGGCGGGCGGCACGGGGCCCGGCCGCTCGGCCCGACTCCCGGGCGGGCGGCACGGGGCCCGGCCGCTCGGCCCGACTCCCCGGGCCGGCCCGGCACCGGGGCCTGGCCGCTCGGCCCGACTCCCCGGGCCGGCACCGGGGCCCGGCCGCTCGGCGGCAGCCGCGGGGCCCGACTCCCCGGGCCGGCGCTGGGCTGGAGGGAGCCGCGGTCTGGGACCGGGAGCTGCTGAGCCAGCCGCACCTCCCCTCCCCCTCCGCCTCCGCGCCCCAGCTTACCTGCTGGCTGCCTCCATGCTGCTTGTTCAGGCTTCCCGCGAACATCTGATTCGCGGGAAGCAGGGGAGGGGGAGGAGAAGGGGGGGGAGCAGGAGAAGAGTGGGCGGGAACTTTTGTTAAATTTAGCAGCCCTTAACAAGCGGTTCTAAAATGGCTGCTAAAATTTAACAACGGGTTCGCGCGAACCCGTGCGAACCCGCTGCAGCTCACCCCTGGGTCTGGGATCAGGTTTGGAACTAAGAAAAATCAGTTTGGATCATTCCCCTTTTTCTGTTCTGCTTTTGACTCCAGGTTTTGAACAGTGGTACTCCCCCCTCAGTCAGTTTTGCTTTAGTTCCTAGTCAGTTTCAGTTTTCAGCTCCCTTGCGCTGACCCTAGGGCATGAGGCTTGGCTTGCAGGGGAGTCTCAGAGGAAGTCCTAACTTCACACACAGTTGGCTTTGTGGAGACTTTGAAACCATCACGTGGGATCATTTCTTCCTGATGGAAGTTTCTGTGAAAGCTAAAATTCAGGCCCCAGCAATGGGGCTTGGACCCTTTTCTCTGAATCTGGATTTTGGAGCCTGTGAGCTACACCCTGTGTGTAGGGGGGAGGCAAAGATAGTTGTGTCTTTGAGCTCCACAGCATCCCCTGTGGCTGGCCTGATTAAAGAGGGGCTGGCTCTGAAGGGAGACCTGTCTCCTCCTCTGTCAGCCTGAGGTTGGTGGGTTGTAGCGATAAAGAGTTGTCAGCTCAGAGGAGGCTGCAGGATAAATCTCAGCCTCTGTCCATTGTCTTCTCTCCAGGTAAACAGGGTCGCCTCTCCTCTCTTCTGGCCTCTGGCTGGAACCACCTGTTCAGGTCACCAGGGTCCTCTCTTCACAGCCCATTGTCTTCCTACTGGCCAGAACCAGCTGTGACTCCTGAGCTGGGCCTCCTGGTCACCAGGTCACCAGTCGCTGGGATATCCATTCTCCAGGCCATTGGGGTCCCAAGTTCTGTCCCCAGTTCTCTGTAACAACAAACTCCCTCTCCCCTCACCTCGTTAAACCAGTAACATCCAGGGAAACTGTGTCCCACCCCCTCTGCATACAAACCACTGAAAAAAACAAGAAAACCCACCACTTACTTCATCACAGTTACCAGAACAGAATACACACACTGCTCATACAATGCCCATCACTCCCAATAAGGCAGACGAACTTTCCCTGCTGGCCAGTCAGGATCAGGACATCCTGGGACTCCAGCTTCTGCACGGTGTCATTGGCAGACATCTGGCAGTGCTGATGCTGGGCTGTGTCCTGGAGTTGGTTCCCCAGAACTTCCTTTTGAACCCCAATTTATGTAGTGAAACTTGAGTCCTGCTTAGCTCTACCTTAACCAATCATTTTACAGAAGTATTACAAAATAATTGTCTGACCAGTCCGAACACAGTGTGACACAATTCTTTACCCAGTCGTACACCATGACCTTTGTTGATGTGCACCTGGCAAAATTAGTTATGTAACAGAAACAATCAAAGAACCAGACAGATAAACAATAGAGAAGTGGGGACCAGCAAAGGAAAACAATCAAGAAGTAGAGATTTCACACTCACACTGCTGCTAAGTGATTCCTTTGAGCATCCTAAGATCTGTTTCTTTTCCTGGTGATGCTGGGCACTATTAGGGCAGGAGCCTTCTTACCAGCCCGGTATTACATTGTTTTGATGTAATTTAGATGGAATGTGAGGATGTGACTTTCTGCTTCTTGGCTCCTGCTCTCCTAATCTGGCTGCAGAAAAAGGCCTCTGACAGTACAGCCTGGGGTACTCAGCCCATGCTCTGCCTGGACCCTCTCTCCAGGGCTAGCTAGAAATTGACCATGGGCTTGAGGGCAGGGGCAGTTGTCTCCACTGGCATGTGTGCGGGTTCTTAGTGCTCATGTTCTCACCACTGAACTGGGTAGGGTCTCCCTAGCGGAATGGCTTTTTTGGGCTCAGCGCAGTTAGTTTGGAGGCTGCTCTTTGACTTTGCAGCTGTGAGGGAGGATGAAGCCAGCCTGGTCAATTTCACACTCTGCTTTTGAGAAGTTTCACTTCCTGTTTCTGCTCCTTTGGGGTGTCTGACCTGGCGGAGGGTTGGGTTTCCCCTTTGATCGTAGACGTCGCAGCTGGGAAATCCCTCTTGGGCCTGCCCGCCCCTGCCCCTAGACCAGAGGTGTGGGGAGGGGTTCGATTTTCTAGGGCTCTAGCACTAAATACTCCAAGTAAGTAAAGCTCATGCCCTGTCATTAGTGAGTCTATTCCCCAGGCACGTCTGTGCAGCAACTCCTACTGCAGGTGTGTGCTTGAGACCTTCAGCACCACAGCACAGCCCCTCTGGCCCTTGAACTAAAGGAGTAACAGCAGCAGCTGGCAGCAGTAGTAGGCTGTTATCTCCCAGACAGCAGGTGCACTGCATTGTGTGCTATGAGGAAGCCAGGCCAGTGCATCAGGCTCCCTTGAGACGTGTTAACACCCTGAAAGGGAAGGGCTAATAACGGAGTAGGGGTGTGGGGAGCAGTTTCATCCTGGTGTTGCAGGCGCTGATGGGAGGCCCCCTTGCACTCCGTTGCTACTGCATTTCCTTCTAGGATAACTCCAATCTGTACCTGGTGATGGAATACATCCCGGGCGGGGAGATGTTCTCCCACCTACGGCGGATCGGGAGGTTCAGGTGAGCGTTATCACAGGAGCCGATGTTGGGGCCAGTGTCCTTAATGGTTAGAGCTGAGTGACAGTTAAAGTCCTGGGATGTATCCCTGGCTCAGGCAGGACAGTTGGATCTAGCACTTAGAGCAGAGGGACTGGGAGTCGGGACTCTTGCGTCCTATTCCTGCCTCTGCCATTCACTCCTTGTGGGAAGGGGAGGAGAATCACTCTGTGCCACAGTTTCCACAGCGGTAAATTTGGATTTAGTTCAGTAGAGAACTAGACTTTTTAGCCACTAACAGCATTTGAAGCGATGCTGGCTTTGATCCTCATGCTGCAGGGCGTAACCTGATCCTCAGCTGGGCTGGTCAGAAAGGGATTCCCCATGGGGAGGGCTGCTGAGGTCTTCTGCCAGCACTAACCACAGTCAGTGGCCAGGGATGCCAGCGCTAGATGGGGCCAGGCGGGATGGAGCTGGGGGTCCATGGGTGTGTGTGTTGGGGCTAGGGGGGAGACGATGGTCTGGGAGGGGCATGCCCTGGGTTGCCAGGCTGGATGGAGTCAGGGGTCTAGCAATGATGGGTGGGATGTGTGTGCTAGGGCTACTGGTCTGGCTAGCCAGATGGGGCCAGTAGCGAAGCTAGGAGGGGAGCAGCCACTCCCCCACTGAGCACAAGTGGCACCTTGTCAATTTCCTGGTGCCTTCGTACTCACCCAGGGGAGCATTAAAAAAAAAAGGTGCCACCTGCTGTGGCGCTTTTATTTTACTCACCCGAGGGCGCTCCGGGTCTTTGGCGGCGGGACCTTCACTCGCTCCGGGTCTTCGGTGGCATTTTGGCAGCGGGACACCTGGAGTGAGTGAAGGGCCTGCCGCCGAAGACCCGGAGCACCTCCGGGTGAGTAAAAGCGCCGCAGCGGGTGGAGCCTTTTAATTTATTGCTCCCCTTGTTCCCTCCACCTGGCTCCACCACTAGATGGGGCCACCAGGCCTAGAAGAGTTGGGACATCTTGCCTGAAGTTGCCAGGGTAGATGGAGTCAGAGATCTATAAGGAAGGTGAAGGTGGGGGTGGCAGGGGTCCGAGGGTGCTGGGCTGGCTGAGAGGAGACAGATCTGGCCCAGGATGCCCACGTTCTCCTCCCACCTCATTGCAGTGAACCTCACGCCTGGTTCTACGCTGCTCAGATCATCCTGACCTTTGAGTATCTGCACTCGCTGGATCTCATCTACCGAGACCTGAAGCCAGAGAATCTCCTGCTAGACCAGCAGGGCTACGTCGAGGTGAGGCTGCCCCCCCCCACCCCCTTCCTCATCCCAACACTGGCTCCTGGCTCCCTGCGGTGATCTCCTCCCTGCCCAAGTCTCTCTCTGCTGCCATCCCCTTCCCAAAGCCAAGTCACCCCCAGAAATGTAACACGGCCAGAATACATCAATCATCTGCTCCCCCGCTTCCCCTCCTGCTGTCACAGCTTCCAGGCCGATCCAGCTTCTCTCCTCTCTGTGTTTTGGCTCCAGGTGACGGATTTTGGTTTTGCCAAGCGGGTGAAAGGTCGAACCTGGACTCTGTGTGGGACCCCGGAATACCTGGCCCCCAAGATCATCCTTAGCAAGGTGAGCCGGGAAGGGCCTGTCCGCTGCCTGATCTGTAGCTGATCCCTGGCCACCAGGTCATTCTCCCCACCCCCCAAATGTTTGGTGCGTAACCCTGGGGCCTGCTTTCCCCGGGCAGGGTTATAACAAGGCTGTGGACTGGTGGGCCCTGGGCGTCCTCATCTACGAGATGGCGGCTGGTTACCCCCCGTTCTTCGCGGACCAGCCCATTCCGATCTACGAGAAGATCGTTTCTGGCAAGGTATTTGGGCTGGGGGAGGGGACACTTGTGTGATTTGGGGGGGGGGGTTCGCCAGCTAAAGGGGGGTGCCAAGTCTCAGCGACTGATCAGAGTGATGCTCACAGGCTGCACCCCTGACATGCTCATGTCCTCCCATGCTCCACCAATCCCCAATACGTGGGCATCCTCTCTGTCATGTACCCCATTCCCCCTGCACCCCAACATATAGACCCTCCCTTGCCACGTACCCGTTCTCCAATGCATGGACATCGTCCCCATTGTGTCCCCCACACATGGACCCTCCATCACCACGTACCCCTATTTCCCCAACACATGGACTCCATCCCCCACCCCACCACCAGTGTGCTCCCTGTAACTCTTATGGGGACTCCTGGAACAGGTGCCTTTGGTTTTCGTATACATTGTTGTGAGTTGCAAAACCCTCCACACCCCTGCTCTGTTGCAAGACTAAACATTCCTTAAACACATCAGTCATCTCCAGGCACAGGTAGAGCACTCATCGCCATAGTAACCAAGAGCCCATAATATTCCTCTGCCCACCCCAGCGCCTTCTCGCCAAGGATCTCCAAGAACTTGTGTCGGACACGGTCAGCTTTAAACCTAGTGGGGAACACAACAGGCTTTGGTTGTTCCTGGTTCTCCTACCAGCCCGCTGAGTGACCTTGGGCAAGTCACATCTCCCTGTGCCTCCGTTTCCTCTTATGTAAAATGAGGATAGGGATGCAGCAGCCCTGCTTTGAGATCTGTGGAGGAAAAATGCTCAATAAGAGCTGGAGGGCGGCTGCTAATTAACCATTTCAGCTCCTGTGTCAGTCCTCAGTAGCGCCCCCACTTCTCATCCACTCATTGTCCTGGAGTGTTTTTAAAGGGCTTGTTATTTATTATTAGGTGTATTACGATAGTGCCTACAAGCCCCAGTCATGGATCAGGACCCTATTGTACTAGGTGATGTACATATTAGGTGTATTATGGTAATGCCTAGGCGCCCCAGGTGTAGCCTAGGACTCCTGTGCTAGAGGCTGTACATTACTAGGTGTATTACAGTAGTGCCTCAGTGCCCAGGCATAGCCCAGGACCCCTCTATTAATCTAGTCACGAGGGTAGGGCAGGTAAAAGCCAGACTTCTGTCTGTCCTCCCCACCCCAGGTCCGGTTCCCGTCTCATTTCAGCTTGGACCTGAAGGACCTGCTCCGGAACCTGCTGCAGGTGGACCTCACCAAACGCTTTGGCAACCTCAAGAACGGGGTCAACGACATTAAGAACCACAAATGGTTTGCTACCACCGACTAGATCACCATCTACCAGAGGAAGGTAGGAGGGCAGTGGCAGGCAGAGGAGAGCCTGGGTAACTTCCGCTTGCGTGCAGCCTCCGTCAGCAGGAATTGAACCTGGGATCATTAGTGCCCAGGCCTCTAGGAGCACATTGATTACTGGGACTCTGTAGCAGGGGGTTGTGGCTGGGTCAAACCACTAGGGGGAGATATGCTCACCCAGCATTGGTTTAAAGTAGGGAGCCTTCAGTCACCTGTTTGTAACATGGTGGCAAAAGCATGGTCCTGTCCCCACCCCCTGAAGATAACAGCCTACTTCTGCTGCTGCCAGCTAATGGCGTTATTCCTCTAGCTCAGGTGGAAGAGGGCTGTGCTGAAGGTCCCGATTAAATCCCTAGTGATGATGCAAGTGGGGGATCCAAGGGGCTCATGACCCCCTGCCCTTCCCTGATTGCAGAGTAAGAGGAGGGAGTTCTGGGTAGATAAAAGGGGGCTTGAGGAGGTGCTGATTCTGCATCCCTCACCTGGTTGCTAAGGGGCCCGATCCTGTATCGCTTAAGCGTGCTGGGTACCCTGATTCTGGGCTCCTAAGCGGGGTCATGGGCTCCCCCTTCCATGATTGCAAAGTGTGAGGTTTTCTGGCTGGATGGTGTGGGTGGGGGCTGATCCTTGCCTGCCTTGTTACAAAGTTGGGGCCTGATCGTGCACCCCTAGCAGACCCAGGAGTGTGGGGGGGTATACAAATGTTGATCCCTTCCTCATCCCCAACCTCCCCCTCCCTTCCCTTTGCAGGTGGATGCTCCCTTTGTACCAAAGTGCAAAGGCCCTGGCGACACGAGTAACTTCGACAACTATGAGGAGGAGGAGATCTGGGTCTCAACCACTGAGAAGTGCGCCAAGGAGTTTGCTGAGTTCTAGGACCAGCGGCCCCACCAAAGAAGGGCACGCGCGGAGCAGGTGGGGGTGGGGTTGGATTTTGGTTTAATAGATAAATTATATATATTATAAATACATGAGAGCTGTCAGGAGCGGAGAGGGGGAGCCCTGTGGCAAGGCCTCTCCCCAAGCCCTCCGTTTTCTACAAAGAAGCTTGAGAGTCCCATCTAGAGGGTGAGGATATCATCCGCCCCGCCCTGGGAAACACGTCTGTGTCCTCCAACAACACTTGTTTCACTGGAAAAAAACAAAACAACCCCCCCCCCGCCCCCAGCCTACACTTCCTCTTTAACAGTGTGCTTTGTTGTAAACATATTTGAAACAATTACCAATAAAGTTTTGTTAAAAAAAAAATCAGAGTGGCATGTGGGCTGTTCAGCTCTAGGGGACAGTTGTCATTGCTCTGATGAGCTCCAGGAGCTGTTCCTCTCCCTGGAGGCCCAAGGAGTTCAGGGATGTGGCCTGGGGGGGTCGTCAATTGCCATAAATGGTACCTGATCTCACCTGGAGTTGAAAGCCCAAAGGGACGAGTGTCCGCGCTTAAATGGGAAGGTGGCCTCTGGTCGATGGATAAACAGGCATCACAAGCAGCAGCGAAGAGGTTATTTTATTGCTGTGTCTGGTGTGGGGGTGACAGCTGCTGGAATGCCATGGCCAGGTCTGGTGCCCAGAATTCGAGAAAGAAGGTGAAAAATTGGAGAGGGGCAGAGAGTTGCCATAAGAATGATTAAATGGGGAGGAAACCTGCCTTATGTTGAGACACAATGAGCTTCTTAAAGCGAAGGTTAAGGGGTGCCGTGATCCCTGTCTCGAAGTACCTAGGGGAACAATGAGCTAATCCCGCTAGCAGACAAGTGTCTAAGGAGAGCCAGTGGCTGGAAGCTGAAACTAGAAACATTCAGACTGAGAAAAAAGGGCAGATTTTTAACTGGGGTGTAATTAGCTGTTGGAACAATTCACCAAGCATTGTGGTGGATTCTTCATCATTGACACTGTTTAAATTGAGATGGGAGGTTTTTCTAAAGGATTTGCTCCAATTCCAAGAGGAGTTAATTCAGGGAAGTCCTGTGGCCTGTATTACGCAGGTCAGACAAGGTGATCACAGTGGTCCTGTCTGAATCGATAATCTAGCTACTTATAAGGCCGGGGCAGGAGAGGTGAACAGCCAGGCTGCCCCCCGGGGTGCAGGAATGCAGTGCGCTGGCAGTGGGGGGATTGCCAGAAGCAGAATACTTCCATCTAAATGTGGATGTGTGCGCACCTTCCTTAGTGCAGGGAAACTCCTTCCCTGTGTGTGAACCTGCCCCAAAGGGGATCAGGTAATGAGATGCCAGCTAATTCCCTATGAATGAACGGCAGTACTGTCAGTGATGAGCCCTTCTGTACAGCCCCTTCCAAGTGTGATCAGGCTGGAAACCAATTGTGTTTTGTGAAAGAATTGGAGGGTTTCAAATTTGTTCCCATTCTATATTGGAGTGAGTCAGAGCAGGACCTTGAACCTGGGTCTTCCACAACAAAGGTGAGTGCCCAAACCTCTGGGTTACTGAAGGCGTTGGGGGGCCGGGATGTCTCGTTTTGACCTGAGAAACCTTTCATTGAAACCAATCTGTCCTTGAAAAGTTTTGTTGTCTATAAATCCCCATTTTCTGGCAATAAAACCCCCACGCAGCTCTGCCTCTGGCCGCCACTGCCTGTGCAAAGGAGCATATAGTCCAGGATCCTGTTTTCAAACAGTACCAATACTGGGTGCTTCAGAGGGAATGAACAAAACACGCAATCACCAAGTCGTCCAATCCTAGCTTCTGGCAAACAGAGGCGAGGGACATGCAGAACATGGTGTTCCATCCTGGCTAATAGCCATTGATGGATCTATTCTCCAGGAACTTATCGAGTTCTTCTTTGAACCCTCTTGCAGTTTTGGCCTTCACAGCATCCCCTGGCAAAGAATTCCATGGCTTGATTGTGAGGAAATACCTTCTTTTGCTTGTTTGAAATCTGCTGCCCATTAATTTCATTGGGTCACCCTTAGTTCTTCTGTTCGATGAATGAGTAACTCACATTTCCTAATTACATTCTCCACACAATTCATGATTTCATAGCCCTCTATCATATCCCCCCTTAGTCATATCCTTTCCAATACGAAAAGTCCCAGTCTTTTTAATCTCTCCTCATACAAAAGCTAATCATACGCCTAATCATTTCTGTTGCCCTTCTCTGTACTTTTTTGAGATAGGGTGACCAGATCTTCACGCAGTATTCAAAATGTGTGTGTACCATGGATTTATATAGGGGCAATATGATATTTTCTGACTTATTATCTATCCCTTTCCCCCCATAAACGGTGCCCCTATGTGGAGCAGGCAGGAGCCACATGTCTCCTAACCTGTGCATCCTGAGGATCCAGAGACCTCTCTCCAGATCCCAGAGCTTCCAAAGAGCCAGATGGCCTCTGGCCTCTGGCCTCTCTCCCTCCACCTCTTGCCAGGTCTGCCCACAAGTGAGCTTGCCTGTTCCCTTTTAAATCCTTCCCCCAGTCTGTGCTTGCCATGCCCCAGGTGTGTTGGGGTGGGGCTGGCTGAGGCCAGAGCAGCTCCTTAACCCCTTGTTGCCCTGTTACAAGAGGTAAGAAAGAAGGTCCTGCCTTCCCTAATTGCTCAGGGGAATCCTCTTAGAGCAATCAGTGTAGAGCTTTATGCCTTCCTACAAACTGATCACTTTACATGGTGTGTCAAGAAGCTGCACAGCCCTTGGCAGCTTTGTTTAGAGCAACATTAACTGCCACAGGGATTTCTGCTCTCAATGCACCAGCCCTATGGTGACCAGATAGCAACTGTGAAAAAACAGGACAGGGGGTGGGGGGAAATTGGTGCCTAGATAAGAAAAAGTCCCCCAAACAGGACTGTCCCTATAAAAACGGGACATCTGGTCACCCTAGCCAGCCCTGATGGAAGGATTCTGTGGAAAATAGGTGTTTCCATTGCTCCAATCAGGGCTCTGCAGTTCTGATGCTGCAGAGCTGATACGGAAGGCTGGAGGGTTCCTGGAGTGCATGCTGCAGCACCAGCAATCCCATGCTGCCATGGCCATGGGGTGGCAAGTTGTATTGGACCGTGGTGCCTGGGCTCCAGGAATCTTGAGGGCCTGAGGTCCCAGCTCCCAGGGCCGGCTCCAGACCCCAGCGCGCCAAGTGCGCGCTTGGGGCGGCGTCCCAGGGGAGGGTGGCAGGCGGCCCCGGTGGACCTCCCGCAGGCATGCCTGCGGAAGGTCTGCTGAGACCACGGCTCCACAGGCGTGCCTGCAGGAGGTCCACCAGAGCCGCGGACTGGCGACCGCCAAAGCGCCCCCCGCGGTGCCTAGAGCTGCCCCTGGCGGCAGCCGTGGGGAGCCCAGAACCTTTTAAATCCCAGCTGCGGCCAGGAGTCAGAGGGCTCTGGGCTGCCTGCAGCTGCGGGGAGCCCAGAGCCTTTTAAATCTCAGCCGCGGCCTGGAGTCAGAGGGCTCTGCGCTGCCCACAAGGGCAGGGAGCCCAGAGCCCTTTGAATCCCAGCCGCGGCGGCGGCTAGGATTTAAAGGGCTCAGGGCTCCCAGCGGTGCCAGCAGCCCAGAGCCCTTTGAATCCCAGCCCTGGCCGCTGATTGCCCCCTCCCCAGACCCCTGCACCAACTGCCCCCAGGACCCCACCCCTATCTAAGCACCACTGGTCCTTGTCCCCGATTACCCCCTCCCGAGACCCCTGCCCTAACTGCCCCTTGGGACCCCAGCCCCTATCTAAGCCTCCCTTCTCCTTGTCCCCAACTGCCCCCTCCTGAGACCCCACCCAACTTTCCCCAGGACCCCACCCGCTACCTGTCCCCTGATAAACCCCCTGGACTCCCTCCCATGCCTATCCAATTGCTGCCTGTACCCGGACTGCCCCTCTGCACCTCTGCCCCAGCCAACCCCCTGCTCCTTGTCCCTTGACTGCCCCTGGAACCCCTACCCCTTCTCCAACCCCCAAACCGCTTACTGTGCCACTCAGACCAGTGTGTCTGGCTCCGTGCAGCTCCAGACAGTTGCTGCCATGCTCCCCCATGGAGCCCACAGCCCTCTCCCACCCCCAGCACCTGCCTTCCAGATTTGAACACCTCAAAATTCAGGAGTGCTCAAGCTCAGTTTGGGCAGCTGTTACTTCATTTCTCCCAAATCAAATATACTGATCCACTGTAACTTGCTGTAGAAAAAGTAGGATAAAATTGAGCAAGAAATGCTTATTAGCACTGGAATTGCTATTTTCAACAGCCATTGCCTTTTTGTTTGTTTAAAAGGAAGACAGTGATATTGCATTGGCAAATTCCCCATAGAAAGAAAGAATGGAACAAAAGAATAATAAAGGCACCTCAACTTTTCCTCATTTATGAAAGACAGTCTTATAATATGCATCCAGATATCCTCCAATCATACAAGCTGAAAATTGTTCCACTTTACTGCAGCTCTGTAACCATATGGGAACCAATCCTGTCTGTGTTTTGTGCACATCCAAAATTCCGGCTGAATGACCCGCCCTGGGAGCGAGTTACCAGTGACCCAGGGCTGGGGCAGCAGGAGGTGTGTGGGGGTACTGGTGGGGAGCCCAGGGCTGGAGCAGCAGCAGGGTGGAGGGAGGGCACTGGTGGGAAGGAAAGGGGGAAGCCCAGCGCTGGGGTGGCAGGGGGTGTGTGTGGGTGGGGGGGAGAGCCCAGGACTGGGGCAGCAGGAGGGTATGGGGGGAGCCCAGGGCTGGGAAGGGGGGCAGCCAAATTTTTTTTTGCTTTGGGCAGCAGAAAACCTAGAGCCGGCCCTGCTGGCTCCACCAATGTTCGGGGTCAGGTCTCTCCCTCGGCCCTGCCTGCTGCCCTCATGCGCCTCCCCGGAGTATCCCCGGGCCCCCACTTGCTGCTCCTGCGCACCTCCCCCCTGGCCCAGAGCATCCCTGTCTCTCTCATGCAGCTCCATGCTGCCTTCCTGCATTAACTGCCACCGCAGGGTCCTAGTGCCCCCGTGTCTCTACTGCCAGGGCAGACTGACCCTGAGCCTCCCCTTCCCCCTCAAACCCTTTCATTTACTGGCAGGACCCTCCACCAGCACAGGGGAACCCCCGCCCGCAGTCACCGCTCCTGCCCCATGCTGGACAAGGGGCAGCCTCAACCCCACCCCCAGTGAGGCTTCCTCCCCTTCTAGGACACCCACCACGGGGGAGACGAGGGGGCTTCCTGTACCTGAGAGGGGCCCTAGGAGCATATGCAGTGACAGTGGTGTGAGGTGAGTGTGGTGAGGATGGGGGGGGGAATGTAGGAGGGCCCTCCCCCGAAGCTCACTGCTGCCTGTGGGGAGAGGGCTCGGGGAATCCTTCTCTCTGGCCCTTGCCCCAGGGCAGACTTTCCCCCCCAAACTCATCCCCTGCCCTGTCCCACCCCAGAGCCTGCACCCCCAGCCAGACAAAAGACTATATATATATATATATATATATATATATATATATATATATACACACTATAAATTTTAAACACACAATTTAATACTGTACACAGAAATGATGACTATGAAGCTTGGTTGAGGTGGTGGAGTCCGAGGGTGGGATCTTTCCCAGGGAATACCTTACTGCTAAATGATGAACTAGCACTCGGCTGAGCCCTCAAGCATTAACACATTGTTGCTGATGCAGCCTCACACTCTATAAGGCAACATGAATGGGGTGGGGGGAAGACAGCATGGCAGAGAGAGACAGAGACACACCCCCTGTGTGTGAAAGGGAGACTTTAAGATAACAGCTGTTCCCCCCATTCTCAGCCCTGTCATGTGTCCCCCTGTTCTGTGGAGATGAGGGGGCAGAAATGGAGGAGGGAGACACCTCCCCTACCAGCCCCCTAAACACCTCACAAGAGCACTCCTCCTCCCCTACCAGCCCCCTAAACAGCAATCAGGAGGTTCACGGGAGCAGATCCAAGGCAGAGGGCAGGAGCAGCACATGGCAGTGGGTTAGAGGGACACCTGAACAATTGATAACCAATTGATAGTCTGCTGGGTGGCTCCCGCACAGGGAACATGGGGGAGCTGATAGGGGAGCTACCGGTCCACCCTGGTTCCAAGCCCCACCAGTAGCGATCCAATGGGCTGCTCTTTCTGCAAGCAGTGGACAAAGCAAGTGGCTGCCAAACAACACTAGAAGGCAGCATGGCCCAACTTGAAATAAGCATGTTCTCTAATTCAGAGGTTCTCAAACTGTGGCCCAGCTCCATTCAGGTTGTCCGTGGAAAGTTTCCTCTAAGGTGCATTCCTGGGCGGCCGCCCGTGAGAGAATGAAGGGCCACCCACCTAATGAGTGGAGCCGTGCAGGCGTGGCTTCCCTAATTAGATGCCTGGACCCTGGAGAAGATGCACATGTAAGGTGAGGTGGTGGCCTTGGGGGGAATAGGAGGTAGGTTTGAGCATGCTGAGTACAAACCTGGGGTGGGGGGCAGACGATGTGTGAGAAGCGGGGGTGGGGGAAATTTGGGATGTGCAGGGCTACGACGGCCAGAGAAAGTCGCTCCAGGGGTACGGCTGCTGGGGAGAGACTCCCTTCCTTCCCAGCTTCAGCTCTGTGGCTGCTCTGGCATGGGAGAGCTCCCTGCCCACCCCCCCCCGTCCTTTCCACCCCGGACTTAGGGGCTGCTGCAGGGATGGAGAGAGGGCACATCCATTGCATTAGAAAGATTAAAACTATGGATATTAAAATATGAGTTGTGTGCTTTTATGTGTAGAACAAAAAAGTTAATTATTATTAAGGGTTTTTTTATATAGCACTGTGATGAAGTGGGATGGTTCTTAATGATTTCCCTGAATCGTCTGTGGGTGCCTCAGTTTCCCCTATGCATTTCTGAAGTATCTTGGTGTGAGGGATAAAGGGGTATGACTGTTGCAGAGCCCTAGAGGGCCAGTGTGATGCCTTCAGCACAGAGACTGGCCAACTCCCTGTCTCCTGGCAAATGATAGCTTGGGCCCCTCCCCTGCAAGATGGCAACTGAAGGTGTTGGAGAAGAAAGAGATCAGGTGACCTCCTGGCACGGGAAAGAGACAAAGGCCAGAGGAGGGGCTGGAGAGTTTCAGTTTGGAGCTGGCTGGGGAAATGGAGGGAGGCGCAGACGTGGTCATCACCTTAACAACAAAACAATGTTCATCGGGACGACTTTAAGTGAGGAGTTACTGTATATTGACTTACAAGGCTGGGGGTGTGGCAGGACTTGGACCTGTTCTGGGCACCACCAAAAATTATTCAAACCTACTGCCCCTGCATGGGGACATGTTGTCTTTCTCCCATGGCACCTTCCAATGGAGGGAAGAATGTGACTCATGAGTAGGAGTCTCTTCCTGGCTTCCAGATAACCACTGATGACCTGTGCCTGCTGATAGTGGGGATACTGGGTGGAGGGGGTAGAGTGAGGACAGCTGGCTTCAGCAGTGTTATTGAGCATGCTCAGTCCATGTCAGCATGCTGAGTACAAACCTAGCAGCAACTCGGGGCCATGGGGTGGGGAGAGGATGTGACACTAGATGCCTCCTCCCGCACACAGTGCCTCCGCCGATAACCCTCCTGCAATAACACAAGAGTGTGCTCAGCGGAATGCTGTGCTGCAGTGTATATGCCCTGCAAGATACTCACTGGAAGCGTGAAGGGAAGTAACGCTGCTTTTAGCATGGGAGTCTAGGCAAGAAGGAAGAGAAGCTGGAAATTCTCATTGAGGAGGGGAAAGTGGATAGAACGGGGAAACCTGGTGGGACGATGTGTATTACTGGAATGTTAGTGTCACTGGTTACAACCTGACTAGGAAGGGGAGAGATGATAACAGTGGTGGGCTTGGAGACACTTGACATTAGACACGTCATTACCTGTTTAAAAAGTTCTTGGTTCTAGAGAACCCCAGGACCTCAAATGAACAGGGCTCAACCTGCTAACTAAAACGACCTAGCAGGGGAATCAGTGGGGGGCTGGTACAGTTCACTGAATCCAAACCAGAAAAGGTTCAGTTTCTCCTTTAGCACCTGTTTGTGACTTGTGGGAAGACAATTGGGTTTGCGTGGGGGACATCCTATTTGGAGACAGATGGGTGAGGTCTCAAATAGCCATTAGTAAATCATCCTTGGAGATTTAAAAAAAATGACAGATACTTTTCTAAGCCTCTATTGTGGGTCTCATTGTGGTGGGTAAAGATGAACTGATCACTGGCCTGCATGTTAACAGTTGCTCTGGGGCAGTGATCGTGACTTGATTGTATTCAGTAAGGACCAATAGAGGAAAGCTCAAAGCAGCCATATTTACATTTGGTGCATTGCAAGGGCTAACTTTTCAAACAGCTCTCTCCTTCTTGGGGTGGCAGCTGCCTCCTCTCCTGACTTGGCCCTCCAGCCCAGTCACTTCCAAACTTCTCCCCTTCCGGGGTCGTCTAGAACTAAAAGCCAAGGAATCAACACCCAACAAGGGCTAGTAGGTGTGAAGGGGAAATGCCTCCTGTGACGAAGTGGGGGGTTTTCTTGTTTTTCCGTGTTTTCCAGTGGGTTGCATGCAGAGGGAAAGGGACTCAGTGTCCCTGGGTGTTACTGGTTTAACAAGTTGAGGGGAGAGGGAGTTTGTTGTTAGAGAGGACCGGAGAGGGAACTTGGGACCCCAGGTGATGGCCTGGAGGATGGATACTCCAACGACTGGTGACCCAGAGATGCAGCTCAGGAGTCACAGTTGGTTCTGGCCAGTGGGAGTACAAGTGGGCATGATCTGTGAGTCCGTGACACCTCTCTTCCTGGGTATAACAGATGCATGTCTTCTCTTCCCTCAGGGAGGTACCTTCAGGCAGTTGCTGAGGGACAGAGCCAGCCTTCCCTCAGGACCTGCCAGATAAAGGACCTTCCTCTTGCCAGGTCTGCCCACAAGTGAGCTGTTCTGCTCCCTTTGAAATCCTCCCTCTGCTGCCTGCTTACCCTGCAGCTGTGTTGGGGTGGGGCTGGTTGAGGCCAGAGCAGCTCCTTAACCCCTTGTTGCCCCATGTGAGATTTGTATTCCTCATCACAAGTCCAAACAGAGGGGAAACAACCTTGAAGGTACAGCTTTCCATACTCTTAATGGCTAACAAGCCTAGCAGGTCTGAGGGTCTATTTTTGCAAGTCAAGCTTTTTGTTCTATTGGGTACTTTTATCTAATTCTTCAGATGTAGTATTTGAGTAGCAAATTATTACCCCAACTAGCAGTAACAATATGAATTTTGAATCCTTAATGTTATCCTGGTTTCTGTTTCACTCCTTGGAAGGTGATTTTAGATGATGCTTCATGCATCAAATATTCTTTTGCCCTGTGTCATCCTGGCATCTGTGTTGCTGTGTTTGGGAGGAGGGTTAGAGAGAATCCATTCTGCCGGAATAGGGGCTGGAAGCTGGCACGCTCTAGATAAACATGTACCAGGGTTTCCCTTGCGCCACAGGTGTCCAGGAAAGGGGTAAACCGCATGAAGTACACGCCCGTGCTCACGGCCCTGTGGAGGAGCCACCAACTGATATCTCTGTAGGGCCTGGGAACCAGGGTGAAGTAAAGGCTGGTCCAGCAGCACTTCTTTCCCTTGAGAGGTGGGAGGAGGTCCTGCCCCTTTGTGTCAGGTCGGGATGCGAGGATGAGGAAGAGAAGGGGGTGGAGCACGAGCATGTACAGATGTTTCCTTGGCACGGTCTGGAACTGAACTGGCTGGAAATTGTGCAGCTGGCTCATGGTGAAAGTGCGGGGGAGGGGCCCCATGAAAATGTTTGGAGTGTCTGGGGTAGAGGATGGGTGGGGCATGACCTTTCGCAGGACCCTTCCTGGCAGATGCTGTGCTTTCGTTCTTGGACACTGCTAGCAGGCCCAGCTTCCATCCCTAGCAGCTTGGCTGTTCCATCCCCTACTGTGAACCTAAACTGCCTTTAAAGGACTATCCAAGCCCCTCCCAGGTCTGCTCCCATTGGGGGTCTCTCTCCTGACTGAGCACAGGCTGTCCTTCTATCACCCAACAGGCCTGGATCCTAGTTACATGCCGCTCCCTTCTCATGTGAGCCCTGCACTTATTCCCTCCACCTGGGGATAGGTTCAGTTGAGCTGCAACCCCTTTCATGGCCATCTCACCCTGTGTCAGCCTGAGACTGGAAACCTGTGGGCTAATAGTAACTGTTTCTATGAAAGATGCTGAAGACACTGTCATAAACAGATAGTTAAGGGTTAAAGTCTGTTTTACCTGTAAAGGGTTAACATGCAGTACCTGGTGACCACCTGACCAAAGGACCAATCAGAGACGAGATAATTTCAAATCTCTGTGGAGGGAAGCCTTTGTCTGGGTTCTTTGTTAGTTCTCTTTTTGAATCTAAGAAAGGCCAGTCATGTCTCCAAGTTCTCCTGGAGTAGTTTCTACTAATTAATAGTGAGTATTAATTAGAAAGGCGAATTAGTCTTATGATTTGTTTTCTACATTTGCAATTGTGTGTTTGCTAAAGGAAATGCTTTATTCCTGTTTGCTGATTTTGCTTTGACTGAGAAAGGGGGGAGGGGGAATTCTCTCCAGAGATTGGTAAGCTTAGACCCTATGAGTGTCCAGCTTGGGCTCATAGAGATTCTGTATTTTCTTTTTAGTCTTTAATAAATTCTTTTCTATTAAGGACTTGTTTGGTCTTTCCTTGGGTGGATTCTCAGGGAAAGAGAAGGGGGGTATCCCTCTGTAGTTAGATCCCGGTATCTCTCCTAGGAAGAGGGAGGGGGGAGGAAGCAGGGGGAATGATTTGTTTCTCCTGGGTGTAAGAACTCCATGGATTTGGGGCTCTTGGAATCCCCTAGGATTTTGGGGAAGGACTGTGTCTCAATCCACATTTCCTGATTGAGTGGTGGCAGCTTACTAGATCTAAACTAGGATTTTAGTTTAGAGGGAAACCAAGTCGGGTCCCCATCTTTGAATCCACAAGCTCAAAGTGGGGGTGAGACCTTTGACATGGTGGCATGCGGGTCCTCACTTTGAAACCCCCCAGTTTCAAGTGAGGGTAGACCCATGACATGGTGGCAGCGGAGTTTTGAACCCATTGTTAAAAGGAGTTTTTTTCAGCTGGGCTACGCTAAAGGGAGCTATTCTCTTCTTCTAGAGCAGGAAAGCAACCTGAGAGAAGAGGGAGTTTACAAGTATTCCTTTTCTAACTGGTATTGTTAGAAGCAGTTTCAGCCAGGTTGGCTGGAGGGAATTAAGTTTTCCAGCAGGCTTTGTTGGAAGCAGTTTTTCCTTCTTGTTGCTTGAACAGGCAGCTTGAGGAAAAGGCAGTTGTGAAGCAGTTTTCAGGGTTAGAAGGAGTTTTTTTTCTCTGCTGGCTATGCTGAGGAAAAACTCTTCCCTAGAGGTGTGTCCTTCCTTTGTGATATCAGGTATCACTCAGGATTCCTAAGGTGGGGGGAAGTGCTCGACAAAGTACATTCCCATCCAGTGGGAAAAACAGGTTTGGGGGAGAGAGAGAAACCCTCCAACCAGTTTTTTTTTCTCCTGGGTCTTTTGAAATGCTCAAAAGGCAGGAGAACACAAATCCCTAAAAGAATTCACTATACTTTTCTCGCAGGTACTAAGTAGCACCAGCCGGTCAGCTGGGCTTATTAGCCGGTCAGCTCAGAAGGAGAGGGAGATTGTTTTTTGTTTTTTTTTAAAACAGATTTTCAGCTGGGCTTATTAGCCGGTCAGCTCAGAAGGAGAGGGAGATTGTTTTTTGTTTTTTTTTTAAAACAGATTTTCAGCTGGGTTTAGCTGAGGGAGATAAGGTTTTCTAACAGGCTGTTAGAAGAACCCCTACTGTCAGGTACTTACAATTGCTAAAGGCAAGTTACCAAACCAGATTTTCTAGTTTCTTGTAAGCCAGCAAACAAGCAAACACCATTTGCAAATCAAAAGCTTTTGTTTCTTTCTATTCAATCACGAGTAGACAGGGTAGGAATTGGGAAGCAAGCAACCCAATTCCCTGACTGTAGAAGGGTGTGACCAGCACCAAAAAGCAACACCAGCAAGCCACACATAAAATTCACTGACTGCAGAGGGGTGTGGCCAGCACCAGAAGGCACTGTTCCCCATCCCAAGAAATTTCCCACCTACATGGCAGGTGAGGACACTCAGGCCTTCTTGAAAAATTTTAAAAGGACCTGCCATGGGTACAGCATCCCTGAAGACCAGTACAAGGACTGGTCAGGAAAGTGGACTTTGCTGTCTATAACAATTATTCCATCCCCATGCTACTGGGGAACTTGGCCAACCATGTGCAGCTGGCCAAGAGGGGAGTGGTCACCGCAGCCAGGCCGAACAAGCAGGCACTCCCATCCCTGTTCCTGAGCCATCCACCAAGACCCGGTCTGTGCTACCAGACACCCAGACACAGGTGGTGGAACCGGATCTCATGCCAACAACTACAGCAGCCATAGTACATCCAGTCCCAGGACCGGAACTGGAAAAGCAACCAGCGGCAGAACCAGCGCCAGCACTGACACCAGCGCTTGCAACTCCACCGCCAGGGGGCGCCAACGGGCCTAAACTGGCAGAAGCAGCAGACAACTCTACCCAAGAGGCTCAGCCAGAGCCTGAACTATCGCCTTGTGCACCAGCGGAGAGCGGTCCACAGTCAATGGAAACAACCTCATCACCTACATCGCTTCCAGAGGGACCAAGCCCAAGTCCACAGTCTAAGGAGGAACTAGTGTCTCCAGCTTCAAGGAAACCGTTCCAGACTGAGCAGGAAGCCGATGACAGCCTTAACACAGCTTGGGCGGCGGCACGAAGCAACCCACCGCCTCTCAGCTCTTCTACCCAATTCCAGTTTGTTGTAAAACAAGGACTTTTATATAAGGACATTCTTTCTGGTGGACACCAGAAAGGCCACAATCCTCAAAAACAGTTGGTAGTTCCAACCAGGGGCGGCTCTACAAAGTAGGCTGCCCCAAGCAGCGCGGAGCGCTGCGCCGCCCTTCCCCAGTCCCGCGGCGGGTCCCCTCTTCCCGCGGCTCCGGCATCCTGGGGAGGGCGGCATTTGGCTCCGGTGGAGCTCCCGCCGGCATGCCTGCGGCAGGTCCACCGGAGCCCGGGACGAGCGGACCTGCCGCAGTCATGCCTGCGGGAGCTCAACCGGAGCCGCGGGAAGACGGGACCCGCCGCAGGCATGACTGCGGCAGGTCCGCTCGTCCCGGGCTCCGGTGGACCTGCCACAGGCATGCCGGCGGGAGCTCCATCGGAGCCAAATGCCGCCCTCCCCAGGACGCCGCCCCAAGCGGGTGCTTGGCCCGCTGGTGCCTAGAGCCGCCCCTGGTTCCAACTAAGTACCGGTACAAGCTCTTAAGCTTGGGCCATGACATCCCAGTGGTCATTATGGGGTTATCACAACCAAAGACAGGTTGGGGAAGTCCTTCCACTGGGAGGATGGGCAAGGACGTTGCCAAGTATGTCCGGTCAAATGCATAAAAAGTGTTGTTCAATGTCAAATACCTTGTTGTTTACATACTTAGTAGTATATGTAATAGTGCATGTGTTTTGTAAATCTGTTTATTTTAAAGTTCTACAAGGAAATCACCACCAGTAGTTCCCACTGTTGGCGATTTGGGGGGCGTGTCATAAACAGATAGTTAAGGGTTAAAGTCTGTTTTACCTGTAAAGGGTTAACATGCAGTACCTGGTGACCACCTGACCAAAGGACCAATCAGAGACGAGATAATTTCAAATCTCTGTGGAGGGAAGCCTTTGTCTGGGTTCTTTGTTAGTTCTCTTTTTGAATCTAAGAAAGGCCAGTCATGTCTCCAAGTTCTCCTGGAGTAGTTTCTACTAATTAATAGTGAGTATTAATTAGAAAGGCGAATTAGTCTTATGATTTGTTTTCTACATTTGCAATTGTGTGTTTGCTAAAGGAAATGCTTTATTCCTGTTTGCTGATTTTGCTTTGACTGAGAAAGGGGGGAGGGGGAATTCTCTCCAGAGATTGATAAGCTTAGACCCTATGAGTGTCCAGCTTGGGCTCATAGAGATTCTGTATTTTCTTTTTAGTCTTTAATAAATTCTTTTCTATTAAGGACTTGTTTGGTCTTTCCTTGGGTGGATTCTCAGGGAAAGAGAAGGGGGGGTATCCCTCTGTAGTTAGATCCCGGTATCTCTCCTAGGGAGAGGGAGGGGGGAGGAAGCAGGGGGAATGGTTTGTTTCTCCTGGGTGTAAGAACTCCATGGATTTGGGGCTCTTGGAATCCCCTAGGATTTTGGGGAAGGACTGTGTCTCAATCCACATTTCCTGATTGAGTGGTGGCAGCTTACTAGATCTAAACTAGGATTTTAGTTTAGAGGGAAACCAAGTCGGGTCCCCATCTTTGAACCCACAAGCTCAAAGTGGGGGGTGAGACCTTTGACATGGTGGCATGCGGGTCCTCACTTTGAAACCCCCCAGTTTCAAGTGAGGGTAGACCCATGACAGACACAATGAAAGAGGAAATCCTTTGGACTGAATTTAAATGATTCCAAAGGAAAGTTAATGTGAGAAAATGTCCAGCATTATCCTCCCAACAAAAGAAAAAGTTGAAGGTCCAAAAAGAAAAAGAAAAAGTTTAGCTGTCCATCTTCTGTGTAACACAGGCCCTAGAACATCACCGAGTGCTTCCTCCAGAGAACCTATGGCATGTGACTGAGCCAGAGCACATCTTCTGGAAAGACATCTACATGCATTCGAGCCAGCTGGTAAGAAAAAATCCTTCTTCTGCAGTGATGTGAAGTTACAGAACATGGAGAAGAAGAAAACTTCTACTTGGGTTGTTACTGGAGCTGAAGCAGAGAGGCCAGGATAAACGTGGCTAGGGCGCAGGACTGACTATCAGCTGATCTGCCGTTTTCTATTCCTGGCTTTTTGACCATTAGCAAATCTCTTTGCTTCTGTGTGTCTCAGTTTCCACAACTATCAAATAAAGCTAATCAAGGTTCTGGTTATTTTCTCTCCTATTTTGCAAGGCCTGTCCACACTACCGGTCTAGAGTGTCTTTGTAAGCTGATGACCCTCACCTCTTTTTCAGAATCTATGGATAACACAAGCTCCTAAGTTTGTTCTGTGCTTAGCCCCTATGGAACAGCTGGGCTGGACGGCCTTTTCTCGCTGGGCTGTGTGGAGCAGGTTTCGGGTACTAGGGATATGAAGAGGCTCTCAAGGACTAATTCTTGAAAATAAATATCAATGAACCGCAACACAATATAAAATCACTGCCGCTAACATTGGTGGGTGATCAAATACTAGCAGAGTGGTAATTAATGCTGAGGACAGGGTAGTGACAGAGCAATTGAATCCCTTGTTAAGCTGGTCCCAGTGAAAGAAAACAAGTTTGAAAAGAACCAAATGAAAGATCCTCTACCTAGCAACAAAGCATGCAGGCCACACCTACACAATGGGGAAGTGTCTCCAGGAAAGTACTAACCGTGAAGATGATTTAGGGGCCATGCTGG
Organism: Mauremys reevesii; assembly: GCF_016161935.1. Classification (NCBI taxonomy): domain Eukaryota; kingdom Metazoa; phylum Chordata; order Testudines; family Geoemydidae; genus Mauremys; species Mauremys reevesii. The sequence continues at coordinate 119,564,466 of NC_052626.1, forward strand.
ACAAGCCATTCAACATGAGCACCCAGTGTGATGCTGTGGGGAACAGGGCTAACGCCATCATTAGATGTATGAAAACAGCAGTGAGTAGCATAGGGAGGTGACATGCCATCAGTAAGACTGATCCTGGAATACGGCCTCCAGTTTTGGCATCCACCTTTGAAAAAGATTTTGAAATATTGGAGATGGGGCAGCAAAAAGCAATGAAACATTTTGAGGGCTGGAGACAAATGCCTGCTAGTGAGCTAATGAAGAGCTCAGCATGTTTAGACTATCAAAAAGATTGGGAGGTGACATCATTGAAGTGTTGAAGTGACTTCATGGAGAGAAAAGATTGGGTATTAAAGGGCTCACTAATCTAGCAGAGAAAAGCAGAACAAGACCCTGTGGCTGGAAACTCAAAAGAGACCAATTCATATTAGAAATAGGACACAAATATTCAACAGTGAGGATGAATCACCAAAGGAAGAAACTAGAAAGGGAAGTGGTGGGAATTCTCCATTTCTTGGTGTATTCTAATGAAGACTAGGTGCTTTTCTGGAACTGTTTAGTGAAAAACTAGTTTCTATTCTATAGAGAAAGCATGCGCTATGCAGAGTGTTAGATTACATGCTCTAATTGTCAATTCTGTCCATAAAGTCTGCTCATTTATGAACAATTGAGCGTAGCATGGGGAAGAGCGTCTCGTGTTCTACTGTGTAGTCGGTGTCATCCCCACAATGAAGAGTCATTGAGTGGGGTGATCCAGAGGAAGCAGCTCAAACACCCAATGTGTCTGGACAGGGGCAGGACATCAGCACTGCAGGGGAGGGGTGGGTGTGGCACTGGCATCACAAGTGCCTTTGGCAGGACCTCAGCCTATTGGACAAAGGTGGTGGGGAGGGGATGATCTCACAGAGAGAGCTTGACATCAGCCAGGCAGGACAGGGGTGTAGGACGGGGCAACCTTGGAGATCCCTGTGGCTTTGCTTCAGCACGTCTCCTTCTCTAGGTCTCTCCTTGAGGACTGAGAAAGAATTCACTTTCACGTACGTGAGCGCAAGGAGGAACCTCTTCGGAGTTTTCTCCTTTTCCTTGATTGATTTTGCCAGAAAACAGACGTCCCTGTATAGAAGGTAAGAGCCTCTGAGAGGTTTGGAACCTGTTCAGTCTGATCCATCAGTTGCCAGCCGATTTTTAGGAAAGGAAAACACTAGATTGTGGGGGCAGCATTTGATTTCCGACCTAGGACATTGTCCCTTAGAATCACTGGGGACCGTGGGGTTTCTCCTTTTTGTTTTCCCTTTTCCTCTGTCCCTCCTACCTTTCTCTTCTTGCTTCCTTTGTCCTTTTCCTCTGCTCTCCTCCCACCACCAGGAGCTCTGTGTGTGCACTGGCAGGGGTGGGAGAGTTGTGGGAGGCCCTCACGGAGAGCTGAGACCGGAATAGTGCTCCAAGAGTGATCCCCTCGGTGGTGACCTGCGCCATTCTTTGGGCTATTTGATGAGAACCCTTAGCCTCCCTCCCCTCAAAGTCTGAACCTTGATTGGCTGAGGAGGGGGCTATTGATAGGGACGAAACTTTGGTCTTTGTTGTTCTCTTTTATGACCAAGCAAAGAAGTCACAACCAGTTATATGCTTGACCAATGCTGATGCTGCTCTCCATTCATTGTCTCAGAGCAGTTCATGATCCTGTCTAACCTTCCAATTCTTCAAAAAGAATTGCTGAATAATTCCTATGAACAATTGTTGGTCTGTAGCTCATTTGAGAGCAACTCTGCTACTGAGTGGCTGCATCAGCTAAGACAAGTCACTGCTCCTTTCTCAGCCTTAATTTCTCCTTCCGTCAAGTATGAATAACAATCCTCCCCCACCTAACTCGTGATGGGTGGATGATGGGGATCCATTGAAGAGTGTCACTAGTAGCAGTGTAGAATAGGAGGTGTCCTATCACATTGAGCCATATCAGATGATGACATAATATTCTATTGTATTGGTATTTTATTCTTTTGAAATTGTTACGAGCAGCAACTACTTAGCTCAGACTGAAGCATCTCATCTAATTTTCTAGATCACGGTTTCTCCTCTTAGTGTACGATGAGACACTTGAATGCACTGTGAAAAGAGGAGATGCTCTTGTTTTGCAAACAAATATTATTGCAAAGAAGTGGTTTAGTCATTCAGATTTGGATTTTCTGACAGAAAACGGTTTCCATGCAAAATGTTCACCCCTTCTTTCCTGGGCTCTACCCCTGCCTCCGTGGGGGTTGTTATCTGTTAGTTAGAACAGGAGTCAGGACTGTTGGCTTCTCTTTCTGGCTCTGTCACCGCTTTGCTGTGGGACTCCTTGGGTCGGTCCAATGGGAATAGGGTCAATTCTCTAACTGCAGGCAGCAGTGAGCCTGGGTGAGAAGGGATGCTCAAGCTGTCTGCGGAGGAGAAAGGGATGTTTCCAGGTGTTGAATGTCAAGAATTCTAAACTTTACTAAAATGGCTAGTGTAGAGAAAGGAAAAAATAGTTGGGGGCAAACTTGACCCTTTGTCTTTTTTAAAGCCCATTCCGGGATGTGAGTGCCAGAGAGCCATAGAGAGGGGGAGCAACTTGCCCAGTCCCAAAGATCAATAGGCAGCAATGGAAGCAGGAGTGACACTTCCTCTCAAAGGCAGGGGGACCGGACATTAGGGCCTGGTTGCAATTGCCAGGTGTGGGAGGGAGTGCGCAGCAGCGGTTAGTGAAGGGGGTCCATCCATGGCTCTGACACTTGGTGTGACCCTGAGCCGGTAGCTGAGGCCTGTTTGCCATTAGTAGAGTTGGGGTCCCATCGCTACAGCCCAGGGGGGTTGGAAGGCTCCAGGAAGGTGTGTAAAGGGCTGGGATGTCAGGATCCTGCAGCCGCTGTCACCTCCGCACTAGGGCAGTGTTCTGCACCCCGCTGCTGCTGGCTGACTTTCTCTGTCCCCTGGCAATAAGACAGACTCTTGTTTTCACAGCCAGTCGATCGCCCTGGAGTCATCCCCCTGCCTGCTGGCTGGGCAGGTAACTCCTCAGGTCGCCAGCCTCTCCAGCCTGCCTTGGGCTTGGAGAGTGAGGAGGAGGGCGAGGGACATCTGCTGACCCTGAACATCCACCATCCATCAGACCATCTCCTAGAGCAAGTGAGTGGCATTAGGGTTCCTCGGTGGCTTCCCCTGTCTGTATGGAGAGAGGGGGAGAGAACATCTCAGAAGGGGGATTTCATTTGCAAAGAGCCCCCAAGAGCCCCTCACTCTCAGACTGGGTAGGGGCTTCTCCAGAGCCGTCTCCAGTGTGTTTGGAAAGGTGCCAGCAATGGGGCTCCCCGCCCTTCCCTTGTGGGACACTGTTCCCCAGGCTGAAAGTCTCTGAGCTGGGCCAGACCCTGTCAGCTGCTGAGCATGGGAATCAATGGGGAATGAGGAGGAAGGGCCCTGTGACTTTGTAGCGGGGGAGAGCGTTTACAGATCTTATGCAGCAGTCCTTGTCCTGGACCACAGAGTCACACAGCAGAGGAATCTGTATCCGTCCTCCTCTGCCACAAGGTCACATAGCCCCCGCACACAGAATCCCAAAAAGGAGGGATGGCAGGCTCCGTTGAAACAAGCAGTCCGGCACTGCGGACCACTCTAGGAGCAGGAGCCTGTCATTCCTCGAGTTTAGAGGCGGTCTTTACATCACCGCACACCCTACCCAGCACAGTCTGCATCCCAGTTTCAACCCTTTAACGCAAAGTCATCAATAAAGAAACCTTTGTAAAGTTACAGTGGAACATGTATTTTATTTTTAAACGTGTGTTGGAAGTGGGGGAAGCGGGGTGGACGGGGTATGTAACTGCAGATGCTAGTCAACAGTAACTTGGTAAAGAAACAGGGGCAGGTTCAGCAAAAACTTTTCGGAGACAGCGGGAACTGTGGGATAGCTTGCGTCCTCAGTCCCCCCTCCCTCCATGAGCGTCCATTTGATTCTTTGGCTTTCCGTTACGCTTGTCACGCAGCAGCATGCTGAGTCTCTGCTACGCCGTCTGTCTGGAGATTTTTTAAAAATACTTTGGACCAGGCGTAACATTACAGTAATTCCCCTAATTAGATGCAGGAGTCTCCGAGCAAGATCACCCTGAGGACGGTCACTGAAGGAGATAGAGAGCGCATGCTGCGTGAAAGCCAGCACAAACCAGGGGCCTATGCAGCCGTGCTCGGGGAAGCAATGCTCCCTGAGTACCTCATGAAAGCCTGGCGCAGAAAGGTGTGCTACCACGGAGCACCCAGTAAGGCAGCTCTCCCCAGCAACCTCCTGCGGAGGCTTTTCTATTCCCTCCTGGAGAGCTTCGTGGAGATCTCCCAGGATGATTACTGTTCTATCCCCATATATATAGAGACCTCCTTTTCACATACTTCAGATTCCTGTAATATTAAGAATAAAAGTTTACATGTTTAAAGCACTTACCGACTGCTCCTTCCCCTGATTCAGGGTCTGGGTTAACGGCCGGGGAGGGTTGGTAGGGGCTCTCCGTGAGGGTGATGAAGAGATCCTGGCTGTCGGGGAAACCAGTGTTGTAAGCGCTGTCGCCTGCCTCGTCCTCCACAAACCCTTCCTCATCTTCCCCGTCCGCGAACATCGCCGAGGAACTGGCCGTCGACACTGTCCCATCGTCAGAGTCCACGGTCACTGGTGGGGCAGTGGTGGCGGGCTCCGTAGCGTCCGTTTGCCGCTTTGATTTTTTGGTAGCCTTGTCTGGGGTCCTTGATTTTCATGCGGCGCTGCATTGCATCCCGGCTGTATCCTCTGTCTCTCATGGCTTTGGAGACCTTCTCGTAGGTCTTTGCATTCCGTTTTTTGGAGCGCAGCTCCGAAAGCACAGACTCCTCACCCCACACACCGATCAGATCCAAGACTTCCCGGTCAGTCCATGCTGGGTCCCTCTTTCTATTCAGAGATTACATGAACTCCTCTGCTGGAGAGCTCTGCATTGCTGCCGGTGCTGCTGAGCTCGTCCTGATGTCCAACCACGAAATGAGATTCAAACTGTCTGGACAGGAAAAGGAATTCAAATTTTCCCGGGGCTTTTCCTGTTTGGCTGGTCAGAACATCCAAGCTTGGACTGCTGTCCAGAACGTCAATGGAGTGGTGCACTGTGGGATAGCTCCCGGAGCTACTAAGTTCGATTTGCATCCACACCTAGCCTAATTCAACATAGCCATGTCGAATTTAGCGCTACTCCCCTCGTCGGGGAGGAGTACAGAATTCGAACTAAAGAGCCCTCTATGTCGAATTAAATGGCTTCATGGTGTGGACAGGTGCGCGGTTAATTCGAATTAACGCTGCTAAATTCGAATTAAAGTCCTAGTGTAGACCAGGCCTAGGAGGGTCTGTGATGGGGACAGGGACATGAGTCTCCTTATCCTTGTCAGGTTGCAGATTTGAGTCTCTTTGGAAGAAACCAAGGAGCTGCAGTGGCCTTACCCAGCAATCACTAATTTGGGGAGAATAGACATTTGGTTTGTCAGCTCCAACCCCCTCCCACACACGCACACTCCTCTAGCCACTGAGATGCAGGAGATCTCTCTGCTGGAAGCAATACAGGGTCCCCTATCATCTCTGTGCGCTGCACAGTAGAGTGGACCCTGCTCCCCCACATTAGAGATCCATTTCCAGCCTATCATGGCCCCTGAGCATGTGGGCAAGACTCACCTCAACCCAATAAGAGCATGCAGGCCTGGGCAGCGCAGGTCTGTAACAGGGAAAGGAGAGTGCTTTCCCCTGGGCTGCAGAGACTGGGGCATAGCCAAACTGGTTACAGAATTAATCCTGCCTCAGAGGGACCATGTATTGGCCCCGAAAGAACCAGACTTCAGCGGCGATCAAGCCTAGCTGGGCTATGAACTGGAATGAGAACTAGGTAGGAAGTTGAAAGCAGCAAGGAAAGCCTAGAAGGGAACTTGAGAAGAGATGTAGGATGTGCCCAGGGAAACCTGCAGCAAAGAGAAAAGAGCAGCCCTAGCTTTTGAGTACAGAGCCCTGGGCTGCTACCAGTGTCAAGGTGGAACCGGGTTCTGTTGTGTATTTGGTTGTTGTGGTAATAGAATCTTGTGTTGCTATGGCAACTGAGTCAGATTATTAGGGGATAGCCCAGTCCGTTTGGCTGGCTGTTGGTTAGTTCTGTGTGTAGCCGCAATAAATGGCTGCTCCAAGGTTTACAGCTCTCTGTGTCTCCAGTGATTTCTTCCTAAAGCTGTTGCCCCCAAGGATATAACAACGTGGCGACGAGGATGGGATCTCTGTGCTGCCCCAGCAACAGAAGGAAGTAAAGTTAAGGTACAAAAACAAACAAACAAACCTTGTTTGCTGCTGGAAGGGGGTGAGAACTGGCTTATTTGCTCTGACTGTGCAAACTGAAACTAAAATCATGGCTACACTTACAGGGCCACTGGAACCTTTTGAGGAGTATTTAGTGCAGTGGCCTGTATATACTGAGCGTTTTGAGCTGTTTGTTATTGCAAATGACATTACAGAAGAGAAGAAGGTGCCAATATTCTTAAGTGTTGTAGGGGCTAAGACCTACTCCCTGCTACGCAACTTATTACACCCTGTGAAGCCAGAGACTAAATCTTACAGTGACATTGTGGAAATCCTGGAGTCCCATTGTTCTCCAAAACCACTGGAAATTGCTGAAAGATATAGGTTCCACAAAAGAGACTAGAAAGAAGACGAAACAGTTGTACAATTTGTAACAACTCTGAGAAAGCTTGCAGAACACTGTGAATTTAAGGAGATGTTAAACGAGGCCCTACGTGACAGGTTAGTGTGTGGCCTGCACAGTGAAGCTATATGGAAGCACCTATTGACTGAGGTTCAGCTTACCTTACAGAAGGCCATTGATATTGCTGTCTCCATGGAACTGGCTACAAAGGAGGCACAATCCATCGGTGCATCCCCTAGGGTGCATAAGGTGTCACAAGAACCTACCCACAAAACTGAGGGGAGTCAGGAATGTTACCGCTGTGGTAAGCCAGGTCACCCTGCATCAGAATGCTGGTGTAAGGACCTGGTGTGTCGACGCTGTGGCAAAAAGGGACACATCAAGTGTGCCTGTAAACAAAAGAAAAAGAGGCCTGTGGTCTGGCTGACCAAAAAGCGAAATCTGCATAGCCTAGAGCAGACCCAGGATGACCAAGGAGATCCCTCCTCACAAGAAGAAGAGCAACTCCACGTTTTGTCTTTGGCAGTGAGCTCACATGAAGACTGGGTAACCCTGTTGTTGGACGGCAAACCGATACGCATGGAACTGGACACCTGTGCAGGCATTTCGCTGGTCTCAGGGACTGTATATAAAGAAAAGCTACAGCATCTTCCACTTAAAGCAACAAAAACAGTGCTGAAGACCAATATGGGAGAAGCTGTGCCCATGTTGGGCACTCCTGATGTTAAGGTGGAGCTCAATGGACAGGCTGCTAAATTGCCACTGTTTGTGGTTAGAGGTAATTACCCAGCCTTAATGGGTAGGTCTTGGCTTAGGAAGATCCAGCTGAATTGGGCAGAAGTGCACCGAGTGACTAAAGAAGAAACCGGTCTGACCACTATACTAAGGAAACATGCTGCTGTTTTTGGAGAGGCTCTGGGAAGTATGAAGGGAATCACTGTGACATTGAACATTAAACCTGACAGTCAACCAAAATATCTGAAAGCCAGAACTGTGCCATATGACATCAGGCCGAAAGTCGAAGTGGACCTGGAGCACCTGGTCACAAATGGTGTCTTAATAACAGTTACCCATAGCCTATGGGCATCTCCTATTGTTCCAATAGTGAAGAAAGATGGCTCCCTCCGGATTTGCGGAAATTTTAAAGTCACTGTCAACCCAGTGTTATTTGCAGAGCAATACCTGCTTCCCCGCATCGATGACCTCTTTGCAAGCCTGGCTGGGGGACAAGAGTTCAGTAAGATTGATCTGAGTCAAGCATATTTACAGATGCACGGTGATGAAAAGTCCCAAGAGCTGTTGACTATTGTGAAGCATAAGGGGCTTTATCGATACTGTCGCCTACCCTTCGGAATAACATCTGCTCCCGCCCTGTTCCAGAGGGCTATGGACCAGATCTTGTGTGGCTTGCCCGGAGTCCAATGCTATCTGGATGACATCCTGGTCACTGGAAGGAATGAGGAGGATCACCTAAAGAATTTAGAGGCTACCCTACAAAGAGGCATTGGGAATCGTTTTCGGAATTCCAAAGTTTCATCAGTACCTGTTTGGATGGAAGATTACTCTTCTCACTGACCATCGACCCCTGACTTCAATTTTTGGACCCCACACAGGCATTCCTCCATTAGCCGCTAGTCGTATGCAATGGTGGGCATATTACCCAGATGGAAATCTTTTACTTTGAACAAGTAGAGAATACACCTATTCAGGTAAAGAAGACAACTCTGCCCCTTGGGAAGATGGCAGCTGCTTCCCTCAGGCTCTGGGACCACCTGCAGAGCCTTCTTCCTGAGCATCCTCAGGAGCCTGGCCATCCTGGAATCGAGCGGGGAGCAGGTGTGAGTCTGGGCTCAAGGCAGCCTTTCACTCATGGGCCTTTTCGCTCCCTCCTCATCCCTGCTCCAACCAGAGCAGCCCCTTCTCCCCCAACACGAGTGCAGGGAGTGCAAGCTACACACACTGGCAGGACTACATTGCATGATCTGCTCCCAACATTCCCCCTCGTAATCCCTGCTGCTGCTGCTGCAATATCCAGGAAGTCTCATCCTTTCAGAGCAATGGGGTCAGTCCCAAAGACCATCGGTTATTCTGGACAAGCAGCCCCCTCCTGTCATCCCAGGCCACACTCCCCCGCCCAGGCTAGAGAAGGAACAGATCCCAGGAGTCTGGACTTCTCCTGGGAAACCATTCCCCAGATCAAAGTCACAAAGACGCTAGGCACAGGAAGACCAGGGCCCTTCCTCCTCATTCCCCATTGATTCCCATGCTCAGCAGCTGACAGGGTCTGGCCCAGCTCAGAGACTTTCAGCCTGGGGAACAGTGTCCCACAAGGGAAGGGCTGGGAGCCCCATTGCTGGCACCTTTCCAAACCCACTGGAGATGGCTCGGGAGAGGCCCCTGCCCAGTCTGAGAGTGAGAGGCTCTTGGGAGCTGTTTGCAAATGAAATCCCCCTTTTGAGATGTTCTCTCCCCCTCTTTCTGCCTCTCTCCAGATAGACAGGGGAAGCCACCGAGGAACCCTAATGCCACTCACTTGCTCTAGGAGATGGTCTGATGGACGGCGGATGTTCAGGGTCAGCAGATGTCCCTCGCCCTCCTCCTCACTCTCCAAGCCCAAGGCAGGCTGGAGAGGGTGGCAACCTAAGGAGTTACCTGCCCAGCCAGCAGGCAGGGGGATGACTCCAGGGCGATCGACTGGCTGAGAAAACAAGAGTCTGTCTTATTGCCAGGGGACGGAGAAAGTCAGCCAGCAGCAGCGGGGTGCAAAACACTGCCCTAGTGCGGAGGTGACAGCGGCTCCAGGATCCTGACATCCCAGCCCTTTACACACCTTCCTGGAGCCTCCCAACCCCCCTGGGCTGTAGCGATGGGACCCCAACCCTACTGATGGCAAACGGGCCTCAGCTACTGGCTCAGGGTCACACTGAGAGTCAGAGCCATGGATGGACCCCTTCACTAACCGCTGCTGCACACTCCCTCCCACACCTGGCAATTGCAACCAGGCCCTAATGTCCGGTCCCCCTGCCTTTGAGAGGAAGTGTCACTCCTGCTTCCATTGCTGCCTATTGATCTTTGGGACAGGGCAAGTTGCTCCCCTTCTCTATGGCTCTCTGGCACTCACGTCCCCGAATGGGCTTTAAAAAAGACAATGGTTCAAGTTTGCCCCCAACTATTTTTTCTTTCTCTACACTAGCCATTTTAGTAAAGTTTAGAATTCTTGACGTTCAACACTTGGAAACATCCCTTTCTCCGCCGCAGACAGCTTGAGCATCCCTTCTCACCCAGGCTCACTGCTGCCTGCAGTTAGAGAATTGACCCTATTCCCATTGGACTTACCCAAGGAGTCCCACGCAAAGTGGTGACAGAGTCAGAAAGAGAAGCCAACAGTCCAGACTCCTGTTCTAACTAACAGACAACAACCCCCACGGAGGCAGGGATAGAGCCCAGGAAAGAAGGGGTGAAAATTTTCATGGAAACCGTTTTCTGTCAGAAAATCCAAATCTGAATGACTAAACCACTTTGTTTCTTGAAATCATTACAAGTAGGATGAAAATTCTTTGCAAAAATATTTGTTTGCAAAACAAGAGCATCTCCTCTTTTCACAGTGCATTCAACTGTCTCATTGTACACAAAGAGGAGACACCGTGATCTAGAAAGTTAGATGAGATGCTTCAGTCAGAGCTAAGTAGTTGCTGCTCTTAACAATTTCAAAAGAATAAAATACCAATACAATAGAATATTATGTCATCATCTGATATGGCTCAATGTGATAGGACACCTCTTATTCTGCACTGCTACTAGTGACACTCTTCAATGGATCCCCGTCATCCACCCATCGCGAGGTAGGTGGGAGAGGATTATTATGCGTACTTGACAGAAGGAGAATCATAGAATCATAGAATCTCAGGGTTGGAAGGGACCTCAGGAGGTCATCTAGTCCAACCCCCTGCTCAAAGCAGGACCAAACCCAACTAAATCATCCCAGCCAGGGCTTTGTCAAGCCTCACCTTAAAAACCTCTAAGGAAGGAGATTCCACTACCTCCCTAGGTAACCCATTCCAGTTCTTCACCACCCTACTAGTGAAAAAGTTTTTCCTAATGTCCAACCTCAACCTCCCCCTCTGCAACTTGAGACCATTACTCCTTGTTCTGTCATCTTCTGCCACTGATAACAGTCTAGATCCATCCTCTTTGGAACCCCCTTTCAGGTAGTTGAAAGCAGCTATCAAATCCCCCCTCATTCTTCTCTTCTGCAGACTAAACAATCCCAGTTCCCTCAGCCTCTCCTCATAAGTCATGTGCTCCAGCCCCCTAATCATTTTTGTTGCCCTCCGCTGGACTCTCTCCAATTTATCCACATCCTTCTTGTAGTGTGGGGCCCAAAACTGGACACAGTACTCCAAATGAGGCCTCACCAGTGCTGAGTAGAGGGGAATGATCACATCCCTCGATCTGCTGGAAATGCCCCTACTTATACAACCCAAAATGCCATTAGCCTTCTTGGCAACAAGGGCACACTGTTGACTCATATTCAGCTTTTCGTCCACCGTAACCCCTAGGTCCTTTTCTGCAGAAAGAAAGAAATTAAGGCTGAGAAAGGAGCAGTGACTTGTCTTAGCTGATGCAGCCATTCAGTAGCAGAATTGCTCTCAAATGAGCTATAGACAAATAATTGTTCATAGGAATCATTCAGCAATTCTTTTAGAAGAATTGGAAGGTTAGAGAGGACCATGAACTGCTCTGAGACAATGAATGGAGAGCAGCATCAGCATTGGTCAAACATATAACTGGTTGTGACTTCTGTGCTTGGTCATAAAAGAGAACAACAAAGACCAGAGTTTTCTCCCTGTCAATAGCCCCCTCCTCAGCCACTCAAGGTTCAGACTTTGAGGGGTGAGAGGCTAAGGGTTCTCCTCAAATAGCCCAAAGAATAGCGTAGGTCACCACTGAGGGGATAACTCTCGGAGCACTATTCCAGTCTCACCTCTTTGTGAGGGTTTCCCACAAGCCTCCCACCCCCGCCAGTGCACACACAGAGCTCCTGGTGGTGGGAGTAGAGCAGAGGAAAAAGAGAAAGGAAGCAAGAAGAGAAATGTAGGTGTGACAGAGGAAAAGGGAAAACAAAAAGGAGAAACCCCAAAGTCCCCAGTGATTCTAAGGGACAATGTCCTAGGTCGGAAATCAAATGCTGCCCCCACAATCTAGTGTTTTCCTTTCCTAAAAATCGGCTGGCAACTGATGGATCAGACTGAACAGGTTCCAAACCTCTCGGAGGCTCTTACCCAGGGGCGGCTCTAGGCACCAGCGGGCCAAGCGCCCGCTTGGGGCGGCATCCTGGGGAGGGCGTCATTTGGCTGCGGTGGAGCTCCCGCCGGCATGCCTGCGGCAGGTCCACCGGAGCCCGACGAGCGGACCTGCCGCAGGCATGACTGCGGCGGGTCCCGTCTTCCCGCGGCTCGGTTGAGCTCCCGCAGGCGACCGCGCAGGTCCGCTCGTCCCGGGCTCCGGTGGACCTGCCGCAGGCATGCCGGCGGGAGCTCCACCGCAGCCAAATGCCGCCCTCCCCAGGATGCCGGAGCCGCGGGAAGAGGGGACCCGCCGTGGGACTGGGGAAGAGCGGCGCAGCGCTCCGCGCTGCTTGGGGCAGCCTACTTTGTAGAGCCGCCCCTGCTCTTACCTTCTATACAGGGATGTCTGTTTTCTGGCAAAATCAATCAAGGAAAAGGAGAAAACTCCAAAGAGGGTCCTCCTTGCACTCACGTACCTGAAAGTGAATTCTCTCTCAGTCCTCAAGGAGAGACCTAGAGAAGGAGACGTTCTGAAGCAAAGCCACAGGGATCTCCAAGGTTGCCCCTGTCCTGCACACCTGTCCTGCCTGGCTGATGTCAAGATCTCTCTGTGAGATCATCCCCTCCCCACCACCTTTGTCCAATAGGCTGAGGTCCTGCCAAAGGCCCTTGTGATGTCACTGCCACACCCACCCCTCCCCTGCAGTGCTGAAGTCCTGCCCCTGTCCAGCCACATTAGATGTTTGAACTGCTTCCCCTGGATCACCCCACTCAATGACTCTTCATTGTGGGGATGACTCCGACTACACAGTAGAACACGAGATGCTCTTCCCCATGCTATGCTCAATTGTTCATAAATTAGTAGACTTTATGGACAGAATTGACAATTAGAGCATGTAATCTGACACCCTGCATAGCGCATGCTTTCTGGATAGAATAGTAGCTAGTTTTTCACTAAACAGTTCCAGAAAGGCACCTAGTCTTCATTAGAAGACACCAAGAAATGGGGAATTCCCACCACTTCCCTTTCTGGTTTCTTCCTTTGGTGATTCATCCTCACTGTTGAATATTTGTGTCCTATTTCTAATATGAATTGGTCTCTTTTGAGTTTCCAGCCACTGGGTTTTGTTCTGCTTTTCTCTGCTAGATTAATGAGCCCTTTAATACCCAATCTTTTCTCTCTATGAAGTCACTTCAACACTTCAATGATGTCACTTCCCAATCTTTTTGATAGTCTAAACATGCTGAGCTCTTCATTAGCTCACTAGCAGGCATTTGTCTCCAGCCCTCAAAATGTTTCATTGCTTTTTGCTGCCCCATCTCCAATATTTCAAAATCTTTTTCAAAGGTGGATGCCAAAACTGGAGGCCGTATTCCAGGATCGGTCTTACTGATGGTGTGTCACCTCCCTATGCTACTCACTCTTCTTTTCATACATCTAATGATGGCGTTAGCCCTGTTCACCACAGCATCACACTGGGTGCTCATGTTGAATGGCTTGGCCAGCATGGCCCCTAAATGCTCTTCACAATTAGTGCTTTCCTGGAGACACTTCCCCATTGTGTAGGTGTGGCCTGCATGCTTTGTTGCTAGGTAGAGGACCTTTCATTTGGTTCTTTTCAAACTTGTTTTCTTTCACTGGGGCCAGCTTATCAATGGATCCCATTGCTCTGTGTCACTGCCCTGTCCTCAGCATTAATTACCACTCTGCTAGTATTTGATCACCCAGCAATGTTAGCGGCAGTGATTTTATATTGTGTGGCAGTTCATTGATATTTATTTTCAAGAATTAGTCCTTGAGAGCTCTTCATATCCCTAGTGCCCAGAACCTTCTCCTCACAGCCCAGTGAGAAAAGGCCGTCCAGCCCAGCTGTTCCATAGGGGCTAAGCACAGAACAAACTTAGGAGCTTGTGTTATCCATAGGTTCTGAACAAGAGGTGGGGGTCATCAGCTTACAAAGACACTCTAGACCGGTAGTGTAGACAGGCCCCAAATGGATCTAAGTTTCTCGCCTTGCAAAAGAGGAGAGAAAAAACCCAGAACCTTGATTATCTTTATTTGATAGTTGTGGAAACTGAGGCACACAGAAGCAAAGAATTTGCTCATGGTCAAAAAGCCAGGAATAGAAAACGGCAGATCTGCTGATAGTCAGTCCTGGGCCCTAGCCATGTTTATCCTGGCCTCTCTGCTTCAGCTCCAGTAACAACCCAAGTAGAAGTTTTCTTCTTCTCCATGTTCTGTAACTTCACATCACTGCAGAAGAATGTTTTTTCTTACCAGCTGGCTCAAATGCATGTAGATGTCTTTCCAGAAGATGTGCTCTGGCTCAGTCATATGCCATAGGTTTTCTGGAGGAAGCACTCGGTGACGTTCTATGGCCTGTGTTATACAGAATATGGACACAAGGTCTTTTCGGACCTTCAACTTTTTTTTTGCTAGGAGGGTAATTCTGTACAATTTCTCACATTCACTTTCCTTTGGAATCATTTAAATCCAGTCCAAAGGATTTCCTCTTTCATTGTGCCTTCAGCATCTTTCACAGAAACAGTTACTATTAGCCCACAGGTTTCCAGTTTCAGGCTGTCCCAGGGTGAGATGGCCATGAAAGGGGTTGCAGCTCAACTGAACCTGTCCCCAGGTGAAGGGAATACGTGCAGGGCTACATGAGAAGGGAGCAGCATGTAACTAGGATCCAGGCCTGGTGGGTGATAGAAGGACAGCCTGTGCTCAGCCAGGAGAGAGACCCCCAACAGGAGCAGACCTGGGAGGGGCTTGGATAGTCCTTTAAAGGCAGTTGAGGTTCACTGTAGGGGATGGAACAGCCAAGCTGCTAGGGATGGAAGCTGGGCCTCCTAGCAGTGTCCAGGAATGAAAGCACAGCATCTACCAGGAAGGGTCCTGGGAAAGGTCATGCCCCACCCACCCTCCACCCCAGACACTTCCAGACATTTTTATGGGGCCCCTGCCCCGTGGACCTGACCGCCCCCCCGCACTTTCACCGTGAGCCAGCTGCACAATTTGAAGCCAGTTCAGTTCCAGACCGTGCCAAGGAAACATCTGTACATGCTCATGCTCCACCCCCTTCTCTTCCTCACCCTCGCATCCTGCCCTGACACAAAGGGGCAGGACCTCCTGCTACCTCTCGAGGGTGAGAAGTCCTGGTGGACCAGCCTATACTCCACCCTGGTTCCCAGGCCCTCTGGAGATATCAGTTGGTGGCTCCTCCACAGGGCCGTAGCACGGGCTTGTACTTCCCGCGGTTTACCCCTATCCTGGACACCTGCTCCTTCTGTGGCGCAAAGGAAACCCTGGCGCACATTTATCTAGAGCAGGCCTGCACAACATATGGCCTGCGGAGCCTCACTGGGCGGCCCGCGGGGGGATTCTAAATCCCCCGCACACGGCGCTCTGCGGGCAGCCCAGAGCCCTTTGAATCCCGGCCGCGGCTCCAACGGATTGGCTGGGGCTGGGATTTAAGGGGTTCGGGCTCCCCTCAGTGGCAGGAGCTCTGTGCCCTTTAAATACCTGCCCCTGCCCCGGAAAGCTCTGAGTTCCCCCAGCCACTAAAGCCCCGGGCCCTTTAATTTGCCCCTGAGGGCTCCCAGCCAGCTCTTCAGCTGGGAGCCCCTGGGTGATTTAAAATGAAGTATCACCTCCCCACCCCCAACCTTCCTTTTTGGCCCACAGCTGTTTTGGTGGGGGGCGCTGGGGAAGGAGGGTTTGTTTCTGCAGGGCTGGGCGGTGCTAGGCCGGGGTGTTTTCACGGGGCCGGGAGGTGCTGGGGGCGGGGGGGTGGATGTTTCCGTGGGACTGGGGGGTTTCGGCCCTCAGCTGTTTTCTTTGGAGTAATGTGACCCTCGCTGCTTTATGAGTTGTGCAGGCCTGATCTAGAGTGTGCTAGGTTGCAGTCCCTATTCCGGCAGAATGGATTCTCTCTAACCCTCCTCCCAAACCCGGCAACAGACATGCCAGGATGACACAGGGCAAAAGAATGTTTGATGCATGAAGCATCATCTAAAATCAGCTTCCAAGGAGTTCAAGAGAAACCAGGATAACATTAAGGATTCAAAATTCATATTGTTACTGCTAGTAGGGTAATAATTTGCTACTCAAATACTACATCTGAAGAATTAGATAAAAGTACCCAATAGAATAAAAAGCTCGACTTGCAAAAATAGACCCTCAGACCTGCTAGGCTTGTTAGCTGTTAAGAGTATGGAAAGCTGTACCTTCAAGGTTGTTTCCCCTCTGTTTGGACTTGTGATGAGGAATACAAATCTCACACGGGGCAACAAGGGGTTAAGGAGCTGCTCTGGCCTCAGCCAGCCCCACCCCAACACAGCTGCAGGGTAAGCAGAGAGCAGAGGGAGGATTTCAAAGGTAGCAGAACAGCTCACTTGTGGGCAGACCTGGCAAGAGGAAGATCCTTTATCTGGCAGGTCCTGAGGGAAGGCTGGCTTTGTCCCTCAGCAACTGCCTGAAGGTCCCTCCCTGAGGGAAGAGAGGACGTGCGTCTGTTATACCCAGAGATGGAGGTTTCACGGACTCACAGATCGTGCCCACTCATGGCCCCGTGCGGTCCGTGGGGGGTGCCCCTTCCAGTGTGACAGCCCTTCTCGGGGTTCCACCCTCTCTCGGGGTCAGGCCCCTCCACCTCCTGGAGCTGCATCTCTCTGAGCCTTAGCACACCTGTTTCTCGCCGTGGGCCCCCTCAGGGAGTCCACTCGCTCTGGACTCCCCAGGGCCTCCACCCCCAAAGGGGTTGATACAACCCTCTTCTCTAGACCAGAGCGACTCCCAGCCAGCATAAAACAGGAGGGTTTATTGAGGGTTGAACACAGTGCAGGAAACTCTCAGGGCCTCAAGCCTGGCCTCCCTCAGCACAGCACATACTAGTCCCCCTGCATCCCAGTGGGCTCTGCCTGCTCCCCCTCTCCAGCCCAGAGCCCCCCTGCTTTCCAGCTGGGCATCTGATATCCCCGGCCCCAAGCCCCACCTCTCTCCATTGTCTTCTCTCCAGGTAAACAGGGTCGTAAACAGGGTGGCCTGGGCCTCGTCTCCTCTCAGCCCTCCTCTGGCCCCCTCTGGCTGGAACCAGCTGCTTAGGTCATAGAATCATAGAATTCAAGATCAGAAGGGACCATTATGATCATCTAGTCTGACCTCCTGCAAGATGCAGGCCACATAAGCCGATCCACCCACTCCTTAGCAAGCGACCCCTGCCCCATGCTTCGGAGGAAGGCGAAAAACCTCCAGGGCCATTGCCAATCTTCCCTGGAGGAAAATTCCTTCCCGACCCCAAATATGGCGGTCAGCTGAACCCCGAGCATGCGGGCAAGACTCTCCAGCCAAACCCTCTGGAAAAGGTTATATCATACCATTGACCCATTGTACTATTTACCAGTGTGGCACTTAATTGACCTATTGACTAAGCCCGTTATCCTATCATACCATCTCCTCCATAAACTTATCTAGCTTAATCTTAAAGTCATGGAAGTCCTTCGCCCCCACTGTTTCCCTCGGTAGGCTGTTCCAGTATTGCACTCCCCTGATGGTTAGAAACCTTCGTCTAATTTCAAGCCTGAATTTCCTGACTGACAATTTATATCCGTTTGTCCTCGTGTCCACATTAGCACTGAGCTGAAATAATTCCTCTCCTTCCCTGGAATTTATCCCTCTGATATATTTAAAGAGTGTAATCATATCTCCTCTTATCCTTCTTTTGGTTAAGGAAAACAAACCGAGCTCCTCAAGTCTCCTTTCATACGAAAGGCCTTCCATTCCTCGGATCATTCTAGTGGCCCTTCTTTGTACCTGTTCTAGTTTGAATTCATCCTTCTTAAACATGGGAGACCAAAACTGCACACAATACTCCAAATGAGGTCTCACCAACGCCTTATATAACGGGACTAGCACCTCCTTATCCCTACTAGAAATACCTCGCCTAATGCAACCCAAGACCGCATTAGCTTTTTTAACGGCCACATCACATTGCCTACTCATAGTCATCCTACGATCAACCAGGACTCCTAGGTCCTTCTCCTCCTCCGTTACTTCCAACTGGTGCGTCCCCAGCTTATAACTAAAGTTCTTGTTAGTCATCCCTAAATGCATAACCTTACACTTCTCACTATTTAATTTCATCCTGTTACTAATACTCCAGTTTACAAGGTCATCTAAATCTCCCTGGAGAATATCCCGATCCTCTTCCGAATTGGCAATACCCCCCAATTTGGTGTCATCCGCAAACTTTATCAGCCCACTCTTACTCTTGGTTCCCAGGTCAGCAATAAATAGATTGAATAAAATCGGACCCAAAACCGAGCCTTGAGGAACTCCACTGTTAACCCCCCTCCAACCGGACAGTTCCCCCTTCAATACTACCCTCTGCAATCTCCCCTTTAACCAGCTCCTTATCCACCTCTGGATTTTCATTTCGATCCCCGTCTTTTCCAATTTAACCAGTAATTCTTCATGCGGTCACCGGGGTCCTCTCTTCGCAGCCCATTGTCCTCCCACTGGCCAGAACCAGCTGTGACTCCTGAGCTGCGTCTCCGGGTCACCAAGTCACCAGTCGCTGGAGTATCCATCCTCCAGGCCATCAGCTGGGGTCCCAAGTTCCCTCTCCGGTCCTCTCTAACAACAAACTCCCTCTCCCCTCAACTTGTGAAACCAGTAACACCCGGGGACACTGAGTCCCACTCCCTCTGCATGCAACTCACTGGAAAACACGGAAAAACAAGAAACCCCCCCACTTCGTCACAGGAGGCATTTCCCCCTCACACCTACTAGCCCATGTTGGGTGTTGATTCCTTGGCTTTTAGTTCTAGATGACCCTGGAAGGGGAGAAGTTTGGAAGTGACTGGGCTGGAGGGCCAAGTCAGGAGAGGAGGCAGCTGCCACCCCAAGAAGGAGAGAGCTGTTTGAAAAGTTAGCCCTTGCAATGCACCAAATGTAAATATGGCTGCTTGGAGCTTTCCTCTATTGGTCCTTACTGAATACAATCAAGTCACGATCACTGGCCCCAGAGCAACTGTTAACATGCAGGCCAGTGATCAGTTCATCTTTACCCACCACAATGAGACCCACAATAGAGGCTTAGAAAAGTATCTGTCATCTTTTTAAATCTCCAAGGATGATTTACTAATGGCTATTTGAGACCTCACCCATCTGTCTCCAAATAGGAATTCCCCCATGCAAACCCAATTGTCTTCCCACAAGCCACAAACAGGTGTTAAAGGAGAAACTGAACCTTTTCTGGTTTGGATTCAGTGAACTGTACCAGTCCACCACTGATTCCCCTGCTAGGTCGTGTTAGTTAGCAGGTTGAGCCCTGTTCATTTGAGGTCCTGGGGTTCTTCAAGAACTTTTTAAACAGGTAATGACGTGTCTAATGTGAAGTGCCTCCAAGCCCACCACTGTTATCATCTCTCCCCTTCCTGGTCGGGTTGTAACCAGTGACACTAACATTCCAGTATCAGAGGGGTAGCCGTGTTAGTCTGGTTCTGTAGAAGCAGCAAAGAATCCTGTGGCACCTTATAGACTAACAGACGTTTTGCAGCATGAGCTTTCGTGGGTGAATACCCACTTCTTCGGATGCAAGTAGTGGAAATTTCCAGGGGCAGGTTTATATATGCAAGCAAGAAGCAAGCTAGAGATAACGACGTTAGTTCAATCAGGGAGGATGAGGCCCTGTTCTAGCAGTTGAGTGAAAACCAAGAGAGGAGAAACTGGTTCTGTAATTGGCAAGCCATTCACAGTCTTTGTTTAATCCTGAGCTGATGGTGTCAAATTTGCAGATGAACTGGAGCTCAGCAGTTTCTCTTTGAAGTCTGGTCCTGAAGTTTTTTTGCTGCAGGATGGCCACCTTAATATCTGCTATTGTGTGGCCAGGGAGGTTGAAGTGCTCTCCTACAGGTTTTTGTATATTGCCATTCCTAATATCTGATTTGTGTCCATTTATCCTTTTCCTTAGAGACTGTCCAGTTTGGCCGATGTACATAGCAGAGGGGCATTGCTGGCATATGATAACGTTGGTGGACGTGCAGGTGAATGAACCGGTGATGGTGTGGCTGATCTGGTTAGGTCCTGTGATGGTGTCGCTGGTTGGGTGGGGGGTTGCAGGGGATCTTAATGTATGACAGTCTTTGTTAGCAAGAGTTAGGCTAACTGTAACACTACTAACAAGAGATTTGTAGAAGTGAAGATTGTGTGAGGCGAGTGGAAAAGAACTGTGTGAGAAGCTGTTTCGACCTTGTGTAGATAATGTGTAGATCATATGAAATGTAGACTGGAGTCTCATAAGTGAGAAAAACAAGAAAACAGGATTACCTATGTATAAACAAAATGCAGCTGTTGCTTATTATTGTCTGTAACAAAAGTATAAATGCTGCTGTAATTGTTTACCTGTTGAGAGACCTGTCTAGGCAGGGGAGATCCTATGTCCTAGTGCACTCTCTCCCTGCTGTAGCTGCTAAACAGAATAAAGTATCTGACTCTGCTGCACCCAACCAAAAAGTTAGAACTAATTTTTTCTCTGACAATCTGGGGGTTCGTCCGGGATGGCAACGCCTACTGAGACACAGGCAGCTGCTACGGATCGTTCCCCTTTGGACCTCATGGCACCACAAGAGAGGTATGAGACCTTTTGAAATCTCTACTGGGGTATCGGAGGAGGACTGTCCGTGGGGCCGTCGCTGGTGTAGATATGTGGGCAGAGTTGGCATCGAGGTTTGTTGCATGGATTGGTTCCTGAGTTAGAGTTACTATGGCTGACTCGGCCTGGCATCCTCCAGCGAGGAAGCTCCCTGGGTCTAGGCGCGTGTGAACCCATCTTCCCTCCCCCTTCCTTTCCGTGTGGGCTACTGACAGTCTGATCATCTCACTGGATGCAACGAGAGAGAGCAGTGCCATCTCCCTGAGACTAGCCGACGCTCTTTGCTGAAGGGAGGTGTAGGAGGGTCGTGGCCATCCTCGTTAGCCTCTCCTGTGTGAGTACCCTGTAGGGAAAGACCCTTAGTTTATGTGCTGCTAGCGCGGACAGGGCATCCTCCCTGTGTGTGTGATTGGAAAATGGGTGGCAGACAGTCTAAGCATTCCCTCTCACCTCCTAAGGGTACCCAATCTTATTTCATGTACGTACATTATGGTCCTAAAACCTGCAGGTATTTAGAGAATTGGAATCTTTAGACGCGTGAAAATCCATCTAAACAATGCCCACTAGAAGGTACCTTCAATCTAGAAAAGATCATACATCTAAGATGCTTTTAATCACCAAGAAAGCCTCTGACACAGAGTGAGCAATTTGTCTATTGAGGAAAGGAATGGGTTAATTGGAAATTCAGCTTGGCCCAGAAATAAAGAGAAAGTTGCTCTGTGTTCAAGGTCAAGAATCAACGCAGACCATGCTAAGTACAAAGAAAAACAGCTTTCAACCCCAGCTGGCTGTGAAAAAATATACACAGAGGCAAACCAAAGGCAATACAAGTTACAGAACTGAGATTACATTTGCAAAGCTTAACTGTCCAGTGAGAGCCAACGGTGTGCCTTTGCGACCCTGAAGCCGGTGTGGCTTGGTGACACTGAAGAAGCCACAGGCAGCCGACTTGGACTGGAATCTCTGAAAGAGACGTTGCAGGAGATCCCAGGGTGTAAAAGAACAGCCCTCCCAAGAGCGGAAGCATGTTGGAAATTCTGGATAAGCTGTATACAGGATAATCTCCCGTCCACCTCTCCCGCTTCTCTGAACATTATACACAGACGTGGCCAGTCTGGACATAGGTGTGTGAATATGAAAGTGGCTTAGGGCTTGGGGCATTAATGTTTTCCCTGAGTGATGTCGGAGCGTTCCCAACACTCTCTGTTGTTTTATTATTTTAATTAATGAAGTTTTAAAATTCAGTTATATGGTGTGTTTTCTTTATCTTCTCCCAAGGATCCTGTAGTGTCAGCCTGATCACCTGACACGAGGGATAGATTGGTAACAAATCTGTCACAGTTTGGTGAGCAATTGAGAAGGGGGGAACCCTGCAGAATTTACACCATCTATTTGTTTTACCCTTGTTATTTTATGTTTTCTTTGCTTGGTACTGTTGGTGTTATATGTTGAGGATTGCATGATTAAAGGTGTGCCCGCTCTCAGCTGCAGTAAGTTTGAGAATTGGAGAGGGGTTTAGCATTCCTATCTCCACCCCGGTTGACCGAGAAGGGTGGCAGGTGGATCTACCCCCAGTCGTAGCTGGACTGGGCAATAGAGAAGTTGGAGAAAAGGGAAGAGATGTGTACTTGATAACTAGAATTGAGCAATTAAGAGCATAGATCATGAACCAGGCAGCAACTCAAACCTACGCCCAGGGCAAGTTGCAGGCCTTGAGACAGGACTTCCAGGCAGAAAAGGAAGCACTGGCTAAGCAATTACAGGTCCTTCAGGGACTTGTTAAAATTTAACCATTTGTGCTCTGCATACGCCATAACAGCAGTGTGTTTGCCACAAGAGGAAACTGAATAGTTAAATTCCAGTGGGCCATGTGTTTTGCCCAGGTGGCAAGCCTCACGAGGGAGGACTCGGGTAGCCTTGTGAGTAAGAATGTTTAAGGGAAGAGACCAGAAAGGGTGGGGGCTAGTTGAGAAGCCCACCCTCCTAGCTAAACTGGTATTGGAACAAAGCCAGTGCCCGTGGAAGAGACGGTTCAGCGAGGAAAGCAGGATCGGGCCCAAGCAGGCAGGCAACAGATAGAGCGATTGGAAACCAAGTTGGAAAATTTTGAGGGCGTAGTGGAAGGAAGGAGTAAGTAAGTATAAGCATGGGGCTTTCAAATACCCAGGACAATACTTGAAATGGTGATTTGAGTTGATAAAAGTGGCTGTTGGGAGACAAGCAAGTGATTTAAGGAAGAAGTGAGAAGTTAACTATGTAGTCGCTGGAGGGAACAGCAGTTGAACTTTGTAAAAATGCTAAAGAGGAAAGTTCTTGGTGTCTTTGAAATGTTTGTAAATAAATCCAGGCAAGAAATTATTTGATTGCAATTATTTGGCTATGAACAATGTAGTCAAATTAGCTAAAGAAATGTATACAGTGCTATGTAATTAAAACCCTATTAGGCTCTAAGGGGCCACTATAAGTAGTGATGTTTTCTTTCAGTGTTTGAAAGCAGGAGTTAAAAGTAAAAGGCAATCAAAATTCTGGTAAATTTAATTATGTCCCTTTTAAGGTAAAATCTTTTAAGCTGTGAATAGCTTTGGATCCAGAAGCAAGCCACAAAGCATCTCTATTAATGCAAATTATCTAACTGATAAGGTAGAAGCCACTGAAACCTGGGCTGCCTATGAAACATATACAAGAAAATACGGGGTAATTCCCCTGTTTTGCCTGAAATCAACAAGAGTATTTGTATCTTTTAAGCAATGACTGGCTGCCCAGAAGGGTAGACCTCTGTTTTTTTTGTCTTTCAGATAATCAGAGAAAACTGATGCCAGCTGAACAGCATTCAACGTACCATGCATTTACTGGCACAATAGGAATTATGTTCTGTGTTCTATGTCCTGTCTTGTGGGGTTTGTCTTGTGGCCAGAATTGTTGTGTTTAATATTTTCATCCAATAGTCTAGTTTAAAATCAAACAGGAGGATTAAATCAAAAAAAAGAAGCAGATACTTGTTTTATTCAACTTGGAATACAAAGTGTTTGGATAAATCAGGAGAACGTGATATACTAAAGTCTAATACATTTACTTAAGTAAGAAAAAGAAACTTCATTGGCCAGATCTTTTAACTGGAAAAATTGTTGTTAAAATTTGCATACCAACAGTCTTTGGAAGCAAGGACATGAAAAGTTAACCCACTCCCCATATTGCACATGGGATCCTTCTGGCTACCTCAGATTTCTAGCCAGAGGGCTGGGAAGGGTGGGAAGCCATTGGACACAAGAGGTTGTACTGAGTGAACTCCTCAAAGTGGGTGTGCTTGTCCTGGCTTGTTGCTCCAAAGCTCTGTAATAAAGTTATTTTACTGGAAGGGTATATGTGGCATACATTGAATAATAAGACTGATGTTCGTCCATCGTTTTCGAAGACGACCGTGACATCTAGCAGGTTGTGAGCTGTCCACAGTGCGTCCGCAGGTGGCTGATAAGGCCAATACGGGCACGAAATGTTCTGCCACATGTCGGGCAGACATGTGTGGGCACCACTGTTACTACATTTACAGCTCTGGCTTTACGGAGTGCTCGCTTCTCTTGTGCAATAGTTATCCTTCTGGTTTCAGATGTCTGGCAGCCTTGATGGATCAGCGTACGCCATGTCGATCGGTCTTGTGCCAGGGTTTCCCAGGAGGTGATGTCAATATCCAGGGACTTAAGAGAGGCTTTCAGCGTGTCTTTATATCACTTCTTTTGTCCCCCGTGCGATCACTTTCCTTGAGACAGCTCACCATAAAAGAGCTGTTTGGGGATGCGGTGGTCTGGCATCCTTACAACATGGCCTGCCCAGCGTGTCTGGGCTTTCATAAGCAGAGTATAAATTGACGGCAGGCCTGCTCTGGAGAGGACTTCTGTATCTGGCACCTTATCCTGCCACCGGATCCTCAGAAGTCTGCGGAGGCAAGTCATGTGGAAGTGGTTCAGTTGCCTAGCGTGCCTCCTGTATACAGTCCAAGTCTCACTGGCATACATCAGGGTAGTTAGCACTACTGCTCGGTAGACTTTAAGCTTTGTAGCAAGGCTTATTCCACGTTGGTCAACAGTCTGCCAAATGCAGAACTTGCCTTAGCGATTCTGCAGTTGACCTCTATGTCAATTGTCACTGCGCGAGAAAGGGTGCTGCCAAGGTATGTAAATTGGTCCACTGCTTGCAGCTTTTGTCCCTTCACTATGATGGTGGGCTCTTGGTGTTGGGCTTTCGGAGCTGGCTGGTGCATCACTTCGGTTTTCTTTATGTTGATGAGGAGGCCGAAGTTATCGCATGCTGCTGTGAATTTATCCATGCTAGCTTGCTGGTCGCCAGAGAGCTCGCAAGATTTAACATCGATATTGCGGCCCTGTGTGAAACTCATCTAGCCAACGAAGGTCAGCTCACAGAAACAGGAGGTGGTTACACATTCTTCTGGTGTGGACGTAGCAGTGACGAACATCGTGAATCTGGAGTTGGCTTTGCGGTTAAGAATCATCTTGTCCGCAAACTTGCCAGTCTTCCCAAGGGCGTGAACGATCGACTCATGACACTGCATCTTCCACTACCGAGAGGAAAGCGAGTTATACTAATCAGCGCTTACGCACCCACAATGACAAATCCGGATGAAGTAAAGGACAAGTTTTATGAAGATCTCGATGCCCTACTTTCATCCGTGAAGCACACCGACAGGCTGATTCTACTTGGCGATTTTAACGCAAGAGTAGGATCCGATCACTCTGCCTGGGATGGCGTCATTGGAAAAAATGGAATCGGCAAATGCAACAGCAATGGCCTATTACTATTGAAGACATGTGCGGCTCATGATTTGATCATCACCAATACCATCTTCTGCCTGCCCACTCGCAAAAAGACGTCCTGGATGCACCCACGTTCCAAGCACTGGCATCTCATTGATTATGTCATTGTGCGGAGGAAAGACAGACAGGATGTAAGGGTGACTAAGGCCATGCCGAGTGCTGACTGTTGGACTGATCATAGACTTATCATCTCTAAATTAAGCCTTCACATCAAGCCAAAGAGACGTCCGCAGGGAAATAAAGCTGTGATGAAAAAGATCAACGTCAGTAAACTGAGGAACCCCAACACAGCAGCTTCACTAGTAGAAGATCTCGACAACCAACTCTCAGAGCTGCAATTAGAGGAAAACGTTGAGAGGAACTGGGAACGCTTCCGAAATATTGTGCACTTTTCTGCACTAAAGGTTCTTGGACCCTCACACAGGAAACAGCAGGACTAGTTTGATGAAAACGACGAAGAGATCAAGGCTTTACTTGCTGAAAAGCACCGCCTTCACCGTGCTTATCAGAATGACCTGTCGTCAACAGCTAGGAAAAATGCCTTCAACAACATTCGCAGGACCGTACAGAGCAAGCTTCGTAAGATGCAGGACTCCTGGTTGAGTGCCAAAGCAGATGAAATCCAGAAGTTTGCTGATAGAAACGATGCCAAATGGTTCTACAAAGCCCTTAGATCCTTGTACGGACCTCGGCCTTCAGGGAGTTCCCCTCTACTGGACTTAGATGGTGTAACTCTCATTACTGAGAAGACTGATTTTACAGCATTGGGCTGAGCATTTCCAATCCGTACTGAACTGCCCATCTTCCATCAATAATGAGGCGATTGACAGAATGCCGCAGGCGGATATTAATTACAGCCTGGACGTTCCACCATCAGAGACTGAAACCCTACAGGCCATCAGTCAGCTGTCTAGTGGCAAGGCCTCAGGATCTGATGCGATTCCAGCGGAAATCTATAAGGATGGTGGTGCAATGCTTGTTGACAAACTCACTCAGCTGTTCCAGTCCTTCTGGAATCAAGGGTCCATTCCTCAGGAATTGAAAGACGCATCCATCGTACACCTCTACAAGAGGAAAGGAAATCGAAAAGTCTGTGATAATCATAGAGGAATATCACTGCTTTCTAGCGCAGGTAAGATCCTTGCACAAGTGCTGCTGAATCGCCTGATTGACCATCTGGAACAGGGTTTACTACCCGAGACACAGTGCAGTTTCCGCAAAGAGCGTGGCACTGTGGACATGATCTTCGCAGTTCGACAGCTCCAAGAGAAGTGTCAAGAGCAGAATCGTGAACTGTATACCATCTTCGTGGATCTTACCAAGGCTTTTGACACTGTCAGTCGCGAAGGTCTGTGGCGCATCATGTCGAAGTTTGGGTGCCCTGACAGATTCATCCTGATGGTACGTCAGTTCCACGACGGCATGACGGCTCATGTTCTGGACGACGGAGAAGCTCCAGAGGCCTTTCCCGTCACAAACGGCGTCAAGCAAGGGTGTGTGTTGGCACCGACCCTGTTCAGCATAATGTTTTCAGCTATGCTGTCAGATGCCTTTCAGAACAGTTCCTTGGGAATCAGCCTGAGATACAGGACTGATGGGAAACTGTTCAACCTGTGAAGACTCCAGGCTGTCACCAAAATAAAGGAGACTGTGCTAAGAGACCTTCTTTTTGCTGACTACTGTGCCCTGAATGCTGGATCAGAGCAGGAAATGTAAGCTAGCATGGATAAATAATAAGACTAATGTACTGTATAATGGCAATGTGTATGTGTTCATTGTTGGGAAAAGGTGTATGAGTGAAGAGTGGAAGTTTCCTTTGTAGGTTAAAAGAAGCCAAGAAGGGGAGAAGGAAAAAGAACAGAACGAATTAACTGGGGGAAAAAAATAGCTAGTATGCTCAGTCTAAAGATAAGACATTGGCCCCATTCAAGGACACTGCTCGCAGCTAAGACGTAGCTGACAACCAAGAAAAGGGGGGGCTTGAATGTGCCCAAGCAGCTATGAGATCTGCAAAACACTGCCAGGCATTAATGAAATGAGTTAGGTTTCTTTTCTCACAAGTAAAGAAGCGCTGCCCAAAGACCCTAGCAGCCCTGCCACTCCTTGGAACCAGGAGCCTGGATCTATGTAAAGGTCCATCAGCGAAAGACTGCTCTGGCTCCACACTGGAAAGGCCCTTTCCGAGTCCTGTTAACCACCAACACTTCCATGAAGTGCCAGGGACTACCTGCCTGGACCCATGATTCTCACTGAAAAAAGACCCCTCCACCTTGGGAGGATTCTCCTACCGATGATTGGCCTATTTCTCCTTCTAGCTCTGCTGTGCCTTCTGGACAGCAGGGAAAAAGGACAAGGTGAAGTGCTAGTAACCTCTCCCTTGTCCACTGACAGACCTACTGTGCCTTTGGATTTTTCTAGAAGAAGCAAAACCATTACAGGGTGATGTGCTGGTAACCTCTCCCCTGTAGGATGCCCTACCACGGTTGTTTCGGGAAAAAAGAAGGGACACTTGCTCCACCGAAATTGCCAAAGTCCAGGAATTCCTGACTAGAAAGGACATTAAGAACTCAGCCTGGTGAAGAAACAAAGAATTATACACTGGCAGGAAGAAATTTGTGGGACCCGTGCTTGGGAATGTGGTATTGATTGGATGTTGGGGTTTATTCTACAGGCTGTGCCCTGTGTTTTGGATAAATCCTTCAGCATGTATTGCCCTCCCTAATTGGATTTTAAATGACAAGTACCAAAGGCACCTTGTTGCCACTGCTCCTGCCATGTCCTCCATTACACTGTTACCCCTGTAATATATCCAAATACAGACAATGCCATATATTTGATAAAACCAATGGCCAAGGCCTTCATACTTTAGTGATTTATTTAAAGATTGTTTGGAAAAATATTTTTAAAGTTCAGGATATCCCATATAAGCAAACAATTGAGTGGAGAATAAATGGATCAGTGGAAATAGAAATCTATGATATCACTACAAATGAACCGCAAGAATCTGTAATTGAAATTGATGGCTTCCATGGGAAAGTAGATATGATGGCTGTTCCTGGAGTTTGCAATGTGTTACATGAAAGAGGCCCTTATCGTTATTTCATCACCCAATTAGTGAATAAGCAAATGAATACCCAAAGAGTTTGTTCTGCCACTGGAAATTTTACCTATATAGAAATTATTCCAGTGACTTATAATGTAACCTGTACTTTATTGCAATACACCCCCTCCTATGCTATTAATGTTAATGCCCCTTGAAAGTACCTGAGGATAGTTAAAAAACAGATGTGATATAGTACTACACCAAAGAGAGATGTATTAGGGTATTGATGGATTGTGATTAATATTACACTAGGGACTGTTAAGGTTACATTGCCTTCTCCAGTTTCCAGATCACCTCTACATACCCAAATTGCTCACAAGGGGCTGCCATTAGATTAGCACAAGAGAGGGCCTGGGTTATTTCCTTTGGAAGAAGAGGGAGTTGACCAGATCCCTATGGGATGGGGCCAATAGTGCAGCAGCAGTTCGGAATATTTTAAGAACCAAGAACATGATGAGAAATTGGGCCAACTAGAAAAGACCACTAGCCTTATTTCTGGAGCTCAGCTAACCCAAGTACAGGCTGGAGTTGGTGAGTTACATGTCATTTCCGCCCTTAGTTCTATGACCCAGAAGTTGCTGACAGAGATGGTATTGACCATCACTGAGGCTGGGAAGGCATTGCAGTGGGATCTAGCATGTTCAGAAATTCAGGATTTCCTGAATGACCAGCTAATGGCCATTCAGAGTGACCTTGAGCACCAGGCTTGGCCCACGGCCCTTACAGACACATCAGGAGTACCATCTGATCTGTGGCCAGGGAGACATACTTGGAGACTTTCTGGGTGGAAGTGTGGATATTCACACTGCTCCTTCCAAGCATTTGGACCGGTTAGGGGAGTGTGGGCTCCCACATACCGAATCCTGCCGAGTCCATGGAGAAGATGCATGTGGGACTGGATGATTCACCATAACATCTGGGAGATTAGACTACCTGATATGCCCAATCGATTTTTACTCAGTGCTCCTGGGATTACATCTGACATATGGATGGGGTTAGGGAGTCAATGGACATTTTGGCCCTTAGAACCCCCACAGCTTCAGTGTATCCATAAACTGAAGCCAGGGAAAGTTGTCACTGTTCACAACAACATTTGCTGGGAGGGTATGCAACAAGGAACGATCCTGACAGGACATTTACTTTTTCAAGCTAATGATAGCTCTGTGTGTATGTTAAAACCACCACATTGCAAGATATACAGTTTAATCTCATTACCACTGCAGGCAATCATATTGTTTACTGGCCTGCAGATAGAATTTTGCAAGTAGCCCTAGGTTCCAGATGCCCTTTAATCGGACCAGCTTAGTACCTGATCAATTTCAAAATTTGCTTTCAGTGTTACCAGAGGTTCAAAGAATCTCTGAAATACAAGGGCAAATTCATATGCTTCAATATATATATATATATCAAGTTGAAAAGAATGCCTGACCTACAGCTTGTAGAGAGTCTACTTTATGTACTAAGTATGATGTATTGTGCTTTGTGACTAAAACTGTACAACAACCCCATCATATTATTGCTATGGGAATGTTATTGCTTGTATTGCTATTAGTTTTCTTAGGATTATGTTGTTGTTGTTGTAAAGGACGTACTAATAATAATACCTTTCATGTCCATGCTAATCATGCATTGTCATTACATCCAATCAAAACCCCTAAGGTTGAAACATCTGACCTAGAATCTGAAATCTATGGCTTAATTCAAATAGAGGTTTGAAAATCTTTGTTGTACTAGAAGTACAAAAGGGGGGAGTGTGGAAGTAGAGAAAGAACTGACAGGGATTTGGAGGGATCTTAATGCATGACAGTCTCTGTTAGCAAGAGTCAGGCTAGCTGTAACCCTACTAACGCAAGATTTGTAGAAGCGAGGATTGTGTGAAGTGAGTGGGAAAGAACTGTGTGAGAAGTTGTTGCGACCTTGTGTCGATAATGAGGAACGTAGACTGGCATCGAAACAGAAGTGAGAAAACTAAGATATCAAGATGGCCTATGTATAAACAATATGCAGCTGTTGCTTATTATTGTATGTAACAAAAAGTATAAATGCTACTGTAATTGTTTACCTGGAGAGAGACCTGCCTAGGACTGGGGCAACCCTGTGTGCTAGGGCACTCCCTCCCTCTATACAATTGCAAAGAGAAAATAAAGTATCTGACTTTGCTGTACCCAACCAAAAAGCGAGAACTAAGTTTTTCTCCGACAGTACCAAACCTCTCTGGGGCTCTTACCTGCTCCACAGGACGTCTGTCTTCTCACTCAGTTAGCAATGGGAAAGGGGAAAACCCCAAGGAGGCTCCTCCTCGCGCTCACAGGCATGACCCTGTATTCTCTCACCGTCCTCAAGGGGAGACCTTGAGAAGGAGACTTCCTGCAGCAAAGCCATTTCCCCCACCCTGCAGCCTCTTTACCTGCCCGTTGTCATAGACTCTCTGTGAGGTCACCGCCTCCCAACCGCCTTTGACCAATCAGCTGAGGTCCTGCAAAAGGCTACTGTGATGTCACTGCCCTGGCCAGCCCCTTTGCATGTTTGAGCTGCTCCTGCTGTGTCACACCCCCACCCCCACTCACTCAGTGTTAGTTCTGGAGATCAAGCAGGCGACACATGAAAACATCAGAGGCTGCTCAATGTGCCACACTTAGTTTTGCAGACAATTGTAGACGTTAAGGCGAGAAGAGACCTTTGGATCATCGAATCACAGAATCATAGGACTGGAAGGGACCCCAAGAGGTCATTGAGTCCAGTCGCCTGCACTCAAGGCAAGACTGAGTACTATATAGATCATCTCTGACAGGTGTTTGTCTAACCTGCTCTTAAAAATCTCCAATGATGGAGATTCCACAACCTCCCTAGGCAATTTATTCCAGTGCTGAACCATCCTGACAGTTAGGAAGTTTTTCTTAATAACCAACCTAAACCACCCTTGCTGCAATTTAAGCCCATTGCTTCTTGTCCTATCATCAGAGGTTAAGGAGAATCATTTTTATTCCTCCTCCTTGTAACAACCTTTTATGTACTGGAAAACTGTTATCAAGTCCCCTCTCAGTCTTCTCTTCTCCAAACTAAACAAACCCAATTATTTCAATCTTCTCTCATAGGTCATGTTTTCTAAACTTTAATCATATTTGTTGCTCTTCTTTGGACTTTCTCCAAGTTGTGAGCATCTTTCCAGAAATGTGGTGCCCAGAACTGTACACAATAATCCAGCTGAGGCCTAATCAGCATGGAGTAGAATGATGTTAGCTTCTTTTCAACAGCTTTACATTGTTCACTCTTATTTAGCTTGTGGTCCACTATGACCCTTGGATCCTTTTCTGCGTGCTCCTTCCTAGGCAATCATTTCCCATTCTGTCTGTGTGCAACTGATTGTTCCTTCCTACGTGGAGCACTTTGCATTTGTCCTTATTGAATTTCATCCTATTTACCTCAGATCATTTCTCCAGTTTGTCCACATCATTTTGAATGTTCTTCCTATACTCCAAAGCACTGGCAACCCCTCCCACTTTGTGTCATCTGCAAACTTTGTAACAAGAGTATTTGTGGCACCTTAGAGACTAACACATTTATTTGAGCATAAGCTTATGCTCAAATAAATTTGTTGGTCTCTAAGGTGCCACAAGTACTCCTGTTCTTTTTGCGGATACAGACTAACAAGGCTGCTACTCTGAAACTATGTAACTGTACTCTCTATGCCACGATCTAAATCATGAATGAAGATATTGAACAGAATTGGACCCAGAGCTGAGCATGGTGGGACCCCACTCCTTATGCCCTTCCGGCCTGACTGTGAACCACTGATAACTACTCTCTGGGAACAGTTTCCCAACCAGTTATGCACCCACCTTAGAGTAGTTCCATCTAGGTTGTATTTCCCTAGTTTTTAAGGAGAAGGTCATGTGAGACTGCATTGAAAGCCTTCCTAAAGTCTAAATAAACCATATCTGCCGCTTCCCCCCATCCACAAGGTTTGTTACCCAGTCAAAGAAAGCTATCAGGGGCTGGTTTGACACAACTTGTTCTTGACAAATCCAAGCTGGCTATTCCTTCTCTCCCTATTATCTTCTAGATGTTTTCAGATGGATTCCTGAATTGTTTGCTGCATTATCTTCCCTGGTGCAGAAGTTAAGCTAACTGGTCTGTAACTGCCTGGCTTGTCCTTATTTCCTTTTTCATATATGGGAACTACATTTGCCCTTTTCCAGTCTGCTGGAATCTCTCCCATCTTCCATGACTTTTCAACTATAATAACCAAAGTAAAACTAGCCCATTGGGTCTGTGAGCAGGTAAATCGCCTCCCTCGCCCAGCAGCTCCCCCAGGGCAATGACCCAATGCCTCCCCCCAGCACAGGGACAGAGGCTGAAAGTCCATCTGATGGCGGGTCAGGGGCTAGTGTGGAATGTGCTGGGATCTCGGCCTGGGCCCTAGTGGGGTAGGTGACCCCGTGACACACAACCACCCCCAGCAAGGCCTGCACCAATTTTCTCCCTGTCTGTGAGTCCCAGCAGAGAGACCAGGGACTCATTGGTCCATGGAGAATGAGCTCCTTTCCCCCAGCTGGGGGCTGCAAACCAGTGGTCAAGGTCAGCGGGTGAGGGGAGCTTGCACTAGTGCTCCTGCAGGGTCCATGGTGTGGGGTGAACAGAGAAATCCAGTGTCCAGGGCTCTCAGGCCACATGTCCATTCCACTGCAGGAGGGGATCTGGGAGCAGCCCGAGGGGACTGGGGCAGGAGTCGGGAAAGCAGCCATCTGGGAGAAGGAGGGAATTCAGCTGTGCTGGGGAAGCTGGGCTGAGCAGAGATGCTGCTGCAGATGCAGCTAGTTCCCTGAGTACGACGCTGCAGCACTTTAACTACATGGTTAATATAGAGGTTGCAGCTCAGCTGAGTAATGTGCTGCACCCATTTTAATGGTGTTAGTGGCTTTGCCAGGGTATAAAACCAGGGCCGCCCAGAGGATTCCGGGGGCCTGGGGTCTTCGGCGGCAGGGGGCCCCCGCTTCGGCGGTAATTTGGCGGTGGGGGGCCCTTCCGTTTCATGACCCGCCACCGAAGTGCCCTGGAGACCTGCGGCGGGGACCCCCTGCCGCCGAATTACCACTGAAGACCGGGCTGCACGTCGGCGGTGGGTCGGTAGTAATTCGCCAGCAGGGGGTCCTTCCACCCCAGAGCGGAAGGATTCCCCGCCGCCGAAGACCGGGAGCAGAAGAAGCTCTGGGGGCCCGTGCCCTGCAAGAGTTTTCCGGGGCTCCCAGAGCGAGTGAAGGACCCTGCTCCAGGGCCCCTGAAAAACTCTCGTAGGGGCACCTGCGGGGCCTGGGGCAAATTGCCCCTCTTGCCTCCCCCCTCTGGGCGGCCCTGTATAAAACTGAGGTGCAGCTTCATCCTGGTCACACCCCTCTATCCCTACTCCACTCCCTCCCCCTCCAGCCTGTCCATGCTCCCCCCCCCGAGCACTCCTTGTGCCTGCAGCTGCTGGGGGGAGGCACAAGTAGCCCCTGTGTGGGAGGAATTTCCCAGGGTGGGGGAGGGCTTTACCCCTTCCCTACAGCCCCTTTGGCCCACGCTGGGCAGCATGGGAGGCAGAGCACAGTGGTGGGCTGGGGCCAGATTTCAAGAATGTCTCTTGATGTAGGGTCCAAATATGGGATCCTGCCTTTACGTGCGTAGGGGCTGGACACCTGCAGTGCCCACGGATTCCACATGCAGCTGTGGCTGCAGTTGGAACAAGTTCCCTGCAGTCCTGTAGTTCAAAGAGAGAAACTGAGGTACCCAAAATTAGGCCATTGTTGTAAATTGAGGCCTTTCCGCCTTGCCCATTAACAACAGTCGGTGGGATAAGGCTCATTGGAAGTCACTGTTTAGACTTGATCACGGCTGACCTAGTCCTGGTCGTAAGCAGAGGCCTGGCAGTGAAAGGTCCTGATTCCATCCCCAGCCTCCAGAGGCAGATGGTCCTCCAGGGATGGAACAACCCTGGGGAATATTTTACACTCACAATCTTTCCCACGGGCTGGGTAATTCCACATTCTCATTCACAGGGCTGAGAACCTCAGGGTTAAGTTGCACAAAGTAAAACTAACTGAAATGTGTCCCCTGCGCTGCACACTGTGCTGTGCTGCCCTGGGGAGATGTGGCTTTAAGCTGCTGTCCCAGCCCCTTCCCACTCTCAAGAAGGACTGGGCCAAAAGAGATCTGATGAGGTTCAACAAGTGTAAGGATTTTTATCTCTCCAGGCCGATCTGATCAGAAGATCTTGGGGAGCCTTACAGTTTATCTCCTGCTGAGTCCCCCTTTTAAGGCCATCTATCACAGCTGACTTTAATGAACTCCACACACACAAAACTATAAAATAAAACAACAACACTTTATTTGCTAAGGGGAGAGGAAGGAATGGAAAGGGGAATGGATTCATGATTCTGGAGATTCGGAATAACACACAGACACACACATGCACTTATAATACAAGATGTTCTATCTTTACAGACATCAGCGATAAAGGGGTGCAGGATCCAGAAAAGAGAAGCCAGTTGTGAACACTGACCGTGGACGACACATGAAATAGACAGGTACGTATCCCTATCTTAATTCCCACCCTAACTCGCTTTGCGTCGTCCTGAGTGCACGATTGATCTAACTAATCAGACCAGGTCCGTGTATGCAAGTTTGCTTTCCCAAAACAACAAACAAACAACCCTAACTTAATTAGTAAGTAGCTATTGCAGGCCCATAGCCAGTGGCAAGATTGTACCGCACCAGGAGAGAGAGCAGCCACCTGCACCTCTGACAGCTCAAAAGCTCAAGAGCCAGTGCCCCTGGCCCCTCCCCTCATTGGTCTCTGTAGGGAGCTGTTGCTGGGCAAGGTCAGATTCCTGCTCTTCCCACTTTCCCGCCTTTTCTAGGTACTGAGGAACAAGAACCTGACCCCCAATGGAGGTCGCCTTGTCCTTTTACCAAAACAAAATGGCCTTTTGATTTACAGAACTTATTTTAACTTTTATACAGAATAATTCGGCAAACATGTAAACTGAAATTAACATTTCCCCCTCTTGTCGGTGTTACACCTGCTTTAAAAAGATGCAACTGCCGACACCTGTGGCTTTGCCAAATTATGACCCACCCGATGAATAAATTGTCACATGGCGAAAAATTTGCATTGAACCCAAATACAACCATAGTATTACAGAGGGGGTAGTGCTGATTAAAACATTCCTTATTGCAAACTGGGGATGTGTAATAACTGTTTGATTTGCTTCTTCCCTAATTACCACGGGACCAGTTAAACTAGGAATAGGAGAAGGAAGAACCAAAACAAATTGGTATACTCTTATTCCATACGGACCTACCATAGACCATTTACCAGAGTCTGCCGTTGTAACATTCATTTTAAACCTCCCTATACAATTCTAACTATTTACGGGAAAATTTAACCTTGATCTTACTGCAGTAGAAAGTTTTACAATGAAAAGACTCTTCCTGCTTTACAACCATTTCCCTGCATAGACGAACTATCGCAAGAAGGTGTGGATACAACAGTACATTGAGAGCCGAGAAGGAAGGACTGTGCTGGAGTACTAATTCTGAACATGGCACTAGGTCTTTCATGAACCCAAGGAGCTGATATATTTCCAGAAACCCACCCCATGGTACATGCTCAGGTACTTCCAATTTAATACAACCGCAAATCTGAGAACTGTCGGGCACCCTAACTTTGGTACAATTCCCAAAAGAGGTTTTACTATCTCCCACTTACATGACATTTCTGGTTTTTCTCTGCATCCCACAGGTGCAGCCTGATAGTTACGGCACATTTCTGAAATTACTGCTTGAAATATACCTGCCTTGTTCGATCTTCCTTTGACCCACTTGAGCACACAGCACGGTTCTTCCTTGATCATTAAAACAGAAATGGGGTCATTTTGTTCCAAAGGATCCAGGGTGGCCATGGGATCCTCTGTGGCATAATGACTCCCTGTTATACAGAACAGATGGTCACCTTCAACCAAATCAATTAACCAAACCTTAACAAATACAGTGCCACCTATATACATAGAGAATAGGATGATGGTGGTCATGTCGATCTAGGAATGGAAGAGAAAATATGATTAGCACAGTTAAATGGGTTGATTTCCTTTCCATTCCTTTAACTGGCTGCTATGGAATCACTTTAATTTGATCCCCTTCTTTGCTGGTATTTGAACCTGATATAGAGGCACTTGCTCCATCTGTTATGATAACTGGACCCACCCAACGAGGACTAAGGACATGGCCTTTTTCTATATAATACCTAAACATTACCTTTGTACCAACCTCCCATCCTACATCGTTAATGTGGCCTAACCAAGCACTAATGACTTGGTTATTAGCTTTTAGTTGGGGAGCTACTCGATGTTGAAGACTGCTGATGGTGTCTAGCAACTGTGACATGTATAAGTCTATTTGCACCCTGGGCTGGTACTCATCCGGTGGAACTCCTCCCACCCATCAAAGTTCAGGGGTGTGCATAATTCTCCCAGTTAGCATCTTGTGCGGTGAAAACCCACACACAGTTCTAGTAGATCGCATGGCCACTAGGATATATGGGAGTTTGCTATCCCAATCCCTTCCTTGCACATCTATTACTTTTCTAAGAGCAGTTTTCATGGCTCTATTAGCCTCTCGACAATAACAGACTTTGCGGGTGAGCAGCTATGTGCAACCGCTGTTTGATGTTTAAGGCCGCACACAACGCTTTTGTGACTTCACCCACAAAGTGTGGTCCTCTGTCTGAATCTATTTCTCATGGGATACCAAATCGAGAAAAGGTTTGTTCCAGTATTTCCTCCTTTATGTTAGGCAAGCACGCCACTTGGACACCCGTTCCAAAGTTTTGGACGCAGCATAGTGTCCCTGGCCATGAGCTACAGTTATTAGTTATTTTCGTGGAGTTACTGGCATAACCAATACAGGTAATTCACAGTTTGGTGATGTTGCTATAATCAATCCCTTTTTGTCCTTACATATCCTTGATGTTTCCCTACTGTTAAAAGGGCATGGAGATCATTATCCTGTTTTTGCAGGGTCAAGATGCCATGGCCTGCTGACACATCTGGAGACGGCATCTTAACTACAGCAGCTGCAATGGGGGTCTTATCCCATGTATATGCTGATCCTAACCTAGCAGCTTGTTTTGCTAGCTGATTGGCCTGATTGTCAAGCGTGGCCAGAACCGACCCCCTTTGTATGGGCTTTTACTTTCAACTCTTTTCTTCCAGATGGGAAGCCAGCTAGTAAGGGCTTGAACCACCCAACTAGAAGCAGAACACAGACAGATGTTTTCCTCAGGGGCTACCCCAGACGATACTGCCAGGACCACAATTAATTGTGCAGCTTGTGCTGACGGCGGCCTCACCGTACCCTGAACCACTTGCTGTGTCCCCTCCTGGATTGCAGCAAACCCTGCAACAGGATACCCTTCGTGGTGACAAGCACTCCCATCAACTGCCCAGAGTGTTAACCCTTTTCCTTGTACTTCTTCCCAGGATGTTGCTAAGAAGAATGGAGATAGTAAGTCTAAATCAGGATCTGGCAACGGACATTCGTGCTCATCTCCTGCGGTAATCAGAGCATAGGGAAGGATTCCCGTATTGGGGGGATCTTCTCAGTACGAATATCCCGATTGACCAGACTTAGAGTCCATCCCGCCAGCCGGGGTGAGGATACCCTGCCCTCATTAATTCTTCCAGAGATGACATATTTTACTGGAGTATGGCATGTCCTCACCACAATGAGAGCGGTGCCACTTAGATATTCCCAATGTGTTAGGGACCATACCAGGGCAAATATCTCACGTTTGCAAGCTGAAAACCTCGCCTCCACCTCACTGAGAGTTTTGGAACCATAGGCCAGTTTGTTTTTTCAGCAAAACAGCTCCAGTGCTTGCTGGAGTAGTTGCCAGGTGCAAGTAAAACGGCAGGCCTTGTTTAGGAGAGGCTCGCGCTGGTGCAGCCGCTAGAGCCTTTGTAAGATCATTAAAAAGGCACCTTTCACAATTGGCAAGTCAAATCCTAGTGAGGAAAAGACAAAGAAGCGTAAACTCTGGCAAGTCAAATGAAAAGTATAGTGCAGAGGCCAAAAATGAACGTGAAGAGCAACTAGCCAAGGCACAACAACTAACAGCAAAGGGTTGTTTAAGTACATGGGATGCAGGAAGTCTGCCAAACAGTCAGCAAAGCCACTAGGCGATCGGTGCTAAAGGAGCACTCCAGGAAGAACAGGCCACTGCGGCGAAGCTAAATAAATTCCTTGCTTCTGTCTTCACTGCAGAGGATGCGGAGGAAATCCAGACAAGCCAGGCCTTCTTTTTCGGTGACAGATGCTAGAATCAAAGAATTATAGACCCATCAGGTTAGAAGGCACTGCATGGTCCTGGGTGGGTGTTTGGGTGTTGATGGGGGTTGGGGGTGTTGGCTGTGGGAGGGTGTTGGGGTTCTGGGTGCTGGTTGTGGGCGGGGACAGGGGGTTGGGGTTGGGGTGCAGAAGGGGGTACAAGCTCTAGGAGGGACTTTGGGTGCTAGGTGCAGGGTCTGGGCTGGGACAGGGGTTGGGGTGCAGGAGGGGTTTGGGGGCTGGGTTGCGAGTCTGGGATGGGACAGGGGTTGGGGTGCCGGAGGGGGTTTGGGGGGCTGGGTGTGAGTGGGGGCGTGAGTGCTGGGTGCAGGCTCTGGGCTGGGACAGGGCATTGGGGTGCAGGAGGGGGTGCAGGGTGTGGGGCTGGGCCAGGGATGAGGAGTTTGGGGTGCAGCAGAAAGGCTGCCCTGGGACTGGGGTGGGGGGTCAGAGGGGAGGATTCCCCCCAGGGACAAGATACTCACCCAGGCCCCACCAGGCTGCTTCTCAGGAGGTCCAGCTGGGATAAGCCCCTCCCCTCAGATTCGACTTGGAGTCACCTGGTGGGGGCGGGGAGGCTGCCATGCGCCTCCTACTTCCACAGGCACAGCAGCCACCTCAGCCTGTCCCCAGCGCCGCTCCCCTGTAGCCTGCAGTGGCAGCGGCCAGTGAGGGAGCACAGTGTGGAGATGCAGGGGCAGGCAGGGACACTAGGGGGAGGCGCGCGGGGGTGGCAGGCCAGTCCGGGGGAGGCACGCAGGGGTGGCAGGCAGGGCCAGGGGAGGCACGCAGGGGTGGCACGTGGGAGTGGCAGGTCGGGCTGGGGGAGAAACCCGGCCCTGAACATTGGTGGAGCCGGGCCCCTCGGGGCCCTGAATTTGCTGGAGCCCGGGCACCACAGGCCCATATAACTCGCCGCCTCTGGCAAGGTTCATCTAGTCTAACCCCTGCCAAGATGCAGGACTTTGTGTGTCTAACCCACCCAGCTTCTCTCTTCCGGCTGGGGTCCCTTGACTGCAGCAGCTCCCCCGATCTCCTCGCTCTCCTCTTTCCCTTACTTCCTTCACTTCTCTGCCCACTGGTTTGCTGCATCTCTGAGTCCTCTCTATATGCCCTGGCCCAGCAGCTAGTTGCCCAGGCTACACTCCCATTGCCATCCATGGGGGCAGCCTGGGCTGTGAGGGCTGCAGGTTTTGGTCCCTGGTCAATGCAGGTGCTATGGCTGCTGCACACCTACGTGGTGACTCCTGCAGCCCATCACCAAACTGCGGGGCCATATTCTGCAGGGTGTCCTCCCTGGCTGAGATTCTGGGAGCAGAGAACCCCTGGGTCAGAGAAGGAAAATGGCCCCAACAGAACACACTGTCAATGGCTCCCAGAGATGTCCCCGTGACATCCGACTGTGCAGCCTGGGAGTTCTCCTGCTCCTTCATTGTCACCGCGGGCAAGAGTCTGGCAGTGGGAATGGATTATGCATCTGGGCAAGGAGGAACTGGCCATGGAGGTGGAGGAGGACTTGGTTTTGCCCTCCTCATCCTCCTCCTCATCCAAGTCGTCCTCTTCTGCTTTCTTCTCCATGACCACGTGCTCCATTCCCATGTCCAGGTCCTTCCCCTCCTCCACTTCCTCCTCTCTGGCCAGATCCTCCCTCTCCTCCTCTGTGGCCAGGTTCTCCTGCTCCTTTTCCTCCTCCTCCTCCTCTCTGGTCAGGTCCTCTTCCTCCTGCTCCTTCTCCATGGCCAGGTTCTCCTCCTACTCATCTTCCTCTCTGGCCAGGTCCTCTTGCTCCTACTCCTCCATTGCCAGGTCCACCTCCTTCTCTACTTCTTCCCCCTGCATCAGCACATCCTCGTCCTCCTCCATTGCCAGGTCCTCTCCCTTCTCCTCCTCCTGACCCAGATCCTCCTTGTCCTCCTTTGTGGCCTGGTCCTTCTCCATGGCCAGGTCCTCCTCTTTCCCCTCTGGAGCCAGGTCCTCCTCCAATTCCTCCTGCTCCATGGCCAGGTGCTCCACTCCTGTGGCCAGATCCTCTTCCTCTTCCTCCACAGGCAGGTGCTCCTCTTCCTGCTCCATGGCCAGGTCCTTCTCTTCTTCCTTTTGCTCCATGATCAGGTGTTCCTCCTCCAGGGCCACGTCCTTCTCTTCCTTCACCTTCTTCTTCCTCCTCCTTCTCAGTGATCAAGTCCTCTTCCTCTTCTGTGCAGAGGTCCTCCTCCTCCCCTTCTGCTGACAAGTTCTCTTCCTCCTCCTCTCCTCTGCTGCAGACACATTCTCTTCCTCCTCCTCCTCCTCCTCCTCCTCTTCTTCCTCTTCTGCAAACAAGTTCTCCTTCTCCTCTTCCTCTTCCGTAGTCAGGTTCTCCTCTTCCTTCTCTTCAGACACATTCCCCTCCTCCTCCTCTTCCTCTTCTTACTCTTCTGCAGACACATTTTCTTCCTCCTCCTCCTCTTCTTCCTTTTCTGCAGACACATTCTCCTCCTCCTCTTCCTCCTCCTCCTCTTCCTCCTCCTCCTCTTCCTCCTCTTCTGCAGACAGGTTCTCATCCTCCTCCTTGTCCTCTTCTATAGATATTTCCTCCTCCCCCTTCTCCTCTGTGTCCAGGTCTTCCTCCTCCTCCGTGCTAATGTTCTCCTCCTCTTTTATCACTAGCTCCTCCACCTCCTCCTCTTTTTCAGTGATCAGGACTTGCTCTTCCTGCTTCTCCTCCTCTGTCTCTAGCTCTTCCTCCTCTTCCTCTCTTTCTGTGTCAGGGTCTTCATCCTCCTCTGTCTTTTCCTCAGGGGCAAAGTC
Organism: Mauremys reevesii; assembly: GCF_016161935.1. Taxonomy (NCBI): domain Eukaryota; kingdom Metazoa; phylum Chordata; order Testudines; family Geoemydidae; genus Mauremys; species Mauremys reevesii. The sequence goes on from NC_052626.1 coordinate 119,606,181, forward strand.
CTTCTCTGACTGGTCCGTGGGGGTCTCTGCATCAGAGAGACAAGGGCAGAGGGTAACTCTTGCTGGGGAGGGGGGAAGAGGAAGGACAGGGGTGTCAAGGGATGGGGAGAGCAGATTTAATGTTTCTCCCTCCCATGTAAGCATCCAAAGGCAGAGAGATCCCCACAGTGTCCCTCTCACAGACCCCTCAGCCCCAGGGCTCCATGGGTGAGAGATCCCCACACTACCCCTCACAGACCCCCCACTACAGGGCCCCATGGCAGAGAGATCCCCACACTGCCACTCCCACAGACTCCTGAGCCCCAGGGCCCCATGGCAGAGAGATCCCCACACTACCCCTCACAGACCCCCCACTGCAGGGCCCCATGGCAGAGAGATCCCCACACTGCCACTCCCACAGACTCCTGAGCCCCAGTGCCCCATGGCAGAGAGATTCCCACACTGCCCCTCCCACAGACCCCTCAGCCCCAGGCCCCATGGCAGAGAGATCCCCACACTGCCCATCCCACAGACCCATCAGCCCTATGCCCCCATGGCAGAGACATCCCCACACTGCCCCTTCCACAGACCCCTGAGTCCCAGAGCCCCATGGCAGAGAGATCCTCACACTGCCTCTCCCACAGACCCCTCATTCCCGTGCCCTATGGCAGAGAGATCCCCACACTGCCCCTCCCACAGACTCCTGAACCCCAGGGCCCCATGGCAGAGAGTTCCCCACACTGCCCCTCCCACAGACCCCTCAGCCCCAGGGCCTCATGGCAGAGAGATCCCCACACTGCCCCTTCCACAGACTCCTGAGCCCCAGGGCCCCATGGCAGAGAGATCTCCACACTGCCGCTCCCACAGACCCTCAGCCCTATGGCCCCATGGCAGAATGGGCCCTTCACTGTCCCATCCTCCCTGGGAGTTGCTACAAAGCATCAGGGACCCACTTCCTAGCAGTTCCCCCCATGCCCCACTGCAGGGGGTGGCTTTGCGACTCCCGCTGAGGTCATTGAGCTCACGTGGCTCAGGCCAGACCCCTGGGGGCTGGTTTCCTCCCAGTGAGCAAGGCCGAGCAGGACCATCTCCTGGGGTGACCGGGGCCTGCTTCCCATGCCATGCGGATGGAGGGGCAGCTCTCTGTCTGGGGACGCTGGCAGCTGCCCCCCTCTGGCTCCGGGGCCACCTGCGGAGCCTTCCTCCTGAGATACCTTCTCAGCACATCCATCCTGGAACTGAGCAGGGAGCAGCTGTGAGTCTGGGGCAACAAAGCCTCTCACCAATGGGCCTGTTTTGCCTCAGGGGAGATGGAACCTGGGTCCTTAGAATCATAGAATATCAGGGTTGGAAGGGACCTCAGGAAGTCATCTAGTCCCACCCCCTGCTCAAAGCAGGACCAACCCCAACTAAATCATCCCAGCCAGGGCTTTGTCAAGCCGGGCCCTAAAAACTTCTGAGGAAGGAGATTCCACCACCTCCCTAGGGAACCCATTCCAGTGCTTCACCACCCTCCTAGTGAAATAGTGTTTCCTAACATCCAACCTAGACCTCCCCCACTGCAACTTGAGATCATTGCTCCTTGTTCTGTCATCTGCCACTACTGAGAACAGCCGAGCTCCATCCTCTTTGGAACCCCCCTTCAGGTAATTGAAACCTATCAAATCCCGCCTCACTTTTCTCTTCTGCAGACTAAAGAAGCCCAGCTCCCTCAGCCTCTCCTCAGAAGCCATGTGCCCCAGCCCCCTGATCATTTTCGTCACCCTCTGCTGGACTCTCTCCAATGTTTCCACATCCTGTCTGTACTGAGGGGCCCAAAACAGAACACAATACTCCAGATCTGGCCTCACCAGTGCTGAATAGAGGGGAATAATCACCTCCATCCATCTGCTGGCAATGCTCCTACTAATGCAGCCCAATATGCTGTTAGCCTTCTTGGCAACAAGAGCACACTGCTGACTCATATCCAGCTTCTTGTCCACTGTAATCCCCAGGTCCTTTTTTGCAGAACTGCTGCTTAGCCAGGCGGTTCCCAGCCTGTAATGGTGCATGGGATTCTTCCGTCCGAAGTGCAGGACTCTCTTGGCCCCTGCTGACTCCACCCCAGGGGCCCCTCCTAGCACCTGAGTCACAAGGGCTGCTGTGCCCTGGGGAAGTGTTTCGTGCCCAATAACAGGCTAGGATTGTCGTCCAGGCACAAGGGTACAAATCTATCACAATCCCCCAGTAACAACACAACAAGTGAGGGAGCTTATTGGGCAGAGGGAAGAAAGGCCTGGGGCTAAGGAAAGAACAGAAGCAACTAGACTAGTAACCCATCAACAATCACAGCACTGACAAGGGGCCCGACCCCCCACAACCAGCTCCCTCCCAGCCCCTGCGCAGCAGAATGGGAGTTGAGTATCAGTTCTCTAGGGGCTGATGCTGCCCTGTGCTCCTTGGCTGGCTTGAAATTCACAAGGAAAACGAGCAAACATGGGGATTCTTACCAGGTCTTCGGTCTCAGTGTCAATGGGCACCTCCCAGGCTGTGACGCGTCTCCCTCCGCTCCACTCCACCAACAGCCAACAACCGAATGGAAACCAACCCCTTTGTCTCTGAGCGCTGGCTTCTGATTGGCTCTGGTGGTAGCTCCCCGCGTATTCCGTCTCCACCTGGCATTCCAGGTATGCTGGGAAGCGGTATCCTGAGCCCTGCAGCCATTGCAGTGGCGGCTTAACGCACAGTGGGCCCATGCCCAGGGGCCTCGGGCAACTTGGGGGGCCCTGGGAAAATCTCACAATGCTCGGGCAGCATGATTTCACTGGTGATTGTCTTGCCTGGCATCAACAACGCTTCTGCTCTCACTCATTTTCCATCTCACCACTGGGCTGGACTCTTTCCCCTCTTCCCCTCCCTCTCCACCCCCACACTTCTTTCCCCTTGGTGCCAAACACAACACAAGAAGGAAAAACAAAAGTTATCATCACAATCTGCCGTGATGGCTAGGCTCTCCTTCTCGCATCACCCACACCCCAGGGCTCTACCCTGAACCCCATTTGCATGATGTTGTCACAGCTACAATTGGAAAGCACCCCACTGCTCCTGCACCCAACATACTCGCTCTGCACAAGAGACTCTTGTCCCTTCCACTGGTCTTAACCCCACAGAGCCCCAGGTCCAGCTAGGATGCACCTTATTTTTCTTTAGTACTGGGGCTCTCGTCCTCTCCTTCCTATCTCTCTTGGACTCCATCTGTGGGAGTGGACAGGGAAGTGTTACAGACTCCCCCAGCTCTCTCTGCACCCTGGGCTCACACCTGGTTGTCTCCCCAATTCTTGGCACTGTCCAGCATGCCTCCTCCCACAGAAGTCAAAGAATCATAGAATATCATGGTTGGAAGGGACCTCAGGAGGTATCTAGCCCAACCCCCTGCTCAAAGCAGGACCAATTCCCAACTAAATCATCCCAGCCAGGGCTTTGTCAAGCCTGACCTTAAAAACCTCTAAGGAAGGAGATTCCACCACCTCCCTAGGTAACCCATTCCAGTGCTTCACCACCCTCCTAGTGAAAAAGTTTTTCCTAATATGCAACCTAAACCTCCCCCTCTGCAACTTGAGACCATTACTCTTCGTTCTATCATCTGGTACCACTGAGAACAGTCTAGATCCATCCTCTCTGGAACCCCGTTTCAGGTAGTTGAAAGGAGCTATCAAATCCCCCCTCATTCATCTCTTCTGTAGACTAAACAATCCCAGTTCCCTCAGCCTCTCCTCATAAGTCATGTGCTCCAGTCCCCTAATCATTTTTGTTGCCCTCCGCTGGACTCTTTCCAATTTTTTCACATCCTTCTTGTAGTGTGGGGCCCAAAACTGGACACAGTACTCCAGATGACGCCTCACCAATGTCAAATAGAGGGGAATGATCACATCCCTCGATCTGCTGGCAATGCCCCTATTTATACTGCCCAAAATGCCGTTAGCCTTCTTGGCAACAAGGCCACACTGTCGACTCATATCCTCATATCCTTTTCTGCAGAACTGGATATGAGGATATCCTCATATCCTTTTCTGCAGAACTGCTTCCTAGCCATTCGGTCTCTAGTCTGTAACAGTGAATGGGATTCTTCCATCCTAAGTGCAGGACTCTGCACTTCTCCTTGTTGAACCTCATCAGGTTTATTTATCTAGGTCCCTCTGTATCCTATCCCTACCCTCCACCGTATCTACCACTCCTCCAAGTTTAGTGTCATCAGCAAACTTGCTGAGAGTGCAGTCCACGCCATCCTCCAGATCGTTAATGAAGATATTGAACAAAACCGGCCCCAGGACTGACCCTTGGGGCACTTCACTTGAAATGGGCTGCCAACTACACATGGAGCTGTTGATCACTACCTGTTGAGCCTGACAATCTAGCCAGCTTTCTATCCACCTTATAGTCCAATCATCCAGCCCATACTTCTTTAACTTGCTGGCAAGAATACTGTGGGAGACCATATCAAAAGCTTTGCTAGAGTCAAGGAATAACACATCCACTGCTTTCCCCTCATCCACAGACCCAGTTATCGCCTCATAGAAGGCAATTAGGTTAGTCAGGCATGACTTGCCCTTGGTGAATCCATTCTGACTGTTCCTGATCACTTTCCTCACCTCTAATTGCTTCAGAATTGATTCCTTGAGGACCTTCTCCATTATTTTTCCAGGGACTGAGGTGAGGCTGACTGGCCTGTAGTTCCCTGGATCCTCCTCCTTCCCTTTTTTAAAGATGGGCACTACAGTAGCCTTTTTCCAGTCATCCAGGACCTCCCCCATTCACCATGAGTTTTCAAAGATAATGGCCAATGGCTCTGCAATCACATCCAGCAACTCCTTTAGCACCCTTGGATGAAGCGCATCCAGCCCCTTGGACTTGCGCTCGTCCAATTTTTCTAAATCGTCCTGAACCACTTCTTTCTCCACAGAGGGCTGGTCATCTTCTCTCCATACTGTGCTGCCCAGTGCAGCAGTCTGGGAGTTGACCTTGTTTGTGAAGACAGAGGCAAAAAAATCATTCAGTACATTAGCTTTTTCCACATCCTCTGCAACTAGGTTGCCTCCCTCATTCAGGAAGGGGCCCACACTTTCCTTGACTTTCTTCTTGTTGCTAACATATCTGAAGAAACCCTTCTTGTTACTCTTAACATCCCTTGCTAGTTGCAACTCAAGTGTGATTTGGACTTCCTGATTTCACTCCTACATGCCTGAGCAATATTTTTATACTCCTCCCTGGTCAATTGTCCAATCTTCCACTTCTTGTAAGCTTATTTTTTGCGTTTAAGATCAGCAAGGATTTCACTGTTAAGCCAAGCTGGTTGCCTGCCATATTTACTATTCTTTCTACAGATCGGGATGTTTTTTTCCTGCAATCTCAATAAGGATTCTTTAAAATACAGCCAGCTCTCCTGGACTCCTCTCCCGCTCATGTTATTCTCCCAGGGGATCCTACCCATCAGCTTCCTGAGGGAGTTAAAGTCTGCTTTTCTGAAGTCCAGGGTCTGTATTCTGCTGCTCTCCTTTTTTCCTTGTGTCAGGATCCTGAACTCGACCATCTCATGGTCACTGCATCCCAGGTTCTCATTCACTTTTGCTTCCCCTACTAACTTTTCTCTGTTTGTGAGCAGCAGATCAAGAACAGCTCTGCCCCTAGTTGGTTCCTACAGCACTTGCACCAGGAAATTGTCCCCTACACTTTCCAAAAACTTCCTGGGTTGTCTGTGCACCACTATATTGCTCTCCCAGCAGATATCAGGGTGATTAAAGTCTCCCATGAGAACAAGGGCCTGCGATCTAGTAACTTCTGCTAGTTGCCGGAAGAAAGCCTCGTCCACCTCATCCCCCTGGTCTGGTGGTCTATAGCAGACTCCCACCATGACATCACCATTGTTACACTTCTAAACTTAATCCAGAGACTCTCAGGTTTTTCTGCAGTTTCATACCAGAGCTCTGAGCAGTCATACTGCTCTCTTACATACAATGCAACTCCCCCACCTTTTCTGCCCTGCCTGTCCTTCCTGAACAGTTTATATCCATCCATGACAGTACTCCAGTCATGTGAGTTATCCCACCAAGTCTCTGTTAGTCCAAGTAACCTGGTCTCATCTTAGACTCCATCTTCATATTGCTCTTCTCCTTCCCAGAACTCCTGCTTTGCTCCTCAGACCTGTCTGTCCTCAGCTTTGCAGGCAGAGGGGAAGGGGCATCGTGGAAACACACACGCCCCATTCCAGACACCACATGGCATCCACAGGGCTACCAAACTGTGTCACCTTTGGCCAAAAACCACACCCCACCCCAAGGGAGCAAAATGCCTTTGTGAGCCCAGCACACACACCCACACCAAGCCCAGCCAAACTGGGAGCTTGCCCCCGCTTCCCCGGGCTCACGGATGGAGAAGTTTGGTGGGCAGTGGGGACCCCGAGGGACTGTCTCAGTGTGTGAATGAGTGACTGGGATATATGTGGGGGGCCGGACTGTGGGGTTGGGTGTCCAGGAGGACCCAAGGTAAGGGACTAGGGAGATTAGGGGTAGAGGAGGGTAGGGTTACCAAGGTGCACTGTGGGAATGGGGGATTTAGCGACCCCAGAGAGGATGGGTGGGGCGGGTTGGAGGGCCCCACGAGGGCTGAAAAGGGGACCCTTGCAGGTTGGGGGGAGCAGAGAGTGGAGATGAGGGACTCACACACTGGGGATGGACGGGGCCGTGGGGTGACAGGGACATGGGGCCCAGCCCGTGAGAATTGGGTTGGTGTTGATGGGGGTGGGGTGGGAGGATGACGCTGGGGGAGGCAGCACATTGGCAGGACAAAGTGAAAGGCCACAGAGAGAGGACAGGGTGGGGAGAGGGGTGCTGGGGATGAGGGGAGGCTGGGGGTGAACTAGAGGAAGTTTGGGGAGCAGGACTGAGGGTCCCCACAGGGGCAGGGCAGGTCTGGGGGAAGGGTGGATGCGGTGGCTGAAGGACCCAGGGACAGGGCAGGTTAGGGGCTGAGGGGATGTCGGGACCCTAGAGAGCAGGGAGCAGGAAGGGGAGGGGATGGGGCTGAGGGTGCCCACGGGAACTGGGCAGGACTGGGGGACGGGGTGGATGGGGGGGGTTGAAGGGACCCAGGGACAGGGCAGGTTAGGGGGTTGAGGGGGATGTCAGGGCCCTTTTCTGGAGGGCCATAATCTCAGTATTCTAGTAGCTTGTTTGTTGACCAGATGTATTTATTATTTACAGGTTCTTTGTGCTGCTACTTATGGGCAGTTTCCTCCTTCCCTCCCCCATCAGCTAGGTAATTTGCATTCACACAGAGGCTTTCTTGGCTTGCCTCTGGATCCAAAGCATCAGCAGCTCAGAGACTGTTTTAAAAGGGACAGGTTCCACTTCCTCCAGAGTTCTGATTACTTTTCACTTTCATTTCCTGCTCCAAAACACACACAGATCTGAAAAAGAAAGCACAATCTATTGTGGCTCCTGTTGGAGCCCTAACAGGATTTTAATGAAGTACCATGTTTTGTTTGCATTTCTTTTACCCCTTCTCCAATATACACTGCACATGTCCTGGGAAATCATTTAACCTCCATTATATCAGCCATATTAATTTTACACAAGGTGTGACTGCCTCCCCATGCCCACAGAGTTTTTATGCACTCCCAAAGTGACAGTCAGATCCCCCAGAGCCACCCCAAGGCTCAGTGTGCCAATCATTGCTCTCCTTTTCCTTTTCCTGTGCGCACACAATTCTATTTGGTCTAACATCCCTTGCACTGTGATTACTCTTTTTACACAACTGTACCCCGATTACCAGGGGCGGCTCCAGACCCCAGCACGCCAAGCATGTGCTTGGGGTGGCATGCCGCGGGAGGTGCTCTGCCAGTCGCCGGGAGGGTGGTAGGCGGCTCCGCTGGACCTCCTGCAGGCGTGCCTGCGGAGGGTCCGCTGGTCCCACATGGCTTCGGTGGAGCCACTGGACCAGCGGACCCTCCGCAGGCACGCCTGCGGGAGGTCCACCATAGCCGCGGGACCGGAGACAAGCAGAGCACCCCCCGCAGCATGCCGCCGTGCTTGGGGCAGCGAAATGTCTAGAGCCTCCCCTGCCGATTACACTCCCATTTTGTACAACTAGAGACAGCCGGGGCAGCCAAGTTAAGTTCCACTAGAAACCCCTGACATTCCTTTAGTGATTTTGATTAAATTATCCACTAGTCAAATAATTTTGATCAGATTAATCCTCTGCCTGCTGCCTGCAGCCGTCCCCTATAGACCATTTCTGTGGGAAAAGGGCCCATCCCCCCTCAAAATACCTGTAAAGGCTTCTGGAGACAGAAGCATCTTGGTGGTAGTAACCACTCTACCTGACCCCCGATACAATTTAATTACCAAGCTTCCATCCAATATGACTGCACGGAGCTGCACATACAGTTCCATTTATATAACTGGGTTCTATTATTAAACCAAAAACTTGCTTCTTGTAACACCGCAACTGTCACCTTTAACATCTTCACATCTCTTACCTGTACCATTTTCACACCTCCCAAATGCTTACTTTCCTCCAAACCCTGTATTATCACTTTTTGCAAAAGGTATTTGTAACTTTTCCACTTACTTCTTTAAACCACTTACTCCTACATTTAGTTCTTTAAGGTGGTGCACTTTGTCCCTAATAACTCAGCCACCAAGTACGATTATTGCCACACAGCTGCCGTAGCCTGTGCTGTCTTTACCTTGAGACTGTTCAAAAGGCAGTAAAACATTTGTCTCCATGGTTGCCCATGGATCTTTTACTTCAAATATTCCAGTGGAATACAGCAAACCTTCGTCATACTTTGTCCCAAACAAAACAAAACAAAACCAAAAAAACCCCCAAAAATTTCACGTCAGTATCCAAAGTACCCTCCATTAAAGCTTCAGAAAAACAAAAGTGTAGAAAGGCAGGGGGAGAGGAGGGGCAAAAGGCGGAAAGAAACCAATTAAGCCTGTTAGGTCAGTTTAAAGTACAGGCTACCAGCAGCAAATTAAGTAAACTGAGGGAAAGAAGGAAGAAAGAGATATAGTTAGCTCTGAACCAAGAGTAGGCTCCCCAGCTTGGAATAGCTGGGAACCCTGACCCCCAGGTTCTCATTCTGGCTTTGGGAGAAGAGTGGCGGTTGTTACCTGTTCCTGCAAACCCTGCCATTTTCCACATTGAAACCTTTTTCCTTCACTTCCCCAGGACCAAGTCCCAGCTCCTGTCTCTAAAGGTGGTCTGTTAACTGTGCTTCTGACTCTAAACCCTGTTGTGTCAAATCATCTTTAACCACCCTAACTAATTTACAACCCTTCAGCAGCCCCTGCTGAAACAGTACCAAACTTGAAAGATTACTGGCAGCTTCCCATACTGCTGCACTTACTCCAAACCTCTCACAAGTGGACTGAAGTGCCTCCTTTCCCTGGAAGGCATCCAGTCCCCAGGGGCAGGGACCTTCTTCCACTACCCATATACCAAAGGGGGGGGGGCTCCTCAGCCACCCCCCATCCCTCTGGGTCCCCTAACGCTTCCCCCATTTCCTTTTCAATCTCAGCCCAGGCTGACCCCTGCACCTGGTATGGGCCCTGGTTCTTCCTTATCCATTTATTTAAAAAATCCTTTACCCTGGCTTGCCAGAACCCGCAACTACCATCACGAGCGTTCGCTATACCCCCTCCAAGCAGCTGCGCGGACTGTTGGGGACGGGGACTAACGGGCTGCCACTCACCTATCCGATGCGATGCATCCGAGTCACCGGCACCAAGATGTTAGGAGACGTATTCCTTCACCCTCTCACTTCTCTGGTCCTTCTCGCATGAACACAGAGAAACAATACCCCAAGTCCAAAGGTGCAAACAATTCGATGTTTATTGGGGTAAACTTCTAGCAAGCATGATTCCAGTTTCCTTCCTTAGTGTCCTCCTTCCCAGCTCTGATACCACAGAGCCTTGCCTGTGTCCCTGTTTCCGTTCCTGTTCCCATCCCCTGTTCCCATTCCCCCCTTTAGTAAAACATGATCCAAATTCCCCCATCCACCCTGTTCCCATTTCCCCCCTACACTTCCTGATTGACTGCAGACTATTTAGTAAAACTTGAGTTCTGCTTAGCTATACCTTAACCAATCATTTTACTGAAATTTAACTAACCAATCCTATCATACTGTACCATGGTTATTTAACCAATTATATCCCACCACCTTAATTGGTTTACACCCAACAAAATTAACGATACAGCAGACAGAAACAATCACAGAACCAGACAGAGACCATGCAAAGAAACCTACAAAACAATACATTAGTGAGGATTTCACAACTACATCTATACAGACACAAGGGTTTTCCAGCAGTGTCTATTGATAAGTGAGTTCTTGCCAGACAGGATGCTATCAAACTAAGTTTCCTTTCACATCTTCTAAGCTCTTCCCTTTCTCTGGAGGTGATAGGAATATCAGGACAGGATTGTATTCCTAACAGCCCAATAGCACCTTATTTCCATGTGACTAGTTTGGAATGTGAGGACGTGACCACACACTTCCCAGTTTATGGCTGGCCTCTGCTGCTTAGCTGAAGGCCTTAGCCTAAGAACCAGGCCTCATACTGTCACAGTAAGAGAACGCCATTACACAGACAGACAGTGATTTTGATTCTTTCTTTTATACCTCTATAACTAGCTAAGCGATAAGAATACACCTAAATTCTTAAAGTATAGGCCTTTGCAGACAGGCCTGAATATCTATATCCTAACAGGGGGGCTGAGGGGGCCCCACGGGCGCAGACTCAGGCGGGGGGGCCTGGCTGCTTGTGGTGCGCGGAGGCGTGAGGGCAACACGTGACTGAGAACAGCAGAGACCCGCTGGGAGGAAGAAGAATCTCACAATGCACCAGGGCTGGCAAGAGCCGCATGCAACGCCCCCGCCCCACCGTCTGGCGCCTCTGACCTTCTCCTAATGGCATCCTGAGCGCCGCACTCATTTCCGCTTCCCATAACTTCCACTTCCGGCCTCGCGCTGGGTTGAGGCGTTTCAGGGGTGGGGCGCTGGGGAGGCAAAAGCGGGTGGCAGTGGGCAGGGCATGTGGGGCAGGGAGGCTGAGGGATCGGGCCTCAGGGATGGGGGGCTGAGGCCAGACCCTGGGGGAGGCGGGACCAGCCCAGGTTGGGTCCCGCGGGCGGGGTGGGGCACGCGGATCCCCCTGCCCGGCTCCCCTGGAGCTTGGCCTGGGTCCTGCCGCACCTCGGGGTGCGCCGCACCACACGGCTCGGGAGTGCTGGGGCGGCTCACACGCTATGTCTGGTCACTGCCCAGTGACACGTTCAGCCCCAGGACATTGTCGCCCAGGAGCGCTCCTGTCCCAAGCCCAGGGGGCTTCACTGTGTTTGATCCTGGTGCTGCAGCTGCAGCCAGGGCGTTTGCACTCGGGGCGGGAGAAGACCCTCCGCTTCTCCCCATGTGACGCTCCCCACTTCCCCGGGAGACAGAGCTCTGCCCCCCGCCTCATGTCAGGGATTGTCGCTGGGTTCGTCTGTGCCTGCTGGAGAGTGAGATTTCCACACTGGGCTTCAGCGCCAAAGGGTTTTATACCAGTCCCTTGCTGGCCACAGCTCCAGAGCCGGGACAGGCAAGGGCATGTGTGGGAGGGAGTTACAGGTGCTGCAGGCGAACCTTTATAATAACTCCTCACTTTACGGGGTCGTTCTGTTCCCGAGAAATGCGACTTTAAGCAAAATGATGTTAAGTGAATCCAATTTCCCCATCAGAATTAAGGTAAATTAACTGGTTAGGTTCCAGGGGAATTTCTTCCACCAGACAAAAGACTATATTACCTATTTATATATACACAGTATAAGTTTTAAACAAACAATTTAATACTGGTACACAGTGATGATGATTGTGAAGCTTGGTTGAGGTGGATGAACTGCAGGAAGCTGCTGTATAGGGAACTTAGGGGAGCAGGGAGCTGATAGGGGGCTGCCTGTCCACCCTGGTTCCAAGCCCCCACCAGCTAGCTGCAAGGGGCAGCTCTTCCTGCAAGCAGTAGACAAAGCAGGCGGCTTCCAAGCAACATTAGAAGGGAGCATTACACAACTTTAAATGAGCATGTTCCCTAATTGATCAGCAACATAACAATGTTAACCGAGATGACTTTAAGTGAGGAGTTACTGTACATCCAAAGTAATGTGTCTTCATTGGACTGGCCTCTCCTTGCACCCCAGACAATGCTCATGAAACCAGATTAGGGTTGGTAAATGGAATGAATTTCCATTCATACAAAGCCAAGGGTTTAGACCTCAACTGCCTTCAGTGAAGATAACAACTCTTAATTGGTCATCTCAGGGTGGACTGATTTAAATTAAAGCCTTTATAATCACCACATAGAAAGCCTTGCTTTGAATCCTCTATTGGAATTGTGTTCGGCATTCGTACTTCAGTCATTTTCCTAAAGAAAGGATAACTTTCCTTGGGGGGGGAACCATCACAATGTCAATTTACAACTAAATATAATCTGGACACAGAATGTGCTGCTTTCTTTGTTTGCTAACCAGGAGGATACGTCCTTCCTTGGATACTAAATCCTTTCAGCCAGCACCAGCCAGAAAACAAGTAGGCAAACATTGGCGAGAACAGACAGAGAAACCTCACTGACAGACACCAGCATGGATGTTATCTACACGCATGTGTGAACCAGCAGGTAGCTCTTACTGAAAAGTTCCTTCTTCAGCTGTATCAGAGGGGTAGCCGTGTTAGTCTGGTTCTGTAGAAGCAGCAAAGAATCCTGTGGCACCTTATAGACTAACAGACGATTTGCAGCATGAGCTTTCGTGGGTGAATACCCACTTCTTCGGATGCATCCGAAGAAGTGGGTATTCACCCACGAAAGCTCATGCTGCAAAACGTCTGTTAGTCTATAAGGTGCCACAGGATTCTTTGCTGCTTCTTCTTCAGCTGGGCATCTCGGGGGAATGGTGACTACTTTCTGCTTCCGCTCCGTGATTAGATTCAAAACGGATGCCTAGGTTACAAAGAAGAGAAGAGCATTTCAGTCATTAAAAACAATGAACAGAAAACCTGACCCTGCCGGGGAGAGAAACCCACACATTCAACTGGGATCATGCTGTCAGGGCACTGCAGAATGGAATTGCCGAGGAGAATAATGCAGTCCCCAGAGTCTGTCCTTGTCCAACCGTGAAAACACCTTTTAATCTTATCTCACCAGAGCCAGACCACAGGAAAGGACCAGTTCAGGCGATCTCATGGTGCCAGAGGTGAAATTGGCTAGCGAAAGGATCTGAGTCCTCGCTCCCACTCCCTTCACCCAGAGGCCCGCCTGACTCAGGACACCCTTCTACTCTCATCTGGCAGAGTCCTCGTAACCCTGACAAGGCTGGGCCCAGGATTCCTGGGGCTCGACCCCCAGTCTGGTTGTTGTACTCAGGACAGGGCTCGAGTGTCCCCACTCCGGGGTACTCTTTCTGCTCCGGACACTTCCCTGACCCACTGATCATTGCATATAGTTCTAAAGCAAACACAGTTTATGAAAGAGCAACTCATGAAACATAAGGAGAAAAGGTAAAGGTAATAATTGGAGCTATATCAATCTCCTAGAACTGGAAGGGACCTTGAAAGGTCATCAAGTCCAGCCCCCTGCCTTCACCAGCAGGACCAACTTTTGCTCCAGATCCCTAAGTGGTCTCCTCAAGGATTGAACTGAGAACCCTGGGTTTAGTAGGCCAACACTCAAACCACTGAGCTATCCTCCTTCTTACACCAACTGGGAAAGGTGAAAGGAAATGTTGTCACCCTGCTCTGTGCCCCAGGGGAACCCCAAACAGCTGTGGCTGGAATGTTAGGGCAGTTCACAGTCTGTTCCTCACACGTCCCAGGCCCCTGCCCAGGCCCTGATTGTGCTGCAGGGATGCCACGGGTCGGACACTCACTCTGGCAGTGGCCACTCACCCTCAGGCTCAGGCTCTAGCTGAAGGGCCCTTTCCCTCAGCGTCGCCCCCCCCCATGGTGGTTATGATCCCCCTCCCAGTGCAGCCTGCAAGGCCTCTTGGCTGTCCTACTCACCCCAAGCCAAGGTGCAGCTGTCCCACCCAGCTGTGCCACCCCACGTCCTCTCCCCACCACAGCCCCACAACCATGCTGTGTCCCCCTGGGGGTGGCCATGCTGCTGCCTCTCACTGCCTCCCAGCCCAACACCCACAGCCAGGCCATTGACCCAAGCCCCCGATCCAAGTCCCCCATAGCCTCTCCCTCCCCCAGAGCCCTCCCAGAACCAGTCCCCTTCTGTACAACCCAATCGCCTCCTGCCAACAACCCTCCTCTCACAGCACCAATCCCTCCCCTACCCTCCTACAGCCCCCACCACACAGACCCTCCACCTTCCAGCGGTGCCACCCCCCCCAGCCAGACCACGAACCCCGTCAGACACCCTCCCCCACTGGTGCACCAGGGTCTCCCCTAGACCAACAACAGCTATGCAGGGCCGGCTTTAGGAAGTGTGGGGCCCAATTCGAACAGTTTCGATGGGGCCCCGGCAAGGATGACTAAAAAAAAACCCACACGTTAATAAAACACGTGGGGCTTGTACTCACCGGGCGGTGCTCCGAGTCTTTGGTGGCACTTTGGCAGTGGTTCTTCACTCACTCCAGGTCTTTGGCGGCACTGAAGAACCCGCCGCCAAAGTGCCGCCGAAGACTCAGAGCGGGTGAAGGACCCGCCGCCGACATGCCCCTGAAGACCCAGAGCACCGCCGGGTGAGTAAAAATTAAAAAGGCGCCTCTAGCCAGGGAAGGGATTCTTACTGGGCATGGGGCCTTCTTAGGCGCGGGTCCCGATTCAGGGCAATTGGTGGAATAGGCCTAAAGCCGGTCTGCAGCTATGAATTAAAACTCCGCAGTGTTTGTTGGGGCAACTGGAACCATGGGACCTACCTGGAGATGCTAAAATCTCACTCTTGTCTCTCTCCTCCTGCCTCCACCTCCAAGCCAGGCACTGGGCAGTTCAGTGATGAAGGGATGAACTGATGATCATCAGTTTGTTTTATGATGGGGGGGGGAGTGGTTTAAACTATTTCCCTGAATCACATCTCCCTTTCAGGGGCGGCTCTAGGGATTTTGTTGCCCCAAGCACGGCAGGCAGGCTGCTTTCAGCGGCTTGCCTGAGGAGGGTCCACTGAAGCTGTGGGACCAGCGGAGGTCCCCCTGGCTTGCTGCCCCAAGCACGCGCTTGGCGTGCTGGGGCCTGGAGCCGCTCCTGCTCCCTTGGCAGCTTAGTCACCATTTCAGCTAGAGCAGAGCTGTGGAGCCTGCGCACTGGGCCACCTGGGGCCTTTAACACCACAGCCCTGGGGAGGTGTGGCTGTGATGGACCATCCCGTGAGGAACACGAGTCCTTCTACCATCCACCACACCCTAGTTTGGAACTGCTGCTGCCAGCTCACCCCATCTGTGGGGACTTCTATCCCCTCTGCCTCCCTCTAGCTGGGGGTTTTCCCTTCTTCACCTACCTGGCAGGGCAGCCCCCGTCTGAACCCCTGATCCTGTCCCAGTTTTGTCCCTCTGCCCATCCCGCCCCTCCGATTTCCCCCCTTCAGGGGGATTTTCCCACCTTTGATTGCAGGGAGCAGATTCTGATGGCGTGTGAGGGCAACAACTTGCAGCTGTTACTGAGCATGTGAGAAGAGCATTAGAAGAGAAGAACGGCCAGACTGGGTCACACCAAAGCTCCATCTCCAACAGCGGCCAGTGCCAGGTGCCCCAGAGGGAATGAACAGACAGGAATCATCCAGTGAGCCATCCCCTGTCGCCCAATTCCCAGCTTCTGACAGACAGAGGTTAGGGGCACCATCCCTGCCCACCCTGGCCAATAGCCATTGATGGACCTGCATACATCTGTAGTATGCAAAGTCATGGAAAAAATCTTAAAAGAGAGAGTGGTTCCGGAGCATGAGGCCGATGGCAACTGGGATAGATTACAGCATGGATTTACGAAAGGTAGATCGTGCCAAACCAACCTGATCTCCTTCTTTGAGAAAGTAACAGATTTTTTAGACAAGGGAAATGCGGTGGATCTAATATATCTGGATTTCAGTAAGGCGTTTGATACGGTACCGCATGAAGAATTACTGGTTAAATTGGAAAAGATGGGGATCGAAATGAAAATCCAGAGGTGGATAAGGAGCTGGTTAAAGGGGAGACTGCAGAGGGTAGTATTGAAGGGGGAACTGTCCGGTTGGAGGGGGGTTACCAGTGGAGTTCCTCAAGGCTCGGTTTTGGGTCCGATTTTATTCAATCTATTTATTGCTGACCTGGGAACCAAGAGTAGGAGTGGGCTGATAAAGTTTGCGGATGACACCAAGTTGGGGGGTATTGCCAATTCGGAAGAGGATCGGGATATTCTCCAGGGAGATTTAGATGACCTTGTAAACTGGAGTATTAGTAACAGGATGAAATTCAATAGTGAGAAGTGTAAGGTTATGCATTTAGGGATGTCTAACAAGAACTTTAGTTATAAGCTGGGACGCACCAGTTGGAAGTAACGGAGGAGGAGAAGGACCTAGGAGTCGTGGTTGATCGCAGGATGACTATGAGTAGGGAATGTGATTTGGCCATTAAAAAGCTAATGCGGTCTTGGGTTGCATTAGGCGAGGTATTTCTAGTAGGGATAAGGAGGTGCTAGTCCCGTTATATAAGGCGTTGGTGAGACCTCATTTGGAGTATTGTGTGCAGTTTTGGTCTCCCATGTTTAAGAAGGATGAATTCAAACTCGAACGGGTACAAAGAAGGGCCACTAGAATGATCCGAGGAATGGAAGGCCTTTCGTATGAAAGGAGACTTGAGGAGCTCGGTTTGTTTTCATTAACCAAAAGAAGGATAAGAGGAGATATGATTACACTCTTCAAATATATCAGAGGATAAATACCAGGAAGGAGAAGAATTATTTCAGCTCAGTGCTAATGTGGACACGAGGACAAACGGATATAAACTGTCAGTCAGGAAATTCAGGCTTGAAATTAGACGAAGGTTTCTAACCATCAGGGAGTGCAATACTGGAACAGCCTACCGAGGGAAACAGTGGGGCGAAGGACCTCCATGACTTTAAGATTAAGCTAGATAAGTTTATGGAGGGGATGGTATGATAGGATAACGGGCTTAGTCAATAGGTCAATTAAGTGCCACACTGGTAAATAGTACAATGGGTCAATGGTATGATATAACCTTTTCCAGAGGGTTTGGCTGGAGAGTCTTGCCCGCATGCTCGGGGTTCAGCTGACCGCCATATTTGGGGTCGGGAAGGAATTTTCCTCCAGGGAAGATTGGCAATGGCCCTGGAGGTTTTTCGCCTTCCTCCGAAGCATGGGGCAGGGGTCGCTTGCTAAGGAGTGGGTGGATCGGCTTATGTGGCCTGCATCTTGCAGGAGGTCAGACTAGATGATCATAATGGTCCCTTCTGATCTTGAATTCTATGATTCTATGATTCTATGATTCTATGACCTGTCCTCCACAGAAACACAGAACCATAGACAATTAGGGTTGGAAGAGACCTCAGGAGGTCATCTAGCCTAACCCCCTGCTGAAAGCAGGACCACAAATCTCTCTAGTTCCCTTTTCATCACAGGACCCAGCTCAGGAACAGTGAAGTTGCAAGTTCTAACAGGAAACAGCTTCTGAAAGAAGGGCAGCTCCTCTTCCTCCTCCCCTCCCGTGGGGATGAGCAGCCTCCCAACTGCCTCCCTGCCCCGGCCTCCTTCAACCCATCACCCCCTTCAGCCTCCCCCAACTTCCCTCATCACCCTCTTCAGCCTCCCCCAACTTCCCCATGACCTCTTCAGCCTCCCACAACTGCCCCAATTGCCCCTTTAGCCCCCAAATGTCCTGTTCCCCATCTCTCCTTCAGCCTCCTCCAAACTGTTCCCTTCCCCCCATCACCCCAGTCACCTCCAGCCCCCCGTTGCCCTCTTCAGCCTCCCCAACTCCCCACTGCCCCGGCTCCACCGCTCTCAGGTTCCCTTCCCCACAACCATCTGCTTCCTCACCATGGGGAACAGGAGCAGAAAATGCTTTTGAAAAAAACCTTCTGAAAAGTAAAAAGTAAAACAAGCCAAGCAACCCCCTCCCTGGCTTTGTGCTGGGTGCCCAGCTGTGGGCTTGTGTGTGTGTGGGGTGGTGGGGGGTGTTCTGAGCACACTCCGGTCAGGGAAGGGGTGGAGTTGGCCAAAGGGGCAGGTTGAATCTTTAGCAGAGAATTCCTTTCTCCATTGTGTTAGCTAAGCGTTGCTGTTAAATGTCAGCCGAGATGCAGCATTTGAAACAATCTGACTCTAAATCCCCTGCCCTCTCAGTTGCTGTAGTTCTCACATCCTCTGCTCTTGTGATGTCACCACATGACATAGTGTCTTATTCCCATAGTGTCCTGTAGGTTAGACAGGACTTAAGTTTATGAGGTAAAAACTGAAGCATAACTCCGTCCCTTCCTACTTTTGACTTTGGAAAAATAAATCCTGTCCCCTCCCTCAGTCCCAACCCAGCCCCACTGGCGCTGCTGCAGCTTGGAGACAGGTGCCTTCTCACCTGGCCCTGAGCTGCTGTGGGGAGAGAGGGCTGGAGGAGTCCTCTTTCTCTGGGGTAACCTTGCTCCCCAATCTCCTCATTCCCAGCCCCACCCCAGAGCCCTCACCCCCTGCACCCCAACCCTCTGCTCCAGCCCTGACTCCCTTATCCCCATTCCCACCCCAGAGCCTGCACTCCAAGCCGGAGCCCTCACACCACTGCGCCCCTACCATCTGCTCCAATGCTGAGACCCTCATCCCTAGCCCCCCTCCCGAGCGTGCACCCCAGCCAGACCCTCACCCCTGCAACCCAACCTCACCCCGAGCCCTCCCACACTCCAAACCTTTCAGCCTCACCCCTGCCACACACCATCCATGTGCAGAATGAATTTTGTAAGGAGCGCAATATGCAGGTGATGTGTCACACCTCACCTCCATATTTGTGCCCAAAACAAAATTCATTCAGCACATGGACATAACAAATTCAAGGAAACACTGTTCCTGACTTTCAGCCTCTCTCTCACATCTTGAATTTCACACATTGAGTGATCAGAATAAAGTGCCCTCAAGTGAGCAACAGACCAACAGTGGTTCATAGTAATTATTCAGCAAGTATTTTAGAAGACCTAGGACATTATTGAAAATCATGACCTGCCAAGAGACAATTAATGGAGAGAAGCAGCAAGATTAATTCCATACATTGGATTGGTTGTGACTTATTTGCCTGATTTGAAAAGAGACCAAAAGGACCTGAGTCTCCTTGGTGTTGATAGCCCCCTGCTCAGCCAATCAGCACTGAGACTCTGAGGGGCAGGAGGCTGAGGGGTCTCACCAGATGTCCCAAAGGACGGCCCAGGACACCATCAGAGGGGATCACTCTCAGACCCAGACCCACCTCTTGGTGAGGACCTCCCGCAATGAGAGCAACTCCCTTCACTGCCCACACTCCACACATGTCCCTTCTAGGTAGAGGGAGGGAAGCTGGAAAAGGGAAAAAAGAAGCAAGAGAAGAGGAGAAAGGAGGGAGGAAAGAGGAAAAGGGAAACCAAAAAGGATACACCCCAATGTCCCCAGGGATTCCAATCATCAAAACCTAGGGAGGAAATCAAATTCTGCCACCTGAAGCCAGTGTTTTCTGGGCTTAGAATGCTGCCTGCGCCAGGTGGATCAGACCGAACAGGTTCCAAACCTCTCTCAGCCTCTTACCTTGTCAAAGGGAAGTTTGTTTTCAGCACAATCAGTGGTAGGAAAGGAGAAAACTCCACAGAGGTTCCTCCTCATGCTCACATCTGTGAATCCTAATTCTCTCTCAGCCCTCGAGGAGAGACCTCGCGAAGGAGACTTGCGGCAGCAAAGCCGGGGGGGTCTCAGAGACTGGCCTGGCCCTGCACCTCTGTCCTGCCCAGCTGATGTCAGGGTCTCTCTGTGAGGTCATCCCCTCCCCACCACCTTTGCCCAATAGGCCGAGTTCCTGCAAAAGGCCTTTGTGATGTCACTGCCACACCCACCCCTCCCCTCAAAGCTGATGTCCTGCCCCTGGCCAGCTTCATTGGGTGTTTGAGTTGTTTCCCCTGTATCTGGGGTTGCCAACTTTCTGACCCCACAAAACTGAACACCCTCATCCCGCCCCTTCACCGAGGTCCTGGCTTGCTCACTCCATCTCCCTCTGTCACTCGCTCTCCCCCACGCTCACTCACTCACTCGTTTTCACCGGGCTGAGGAGGGCTGGGGAGGGGCCCTTTTCAACTGGGTGTTGTCAGGACAGACCTGGGGAGGAGGCTGCCTGCCAAACACCTTTGAGAGGAGCCGTTCCTCCCTGTCAGAAAAATCATCTCCCTCCTTCAGTTCCGTGACGGCCTGAATTGTTCCTTATCCCGGCAGAGCCGGAGGATTGAAAGCAGCAACATCAAACCCCTGTGCAGCTAGCAGGAATGGACACAGACACTCCCTTGTATCTGAACAGATAATTAGTTTTATTCTTGGTAAACTACAAGGCTAAAGGGACAGGCAGTGGCACCAGATCTAAGGAAAGAAACACAAGACAATCATCATCGTTATGCCCATCATTGCCCCTTTATTCTCCCACTGTCTCTCTCCCACCACCGTCGCCCTCTGTCGGTTCAGTGAGAGTGCCACACTCATTGCTTCCGACCAGGGCCGGCTCCAGACCCCAGCGCGCCAAGCGCGTGCTTGGGGCGGCGTGCCGCAGGAGGGCGGCAGGTGGCTCCGGTGCACCTCCTGCAGGTGTGCCTGCGGGAGGTCCACCGGAGCCACAGGACCAGCGGACCCTCCGCAGGCACGTCTGCAGAAGGTCCACCGGAGCCGCGGGACCGGCGACCGCCAAAGCGCCTCCCGCGGCGTGCCGCCCTGCTTGGGGCGGCGCAATTCCTAGAGCCGCCCCTGCTTCCGACACACAAAGACTCACACACACACCTTGCATGCAAAGCCTCACCAAGGAGTCAGATGCAACTGCTGGTTCCCTGCACCCCTGCTGTACAGAATCCAATCACAAGGAAAGCTTGTCAGCCCAGAGCTGGTGAGGAGTCCGGGGCTGGAGTATTTAACCTACAGTGACGGCACTCGGAGGAAAGATGCTGAACGAGTGCAAGTTAAACATTGGTAGCTCCGGTTCCAGCCCCTCACAAGTCAGTCCATCCCCCCAGGAAAGGGGCAGATCTGATTCTCAGCTGGCTCAGTCTAGCTGCGTAGTTCTTGTTTACACCCAGTCAGGTCTGAGGCCTGTTTCACACCCTGTGTTTGAGGAGACCGTCATAACCAACTCTCTGCAATAGCAAAAGCAGGAGGCCATGTTATTGCTCCTGCCCCAGCACAGACAGACAAGAAGGGAAATGGTCTGTATTTGAGGGTGGGGCTCCCTGCCCTTGGCCAAAGACGAGCACCTCCCTTTGCCCTTTGTCACTCATGAAGCTTTTCTTTCAGCAGCGAGCCCTAGAGCTCAGTTGCTGGAGCGCTGTGTTTGTCACTGACGGTCGGGGAGCTCCAACATCACTGGGCTCTTCTACCAGGAAGTCCAACGAAAGGACTGATTTCCTCATGTGACACTCCTGGGCTTGTCTGAGGGGGTGTCCACACTGCACACTGAGCCTGTCTCTGCGTGGCCTGGCCTTGGTGACTTGTATTGCCAAGCCGGTGTTTGAGCATTCCGACTGCAGTGGAAACTCAGGCCTCAGGCTGTGTCCATCCTACTGCAGTAAGTCGTCCTAAGTGACGCTGCTCCAGCTACGTGACTAACACAGCTGGATTCGACGTAGCTTAGGTCGACTTACTGCTGTGTCTACGCTGTGCTGGGCCGACGGGAGACTTACCTTACTCCTGTCGTTCCCCGTGTAGTCCCAGAGTCGCCCGGAGAGCGCTCTGCTGTCAATTTAGTGGGTCTTCACTAGACCCCCCACTAAACTGACTCAGGTGCATCGATCGCAGCAAACAGCCTCACGGCTGTGCAGTGCATCCACCCTGCACTGCTCAGCCCCGAGTCAGAAATTCATCTTCTGTAGGGTGTGTCACCCTCCTCAGCTGAAGATGCTCCCCGAGTCCCCAGTGATTTCTGTGATAACTTGTCTCCAGCCTGTTTGGGTCCATACGCTCCCCGCAGGGAGGCTGGGCGTGGTCTAGTGACAAGCTCTGGTTGCTCAGGCCTGTCAGGGAAGGCGAGCTCCAGGGAACATTGACACTCTGGAGATCCCTCAGTGGAAGCACAGGTGGTTGGTTTAATAGGTGGGGAGGCTAAGCCTCCCCTGACACAGCTGCCGCCAACTAGGCCCCGGATGCCTGGGTCCCAGTGCCAGCCTGTGCTACGTATCTTCCTGTATCTGCTTTGCGCCTTCTCCTAACCCCCATCACCCACCGCTGCTGGATGAGTCCCTCCTCCTCCACTGCACCCCCATCTCTGCGGTCCCCACCATTCACCATGGCCTCCTCTCCTGCACCCCCTCCCCCGCTGACTCATGGGTCAGTCCTGGGACTGGTCAAAGAGACCTGAGGATTACAGTGGACAAGAAGCCAGATATGAGTCAGCAGTGTGCCCTTGTTGCCAAGAAGGCTAGCAGCATATTGGGCTGCGTTAGTAGGAGCTTTGCCAACAGATCTAGGGAGGTGATTATTCCCCTCTATTGGGCACTGCTGAGGCCATATCTGGAGTATTGCGTCCAGTTTCGGGCCACCCCACTACAGAAAGGATGTGGACAAATTGGAGAGAGTCCAGCAGAGGACAAGGAAAATGAGCAGGGGGCTGGAGCTTATTTAGTCTGCAGAAGAGGACAGTGAGGGGGGATTTAATAGCAGCCTTCAATAGAGTGACCAGACAGCAAATGTGAAAAATCGGGATGGGGGTGGGGGGTAATAGGAGCCTATACAAGAAAAGGACCCAAAAATCGGTAACCCTAGCCTTCAGCTACCCGAAGTGGGGGGGTCTGAAGAGGATGGAGCTCAGCTGTTCTCAGTGGTGACAGATGACAGAACAAGGAGCAATGATATCAAGTTGCAGTGGGGGAGGTCTAGGTTGGATATTAGGAAACACTATTTCACTAGGAGGGTTGTGAAGCACTGGAATGGGTTCCCTAGGGAGGTGGTGGAATCTCCATCCTCAGAGGTTTTTAAGGCCCGGCTTGACAAAACTCTGGCCGGGATGATTTAGTTGGTGTTGGTCCTGCCATGAGCAGGGGATTGGACTGGATAACCTCCTGCAATCTTTTCCAACCCTCATCTTCTATGAGTCTGTCAGTCCTTTGTCCATCCCCTCAGTTTGCACCAACTTCCCCTCTGGCCAGTGGGTGCTCAACTCCCGTTCTGCCCCAGGCCCCTCCCCCACTTCACCTCTTCCCCAAAGCACCGCCCCACCTTTTCCCTTGTCTGCCCCGCCGCACCCCCAAATCAACCCCTTCCTCTAAACCCCTGCCCCCTCTCTTCCTCACCCTGTTCCACCCCCACCCCACTTCTATCCCACCCCTTCCCCAAACCCCCACCCCGCCTCTTCCCCATCTCCTCCTCCAAGTATATCATGTCCCCGCTCCACCCCTACCCTCCTGGAGCATCCTGAATTCCATGAAAGAGCTGTTTTGTAGTGGGCAGAAAGTGCTGGGAGGGAGCAGGAGGAGTTGCTCAGTGGGGCCACTGGCGGGTGAGAAGCATTGCGGGGAGGGCAGAGCTTGGCTGCAAGTGGGTGTTAAGTACTCACTAATTTTTCCTTGTGGGTGCTCCATGCCCGGAGCTCCCATGCAATTGAGATCAATAATCCCCTTCCTCAAAATCAAAATTCCTAGAGATTTTGGGTGAGTCTCTCACTGTTGTTAAGGTTACGAACTCTTCTGTGTGCGTGTCTTTCTGGGTGGGTGTCCAGGGGTGTTTATGGTTAAGTTTATTGTGATGTCACGTATCCCAACAGCAAAGAATGTTCTGCTTCAGCATTCTTGCCCTGCCTTCAGTCTGCCAACTGGCTTGGTTGACAACGGCTGGTGACCCAAGGAGCTGCTGATAGACGCGTACTAGCCATCTCTCAACAACGTCTTGAATCAGCTATTTCCACAGGTGTTCGAAAGAAGATGAGTTTTTACAGAAGGTAATTCCCAGATTCTGTTCCTGCTCCTTACATTGCACATGACAGGTTGGTGCCTCCTTCTCCTAGCGTAGGGGTGGCCAACCTGTGGCTCCGGAGCTGCATGCGGCTCTTCAGAGGTTACTATGTGTCTCCTTGCATAGGCGTTGACTCCAAGGTTGGAGCTACAGATGCTAACTTTCCAATATGCTGTGGGGTGCTCACTGCTCAACCCACTGCTCTGCACCACCTCCTGCCACCACCCCACCCCACCCCTGCCCCTTCCCCCGAGCCTACCATGCCCTTGCTCCTCCCCACCACAGCCTCCTGCATGCTGCGAAACAGCTGATTGCGGCGGGCGGGAGGAGTGGGCAAGGAGGGAGAGACGCTGATTGGGGGGGCTGCCGGTGGGAGGGAGATGCTGGGAGCTGGGGGGGTAGTGGATGGGGGGCTGCTGACATATTACTGTGGCTCTTTGGCAATGTTCAGTGGTAAATTCTGGCTCCTTCTCAGGCTCAGGTCAGCCACCCGCCTCCTAGGGACTGGTGGGGGCCAGTGTTGCAACAATCAGTTCTCAACGTTCCGTTTTGATTTGAATGTCGGCATCTTTCAGTTCCCCTCCTGCACCAGCCTTTCACCTTCTCTGGAGGCAGATTTCCACTGTTTTATCTTTCAGCAGACGAGTGGGGGTGAATTTCCATGGCTATCACCTAAAGGGAAGATAACAAAACTCATGCAGAATTTAGACTGATACCTCCATAAATAGTATTTTCTCTGGAGTTGCCCCAATGCACTCCTTGCCTTCCAGTTGTGAATAGAAACCTTTTGTCTCATGTAATTGTAACCCCTCTGCCAGGCTGAAACGATAGCAGCAAGGGCCAGGTTCAATACCTAGGGGTCCCTTCCCCACAACGTAATGCAGACCAGCTCGAGCCCCCACCCAGTGACCTGGGAAAATCTTACACACACCCTGGGCACCTCAAGGAGGCAATACTTCCTCTCGCAAGTACAGACTCTTGGTGTAGCAGAAAAGGTTTAATTACATAAGATAAACAACAACAAGCATGAAATTTGGAAAATACCTCAACTGGAGTTCATAGGTCAAACCGTGAGCAAAGACCCACCCCAGCAACTTGGGCCGTGTCCTTCTCTCTGGGCCCTTGAGTCCAGCAACCCCCCTAAATCACCCACAGTCCCAAAAGTCCCACAATTTAAAAGTTTCTGTCCCGGGTCAGGCAGCCCAGAGTTCAAGAGTCTCTTTGCAGAGGTCCCCCTCCCCAGCCTAGGTAGAAAGGGGCACCTTACGTGGTTCGGGGCCAGCTGCCCTGCCTCTTCGTGGGGTTCTGCTTCCACTAGTCGTCCCCGCAAACAGCTCAGCTTCGCTTACTCTGTGGGCTGCTTCACTCTGCCAGCTGCTCTGGTCCACCAGCTGTCCTGTGATCCGCTCCAGCCGTCCTCACGAGCTGCTTAGCTCCACTCACCCAGTGGCTGCACAAACTGCTCCACTCTGCTCTGCCAGTATTGCTTCAGGCTCCCCCACTTATTAGCACAGTGCTCTCAGCTCAGCAAGTCCAGCTCTTCAGTGATTTCAGCTCCACTTATTAGCACAGTGCTCTCAGCTCAGCAAGTCCAGCTCTTCAGTGATTTCAGCTCAGAGTAGGGGAGCCCCAGTACCAGTGAATTCAGCTCAGTAACCTGCATCTAGATTTTTAAGGGAATCAAAAGTTAACTCTGACATTCCACAGTGGAGAGAGGCACAGGTGGGCTGATGCTTCTGGCTCACACAAGGAGCCTGCACCACCAAGTACAGATACTGACCCCCAGCCTCTCTCCTTTCAATGGGTTTTGGAACCCATGTGCCCCATCTAGCAAGCGCTATCCAGCTGACAATGAAACCCCCCATCACAAGACAATTTTATAGTTCCCCATTTACCCAATCAGGGTGCCAACATTTCATTCCTCCTGCCCCAATAACAACGAAATTGGGGCTCCCACAGCTGTGAAAATAACCATCCCATGCTGCTTTGCGGTATGCTAAGTGGGGTGGGAGTGCCCATGCAAATAACCGAAATACCAGTGCAACACTTTCCGCACTCCCCATAATTTACCACCAGATGTCAGGGTGGGGCTCATCCTGACTCTGCTTACATCATGATGTCTAATGTAGGTGTATTGTTCATTCCCTCTGGGGCACTGGCAATTGTCTGAAGACAGGATACTAGGCTAGATGGATCTTTGGTTTGACCCAGGATGGGCGGTCTTGTGTTGCTTATGTTCTCGGTTGTATGAACCAGTCCTGGCTATTAGAGGAGCAGATGGCTTCAAAAGACCAGTTTCCTGGATCTGTGAATCCTGGGCAAACTAATTCCCTTCCTTTAGAGAATGACAGAAAAACCCATTTCCTCCTTCTTTCTATTCCAGGCTTCGTTCCCTTTTCCAAAGACTCGCCTCTAGGGAGCACAGAGAGATCCATGTGCACAAAGTGCTTGTCCAACCTGCAGCAATGGAGGCATGCTCTGACTATAGCCAGCAAGAACAGGCCTTGCCAGAGAAGCCCCAGAGAAGGAAATGCTCATGCTCCTTCCTGTCAGGCATGAAAAGACTCTGTGTCTGTAGCCAATCTGACACCTCAATGGCAGATAGGGATGAAGAGAGAACAATTTCTTCACAAAGAAGGTGGACGCACTTGTCCCAGAAGAAGAAAGCAGCTGAGAACCAGGTGGAGTCAGAGGAGGTGAAGCTGCAGGAGGATACAGGGAAAGTTGAACTGGATCCTACAGGTGAGGATTCAATCCACATGGTTAGCGAGGCGCATGGGAGGAATACTCACACCAGTCACCCTACAAACCTTCTACATCAGGGCCTTCTCACGGGACAGTGATGGGTACCTCAGACTCTGGAATCAATTTAGTGCCAGATCCTCTTGGTGAGGGTGGCTGAGGTCCATCGCTGAGGTGGGGAGAGCTGAGTGTGTCAGGTCACCCCGCTCTGGGGGTCTGGCACTGTGGGGTGGGGAGTACTAACATTGCTCCAGGCTGTAAGGAGAACAGAGAGGCTGGACGTTGTAGGAAATCATTTCTTGTCTCCTGGAGCGAGTCCATTTCATCAGTAAAATGCTCCAGAGGTCTCAGCAGGTCACAGCTGGGAACCGTAGCAAAGATGAGCCATTACTTCTTGGGGGGTTAAATGCAAATGAGACCCGTTGCCCATCACTGACAGGGAAGGTGTGCAAGGGGAGGGGACGAGTAGAAAACACCATGGCACAGAAACTGGCCCCTAGGTCCAAGGAAGCCTCGTGTGGTAAAAGCCCCCAGCCAAGAGCCATGAGATCGGAGTTCTCTGCTTAGCTCTGCCAACGACCTTCAGTCTGACCCTGGGCAAGTGGCTTCGGGGCTCTGGGCCCGACCTCCACCCTCTGTAAACCAGGGATACTACATGGAAAAGGGAAATGTTACGAATGTTTTTTTCTGCTCCAGGGACGAAGAAGGAGGCGTCTGAGTCGCAGGGGAAGTGGGAAATAGGGAGCCCAGAAGAGCAGGAAGAAGAGCGTGCTCCCACCCCCTCATTACCAAGCAGCTCCCATATGACGATGGTAATGACGCTTTGTGACTGTGCTAATGGAAAGCATCCCCTGCTGTGTGTATTAATATCTCCTGGAGCTGGGATCTCTGACAGGAGAACTACCTGCCCCTTGCTCAGGGAGCTGAAAAGAAACACTCTTCAAGTGTGATCGACTCCAGCCAGTCTTTACAAGTTTCTCTGGGTTGCTTGAACGAGGCCCAGGTTGACAAAGGGATTTAGGCACCTCAAGAAGTTCAGAGGTGCTTAGTGGGATTCGCAGAAGTGCCTGACTCAGGTGCCTGATTCTGATGCACTCTCCATGGGACACAGGCACTGCTGAAAATCCTACCAGGCCCCTCCCTGCACTTGTAGGGGTAACCCACACACCTGCTGGGTGTGGTGTTCTGGCCCGTCTAGTGGCACCAGGACCACTTAGAGACAGAGATCAAAGGAGTCTGCTCTAGAGCCTTAGCTAACAGCCGGTTGGGTTTTAGCTCATGCAGTAGAGGCTCCTGCACTAAGCTCCAGAGGTCCCAGGTTGGATCCCATCTGCCAGGCATCTAGATGCATTCGTAACTCTTATGATTAGTGACAGAACACCATGCAGCACTTACAACACTCTGCAATTCTGGGAGCTTGTTACATGCCAGGGGGCTGGAGAATCTATGTGAGTGTGTCGCTCTGGTGTGCTCTACTGCATCCTCAGCTGCTGGCATCCAGGACAGACGGTGCTAATCCAGCCACGCAGGCCAGCTGCAGGCATGGGCGCCAACTTATATGGGCTCTTGGAGCTAAAGCCCCAGGAATATTCATAATCAGGAGCTCTGCTCCACCAATATTTGGAGCTAGATTTTCCCCCCTCCCCGGAGCTCCCCTGCCTGAATGTAAAGAGAGCGCACAGCGCGTCTCTCTCTCTCCTTTGCTGCTGCTGCCGTAGCCTAAGGGCTGCAGCATTAGCATAAGACTAGGAATGCTAACTGCTGCTGAAGCACTCAGGAGGGGGAGGGGAGGGGGCCTCCCCTCCCCTCTCCTCTCCTGCCCCTACCTGGAGGAGACACAAACGGGCCAGGAGACAGACATCACTCACCTTAGCAGCTGTTGGGGCTTCCGTGAGTGTTTGACCCTATGATTCCCCCCCTGCCCCAGCCCCTACTCCTACCCCCAGTGAGGCACAGCAGGCTGCACAGGGGAGGCAGGAAGCCACATGTGAAGGCAATGCCCCCTCCCCCAGCACTCACCAACCCACCCGCCACAGGAGGGATGGGAGAGGGAGGCTTCCTAGACCTGAGCAGCTGGGGCTTGGGTGAATTTTATGACACCCTGCTCCCCCGTCCCATAGCCAGCCACCACCCTGCCTACCACACTTCTGCCCCATGCTGGGCAAGGGGCAGCCCCATCCACAGTGCAGTTATGGTGAGGGGCAGCAACATGGAAGGCCACCTGTGCCCCCCCAGTACCCATCATAGGGGAGGGGAGTGAGCTTTCTGGACCTGAGAGGGGCTCTAGGAGCATGTGCAGAGTGTTTGTGCCGTGGGGGGCAGGAGGGGTCCCTCCCCTGGAGCTTGCTGCTGCCAGTGGTGGTGATGGGGAGTCCTCTCTGGCCCTAGCCCTGGGGCACCCTGTCTGCACCCCAAGTTCCTCATCCTCAGCCCTGCCTCACCCCAAAGCCTGAACCCCCAGCACCGAGCACGCTCCTGCACTGTGAACCCCTCATCCCCAGCCCCACCCCAGAACCCTCACCTGAGGGGAAAAACATGCAACTTAAATTTGGTGGTCAGTTTGGAGTATCATTGTATTTAGCACAATATTTGATTATTTTACACCCTTCAAAGTATGTAACTGGTTGTGATTGGGGTGTGCTATAGACCGCCGGGATCTAGCCTGGATATGGATAGAGAGCTCTTTAATGTTTTTAAGGAGGTAAATACTAATAGGAACTGTTTGATCATGGGGGACTTTAACTTCCCGGATATAGATTGGGAAACAAATCCTAGTAATAATAATAGGGCTCAGCTTTTCCTAGACGTGATAGCTGATGAATTCCTTCATCAAGTAGTTGCTGAACCGACGAGGGGGGATGCCATTTTAGATCTGATTTTGGTGAGTAACGAGGACCTTGTTGAGGAAATAGTTGTAGGGGACAACCTTGGCTCGAGTGATCATGAGCTAATTCGTTTCAAAATAAATGGGAGGATAATCAATAGTGCATCTGAGACTAAGGTATACAATTTCAAAAAGGCTAACTTTACTAAATTAAGGCGACTAGTTAGGGAAGTGGATTGGACTAACATATTTAGGGATCTAAAGGCAGATGACGCCTGGGGTTACTTCAGGTTGAAGTTGCAGGAGTTGTCAGAGGCATGTATCCCGAGAAAGGGAAAACGGCTCGTAGGTAGCAGTTTTAGACCGAGCTGGATGAGCAAGCGTCTTAGAGGGGTGATTAAGAAAAAACAGAAAGCGTACAAGGAGTGGAAAATGGGAGGGATCAGCAAAGAAACCTACCTTATTGAGGTCAGAGGGTGTAGGGAAGCAGTGAGAAAGGCAAAGAGCCGGGTGGAGATGGACCTAGTGAAGGGGATTAAAACCAATAGTAAAAAGTTTTTTAGCCATATAAATAGGAAGAAAACCAAGAAGGAAGAAGTGGGACCGCTTAAAACTTTAAACGGAGTGGAGATTAGGGATAATCTTGGAATGGCACAATATCTGAACGAATATTTTGCCTCGGTCTTTAATGAGGCTAATGAAGGGCTAAGGAATAGTGATAGAGGGACTGATGGGAATGAAGATATGGGGGTAGACATTACGGTATCTGAGGTAGAAGCCAAACTCGAACAGCTAAACGGAAGTAAATCGGGGGGGCCCGGATAATCTACATCCTAGAATATTAAGGGAATTGGCGAGTGAAATTGCAAGCCCATTAGCGATGATTTTTAATAAATCTCTAAACTCGGGGGTTGTACCGTTTGACTGGAGATTAGCTAATATAGTTCCTATATTCAAGAAGGGGAAAAAAAGTGACCCGGGTAACTACAGGCCTGTTAGTTTAACATCTGTAGTATGCAAAGTCATGGAAAAATTTTTAAAGGAGAGAGTGGTTACGGAGCATGAGGCCGATGGCAACTGGGACAAATTACAGCATGGATTTATGAAAGGTAGATCGTGCCAAACCAACCTGATCTTCTTCTTTGAGAAAGTAACAGATTTTTTAGACAAGGGAAATGCGGTGGATCTAATATAGCTTGATTTCAGTAAGGCGTTTGATACGGTACCGCATGAGGAATTACTGGTTAAATTGGAAAAGATGGGGATCGAAATGAAAATCCAGAGGTGGATAAGGAGCTGGTTAAAGGGGAGACTGCAGAGGGTCATATTGAAGGGGGAACTGTCGGGTTGGAGGGGGGGTTACCAGTGGAGTTCCTCAGGGTTTGGTTTTGGGTCCGATTTTATTCAATCTATTTATCGCTGACCTGGGAACCAAGAGTAGGAGTGGGCTGATAAAGTTTGCGGATGACACCAAGTTGGGAGGTATTGCAAATTCGGAAAAGGATCGGGATATCCTCCAGGGAGATTTGGATGACCTTGTAAACTGGAGTATTAGTAACAGGATGAAATTCAATAGTGAGAAGTGTAAGGTTATGCATTTAGGGATGACTAACAAGAACTTTAGTTATAAGCTGGGGACACACCAGTTGGAAGTAACGGAGGAGGAGAAGGACCTAGGAGTCCTGGTTGATCGTAGGATGACTATGAGTAGGCAATGTGATGTGGCCGTTAAAAAAGCTAATGCAGTCTTGGGATGCATTAGGCGAGGTATTTCTAGTAGGGATAAGGAGGTGCTAGTCCCGTTATATAAGGCGTTGGTGAGACCTCATTTGGAGTATTGTGTGCAGTTTTGGTCTCCCATGTTTAAGAAGGATGAATTCAAACTGGAACGGGTACAAAGAAGGGCCACTAGAATGATCCGAGGAATGGAAAGCCTGTCGTATGAAAGGAGACTTGAGGAGCTCGGTTGTTTTCCTTAACCAAAAGAAGGATAAGAGGAGATATGATTGCACTCTTTAAATATATCAGAGGGATAAATACCAGGGAAGGAGAGGAATTATTTCAGCTCAGTGCTAATGTGGACACGAGGACAAATGGATATAAATTGTCAGTCAGGAAATTTAGGCTTGAAATTAGACGAAGGTTTCTAACCATCAGAGGAGTGCAGTTCTGGAAAAGCCTTCCGAAGGAAACAGTGGGGGCGAAGGACCTCCATGACTTTAAGATTAAGCTAGATAAGTTTATGGAGGAGATAGTATGATAGGATAACGGGCTTAGTCAATAGGTCAATTAAGTGCCACACTGGTAATTAGTACAATGGGTCAATGATAGGATATTGTTAGCCTTTTTCCAGAGGGTATGGCTGGAGAGTCTTGCCTGCATGCTCGGGGTTCAGCTAACCGCCATATTTGGGGTCGGGAAGGAATTTTCCTCCAGGGTAGATTGGCAGTGGCCCTGGAGGTTTTTCGCCTTCCTCCGAAGCATGGGGCAGGGGTCGCTTGCTTAAGGAGTGGGTGGATCGGCTTATGTGGCCTGCATCTTGCAGGAGGTCAGACTAGATGATCATAATGGTCCCTTCTGATCTTGAATTCTATGATTCTATGATTCTATACAGGTGTTTTCTCTGAATACTGTCTGTGTGCCTCAGTTTCCCCAATGCATTTCTTAAGGCTCTAGATGGTGGGATAAGGGGGGGTGATTGTTGTAAAGCCCTAGAGGGCCAGTGTGATGCTGTCTGCACAGAGAATGGCCGACACCCTGTCTCCAGGCAACTGATGGCCTGGGCCACTCTCCTGCAAGGTGCCAACTGAAGGTGTTTGGAGTATCATTGTATTTAGCACAATATTTGATTATTTTACACCCTTCAAAGTATGTAACTGGTCGTATACAGGTGTTTTCTCTGAATACTGTCGGTGTGCCTCAATTTCCCCAATGCATTTCTTAAGGCTCTAGATGGTGGGATAAGGGGGTGTGATTGTTGTAAAGCCCTAGAGGGCCAGTGTGATGCCATCTGCACAGAGAATGGCTGCAACCCTGCCTCCAGGCAACTGATGGCCTGGGCCACTCTCCTGCAAGGTGCCAACTGAAGGTGTTGGAGAACAAAGAGATCAGGTGGCCTCCTAATGCTTGGAAAAGAGACAAAGGCCAGAGGAGGGAGTGTCAGTGCCTGTGCAGACTTCCGGGAAGCGCATGGTGTGGAAGGGGATGCTGGGATGCTTTGGAACAACTCCATACAAAGCCAGTCAGGACTCTAAGGGAGCCTCCTCTCTGAGCATACTGTCTCCAGGGCAAGAAGCTTACACCTTCCTGGGTCTGACCTCGGAGCATTCAGCATGCCCTTCCACACTGTGCACTTTCCACAGCAAGTCTGCCCAGGCAGGTCCTGGGGCAACCAGAGGTTCCTGCACCCCAACTCCGCAGTCAGATGTGACTCTCAGCCAGACAGTAAAACAGAAGGTTTATTAGATGACAGGGATACAGTCTAAAACAGAGCTTGTAAGTACAGAAAACAGGACCCCTCAGTCAGGTCCATCTTGGCGGGTGGGGAGCCCAGACCCAAGTTCTGGGCCTCTCCCGATTTCCCCAGCCAGCTCCAAACTGACACTTCCTCATCTGGCCTTTGTGTCTCTTCCGGACAAGGAGGCCACCTGATCTCTTTGTCCCCAACACCGTCAGTTGGCACTTTGCAGGGGAAACTGAGGCACCCACACAGTATTCAGAGAAAACATTAAGAACATTCCCACTTTGTCACAACAGGTGCAACAAAATTTAATACCGTATATTAGGTATTAATAGGAAAGTGCTGCTTCTGACTTTCCACTTTTAATTGACTCTTGTAATCTTGTGGTGCTGACGCATTGTAGCTTCATTTTATATCAGCTTACAGGGTGAGCGCGGGGGGGACCACCATTTTGGAACACTCAAGAGGTGCCTGAGACACCAGGGCAAGGCCTTCAGCACCCCAGGCCCTGGGTTTAGGTGACCCTGGAACCAGGCCCCCTGCAGTAACATTGTGCCCAGTGAGTTCTGACCCTCGGGGGTCTGGCCCCAGAGGCCCACAGTTTGGGATTCTCCTCAGCCAGGCAGACTTGCTCCTTCAGTCAAAGCTACTTTCTGTGATGCCGGCGATTCCTACCTGGTTTGTGGCAGCACCACAGGCAGCGGGGTGGGGAAGGAAGAGGCATTTCCGTTTAGGCCCTGTTCTCAGTCCTTTCCTCGTAGATACTGTGGGCTGCTAGAGTTGCTGAGCCAATCTGCTCAGGCACTCAGGGTGGGATGGGACATGGGGCAAGTTCTGCAGAGACCCCTCTGCTGCTCTCAACAAGCAACTTGAATGGGCTTTGCAGGCCATTGAGGCTTTCTCAGCAAAAGCTGGGCTTCCTGGGAGAAGGGGCTAGAGAGGGAGGAAATGGGGTGGCCCTTGGGGTCCCAGCACTGGCCGAGAGGCTCCCATCTCTTCTCAGGCAGAGGGGGAGGGGAAAGCATATGAAAGACTGAGGAAACCTTGGCACCTGTTGAGGTTTGTTAAGAAAAGGGCTCAGCCGGGGTCTCCACGCTCACTAGGCGCTGCCAGCCTCCCACGGGGACAGACTGTTCCAGGGCAGCTGAGCAATGGAAATACTCAGTCCCAACAAGCTTTGTCCCTCTTCATTGCAGACCCCTGGGGAGCAGCTTTCCTCAGCCCAGTTCCAAGCCCTGCTGATGAGAGCCATGAAGGCTCTGACAACACCCACCCTGGAGCAATTTCAAGCTGCAGAGGAAGAGCTGAGGACCATCATATCTCTACACGGAGACAAGATGGAGAGAGTAAGAGACTCCCGCCGTGGGGCAGGGGGATGCTGCACAGAGAGGGGGAGGAGAGAATTTCCTCTCCTAGGAAACCGTTCCTGGGACACATGGACATGGTCTTTTGAAGGTTGGCTCAGCCCCTTTCCCTTCATCACTTGGCCGCGGGGATCCGTGGCGTCAGGTGTTTAACATGTTCTCTGCCCGCTGGAGCTCTGACACATCCCTGAGGACAGCCCAGCCCCACTGAAGGGGAGCGATAGCCCCGGCTCTGGCAGCGCAGCACTTACCTAGTCTGCCCATGGGCCGCCACATTAGGCTCCAGGAGCAGACATGGTTTCTTCAGACATGCTGCGGGGCCTTGTTTTTCCAGCTGAAGGATCAGGAGGAATTTGGCTTTGCACTTTTCTCTCTCTCTCTCCCTAGCTCTGATCCTGTTGCCCATCCCCACAGCATCTGAGTACCTCCCCCGTGAATTAGATTGGCCTAGGGAGGTTTCTGGCAGACTTCATTTCTACATCCCCTGGGTAGGAGGCTCTCAGAGTCATTATTCCCTCTGATTAATGAAGCTCCACCACCCTCCTGGGAGGTAGGAATTCAACCCATTTGACACCTGGGGAAACTGAAGCCCAGAGAGCTCCTTGACTTGCCCAAGCCTGCGCAGGTGGGGTTATCGAGAAAGGAATCAGCGTTCACATTCCCTACAGGCCTTTAAACGTTGCCTTCAGTCACTCGGCCTGGAAATAGGTGACATTCCTGCCCTTCCCCAGATACCACCTGCCCATGGCACGTAAGTGCAGACTTATTCCCCTCCTGGGCTTTGGCTTTCCTGGAAACTCAGAGACTAATAAACGAACACAATCCTCAGCCTGAGCTTCCTCCCCAAACCTGCCTGTTCCTGGGGTTTCCTGCAGGTCGTCCCTGTCTCTGGCCGAGTTCCCTGTTTCCAGCAGGTCCCAGCGGGAAGTTAACAAGTGGCCCCTCAATCAGCAGATTGATTTGTGCAGGGCTCTAACTCCTGCTAGCAGAACAGGGCATCAGAATCCAGCCACCCGGGTTGGAGATCCTGCTCCTTGTTCGAGAGAGGAAAAAGCAATGACCAATTCCTCATGGAAGAGCCGTAGGGGGCAGCTTGTCCCTTTCGAGTCTGTCTACCCTGTGCTGCAAACTCTGCAGCAGGAGCCGTAAAGCCTGGCCCTACGGACTTGGGCTCCCAGGGCTGGCACTGTGGGGCCAAACGGCAATGCAGCCTCTTCTGGGCTTGGGCTGGAACTTGAGCCATAGCCTGAGCCTCAGGTTAGAGACCCAGCTCTGAGATTTGTTACGGCAGGTTTTAAAATCCTGCGGTGTAGAGGTTCTCCTTAGGGCTGGGGCCTGGAGCTGGCTAGCCCCTTCCAACTAGCCCTGCCTGCCATCTCTGGGATGGGCTCTGGGGTACATCAGTAGAACCAGCTGGGTCTGGAGCAGCGCTTCTCTACCTGGGACATCCTCAGGGCCAAGCAGGTGGTATTGGATGTGCCCCACACAACACATCTGGGGCCCACAATGGAAACTAGGTTGAGAAGCACTGGCCTGGAGGAACTGATTGTGCTAGAAAGAGCAAGAGGAAGTTGCAGAGATGGAGGAAAGGCTCCTGCAGGGAAGCCCTTTAGAGCAGGACTGAGAGCAGTTTGCTAAGGCAGGGAAGGCCCTGGGACATCAGGGGAGTTTGGGCTGTGCCCACGGTAAGGTTTTGGGGAAGGCTTTTGTGTGTGTTTCTGAGCTTTAAGGTGCTAAACCAGACCTCAGGAAGA
This sequence comes from Mauremys reevesii, assembly GCF_016161935.1. Taxonomy (NCBI): domain Eukaryota; kingdom Metazoa; phylum Chordata; order Testudines; family Geoemydidae; genus Mauremys; species Mauremys reevesii. The sequence goes on from NC_052626.1 coordinate 119,642,447, forward strand.
CTGGGGTTCCTGGACTTGTCAAAGCCTCTTTCTTGAGATTATGGAGGAGCCAAGATGGGCAACCGAGGTGAGAGGCGGCTTGCAGGGCTGCCAGGAGGGGTTACCTGGGAGGAGGCCACTCATTGATAAATCCATCCCTCAATTTTCTGGCATTCTTCCAGGTTCGAGATGTCGTGGGACGTATCTTAATCTGGCTGGACAACGTCTGTGATCCCAGAGCCAGAAAAGCAGCGCTGAGGGCCACGGCCTTGCTGGCTCGTTCCCACCCCCAGGACGTGGTTCTGAGCTGTGTGGCGCACACGCTGTCATCGGACAGGTAGGGAGTAGCTCTGTTATCACCTCAGGCCATTATTTCTCTTCCTGCTCCTACTGACAGGCCACAGTCCGGGAAGGGTCCGTCGGGCTCACACAGTTGGAGAGAGTTTCCTGCTGTGCAGAGAGCTGTCCATGCTCACTAAGAGGAGATGCCCAGGCCCAACCACTGAGGAGCCAACCCTCCTCCTGCACTCCCCAGGATGGAGAAGTGCCAGTTTTCTGGAGAATTCCAGCATTGTCCTGATTTCTATGGGTCACCCCACTTCCTCTCCCATCCAGTACAGGGCCAATAAATGACTTTGGGGCTCATTCCACATCCTTGGGTCATGAGGTCTGGCTGATCCCTATTGTGTGAGAGAAGGGAGAGATGGAAAAGGCCCATGAGTGTTGCATCGCAGGCGTATATGAACAAAGCTCTTCAGTCAGTTTGATTGGCAGCAAAGTTTCTTTATTTCTCTCCAGCATACATCTTTATACTCTTGAAGCAGGCAAGCAAGCAGTTGCTAATTGGTTAACAAAATTTACACAGCCGCAGCTGTAACCCCATAGGGTAATTATCATCCTAACACCTGTTTGACTTATCATCCTATTTACTGCCTACCAGCAGATAAAAACTAGCCTCGACCTTGAAGTCTAAACACTTCAGCTCTCACATACTTATCTGCCAAGTTCCCACATCTCCCGCCTTTTCTCAAAATAAAAAAATAAAAAAAAAGAAAAAAGGCATAAGCAAAACATTCCCAACTCATAACATCATAACACTACAATCTATCACAAACCAAAATTAAAACTTTATAAAGCCAACCTATATAACCATGCAATTCTTAACATAACCCCAACAACACCAAACAAAAACAAAGCACAACAAATAAATGGTGTAAATTCTACAGGATTCCCCCCTTCTCTATAGCACACCAACTTGTGGCAAACTTCTATTACCAAATCATCCCTCAGATGTCAGGTGATCAAACTGACACTGAGGGAGGGGGGGTCCTAGAAAAACACAACATAAACCACATAAAACGCAAAAGACAATTTTGGCCAGAAACAAACAAAGAAACAAACAAACATAAAACACATAACATAAATTTAACTCTGTAAACAAATGCATGGTATATCAAATACTAAGCAGCTAACATCCATATTCCTCAATTATCTAAAATACAAAAACAAATATACCCCTACTGGGCAATCAATCATTACTTAAAATACACAAATACCCTTATTAATTTCAAACAAAACAGGGGAATCACTTCATCAATTAAATCATTTACAGTAATACAATTGCATCTTGGCTTACTTCTAAATTCAAAGCTATTCACAGCTTAAGGGTTCTTACTATTAACTTCTACCTTTAAACACAAACAAAAAACATCACCACTTATATGCCCTTAAGCCTAATACAATTTCAATTACATAGCACTATATACATTCTTCAGCTAATACAACAAAATTATTTATAACCAAACAATTACAAACTAATAACTTTACCTAAATTTATTTACAAACATTTCAAAAACACCAAAACTTTACTCTTTAGCAACTTTGCAAAATTCAACTGCTGTTCCCTCTAGCAATCACAGAGTTAACTTTTACTCTGCCTAACATTACTCGCTTGTAGTTAATTACCTTCTCTATCAACTACACCCTCAAGGTTATCAACCAGTTTTCCAAGCTTCTTGTCTGTTGCCCGCCGCCTGGGCCCGATCCTTTTTTCCTCTTCAAGTTCTCTATCTATCGCGTGCCTGCCTGGGCCCGATCCAAAGCACTTTACATAAAGGTATTTTGGGTCACATAAATTCAAAGCCATTCTCCCAAATTACCTAAATTTATGCCTAAATAACACCATAAACTCCCCCCCCTTTGAGAATACTCAACAAACCTTTTGGCTGAGTTTTCTCAAACTTTAAAAACAAAAAACAATTAGGCTCTAAAAAACAGGGGTTAGTAATGGGGGGGGGGGGTAATATCATTTACAATCCAATTAGGGAGGGCAATACATGCTAAAAAAAAATCCACAACACAGGGCGCAGCCTGTAAAATAAACCCCAAAATCCAATCAATACCACAGTTTTTAGCAGGAGTCCAAATTTTTTTCCTGCCAGTGTGCAATTCTTTGCTTCTTTACCAGGGTCAGTTCTCAATGCCCTTTTAGTCAGGAATTTCTAGACATTGGCAATATCAATGATGTGAGTGTTTTTTCTTCTGTTCCACCACCATCGTGGTTCAAGTTCTACGGGGGAAATTATCAGGACATCATCCTATACATTCAGGCAAAGCAAAAATTATTTCAATCAATTAAATCAATCAGGGAGGATCAAACAAACGGGATCCTGGCACAGCTAACAAGCAGTTGTTCTCCAGGGGCTCAGGGTGTGTACATCTTGTTGCTTTCTCAGCCATTCCATCCACCATTGCAGCAGTCATCTCTAATACTGACACTGTTGCAGTTTCTTCAGTCCTACTGTTTGCAGCCTCAAATCCTGAATGAGCAGTGGTAATATCTTGGACTAGTTCAGGAAATAGTTTTCCAGGCACTGCTTCTAAAGGCTTTAAAGTTTCAGCTGAGGTTTCCATAGATGTTACAGTTTCTGCAATGATTTGTCCTTCAATTGCTGCAGCTGTAACAGGCACAAATGTTTTTTGAGCCCCAGAGCTTTCAGTACTAAAAATGGGTGAGCCAGTATCTGCCAGCTGCACAGCTAAATTCTCTTGCTCCTCTTCGTCTCCCTTTCCACACACAGGCAGTTCTTGAGGACACATGTCGCTCTGTAGAGGGGCCCCATTTACAACTGCCCCTGGGCATTCTGATACTAGGTTAGATGGCGCATCTCCTACATCATTCTGCATGGGGGCCTCAGCTGCAACCGCTCCAGTGGGCGCTGATTCCAAGGTAAACACAGTATCTTCTACCTCTGTCGTCCCAGGTGCCTCAGTTACCCCACTCTGCATTGCATCCCCAATAAAAGCTCCCTGAGTGATCTGCCGCTCATCGGATCCCTGAAGCCGAGCAGTTCGGGTGGGCTTGCGCAAAGTGATGTCCATAGCAAAGGCAGTGTGGGGAGGGCCAGTGGATCCAAACCCTCGAGACCCGCGGTCAATCGGGGTCGATCGGGGCACACATCCCTTGAAAGGTATTAACTGAGCAAGACGTGTACCAGCAGTTATAGTCACAGGGGGACAAAGGGCACGTACCATGATCCCAATATTCCCCGTATAGTCGGCATCAATAAGGCCAGGCAAAACAAAAATACCTTGTTTTGATGTTGACGAGCGGCCAATCAAAAGGGCACTCAGGCCAAATCCTAATGGACCATCGGTGTTGGAAGGAAGAACTTGAACCTTGTCAGTCTCTAAAACTACATCTGTCGCTGTGGCCAAATCCACTCCGGCACTGCCACGGGTTGCTCCGGTGAGGTGTTCCAGGCAGCCGGGTTGGCGGGTGGAGGCACTTGTGTCGTAGCGCTCCTCCGAGGGGCGCTCCGTGATCCGTTTCCCGGCAGCGGTGTTCCATCCTTCTTGTAACGCGCCCAACAGTCGGTGGCGCGATGTCCAAACTTATAACATCGTGTGCAAGCGCCAGTTGCAGCTCCAGGTAACACATCAGAGGCCCGCTGCCCATTTTGCATAGGGCAGTCCCGCCGGAAATGCCCGGGTTTTCCGCAACCAAAACAGGGGCCGGCTGGCCGGGTCGGTTTTCTAGCCCCCCGCTGTCGCCCGAGCAGGGGTTGTAACGCCACGGCCAGTGCAGAGGCCTGTGCCTTAGCATGAATTGCTGCCTTATCCGTCTCCTCAAGCATAGCGGCCCTACCACATGCCTCAATCATTTCCATCAGGGTCGCAGTCTTGGGCAAGGTGGCTAATATACGGCGGCAAGTGGGATTTGCATTCTGGGTTGCAAGATCAAGTCCAACTGCAGTTCTGGCCTCTGGCGTCAGATTAGGAGATCTATCAATAGCCTCTCGAAGGCGATCCAAAAAGGTGGAATACGGTTCCGATGGGCCTTGTGTAATTTTAGCATAGGGAGGGGTCGGCTTCCCCATCTGGGGCACCGCTTTAAAGGCAGCCAAAGCCAGTTCCTGTGATTGCTGCAGGATCCGGGGATCGAGGCGGGCTTGCAAATGCGGGTCAACAAAGCGACCGGCTCCCAAAAACATATCAGCAGTGGCCACGCGCCGAGGATCATCATCCGGTAAATCCAAATTGCGGACAAGAGCCAAGTCAACTCTCTTAGCCCAATCATCTTTCCACAACAGTTTCTGTGTAGGTGTAAGAAGCATGTCAGCTAGCTTAATCGCATCGTATGGACACATTGCTTGGCCAGCAAATACCTGTTCAATGATAGACTGTACATACGGATTATCTAGTCCATAAGCCATGATCGATTTCTGTGCCTCACGGATCAACTTCCAGTCCAAAGGGGCCCACCGTCTATGATTAGGGTGTTGAGGGTCTGGCGTAATCACCGGAAAGGCCTCAGGTGTTAGACCTTCAAGGATGGCTTCTCTTAAAACTCCATGCCAGCGCTGTACCGGATCCGGAGGGTCCCCAGTTGGAGGGTCCCCGGGGCCAGGCGGGGCGGGGGGGCGAGTCGAATGAAAGCACTTGTGAAGATGCGACCGCGATGATCCAGGTGGAAGACCTTCCAATTGGTCCAACTTGTCACATATATGCTGCAGCTGTCGACCCTGGCGCTCCATCTCCTTATAGAAGGCATCAGACTGAGTAAACTGAGTAAACGTAGTCAAATCGGGATATGGCTTTGATGGCACATGTTCCACCCGAGCCCCCTTCGTTCCCCCGCAATCGTGGCACCCCCAGGTCCCGTGGACACGGCATGGCTTTGGAGGGGGCGCATACGGCAAGGCTGTCTCCATAGGCTCGGGCGTATCGGGGGGTAACGGGACCGTAGCAGAATCAATCATGTCGGGGCCGATAGCCACATTGGAGGGTAGTGGAGCCGTAGCAGGGGCAACATCATCCATAGGGTAGGGGTTGGAAGCCAAAGGTATCACCGTGTCCTCACCACCGAAAAACTCTCTGGCTCCAACCGGCAACACAGAAGGCATTCCGGGCGTTGGGCGGCAAAGCTCAGAAAGGGCCGCCTGCACTCCTGCCTCGGCCGTGAGAGTTTCTACTATCTCCTTCGCCTTATTCCATACTGGACTCAGGGAGAAGGCCTCCTTATCGCCCTGAGCCACCGACTTCCAAAGCTCGGAGCCTAGCCGCTCCCAAACAGTTTTATCAAAAATTGTACTTGGTTGAACAGAAAGTCCCCTTCTCCGTCCCCACCGCAGCAGACGGGATAACGTATCAGAGGGGAGCTTCTCTCCCTGCCGCTCCGCGATGCGCATCAAACATTCATGCACCGTCCTTTCTTCCGCTGATGCAGTGGTTCCCATATTAGCTGCTCACCTCTGGGCTGGGGTGTGCCTCCCTTTTCAGACGCCCTGCGGCTTGCCGCTCGACACTGAGCTCAGGTGCGCCCCTCTTTTCGGACGCCCTGCGGCTCCTAGCCGCTCGACACTGAGACTCAGGTGCGCCTCCTTTTCTTCTTTTCAGTTCAGGCCACCAACACTGTCCTCATTCAATCACGTCGGGGTCACCATTTGTTGCATCGCAGGCGTATATGAACAAAGCTCTTCAGTCAGTTTGATTGGCAGCAAAGTTTCTTTATTTCTCTCCAGCATACATCTTTATACTCTTGAAGCAGGCAAGCAAGCAGTTGCTAATTGGTTAACAAAATTTACACAGCCGCAGCTGTAACCCCATAGGGTAATTATCATCCTAACACCTGTTTGACTTATCATCCTATTTACTGCCTACCAGCAGATAAAAACTAGCCTCGACCTTGAAGTCTAAACACTTCAGCTCTCACATACTTATCTGCCAAGTTCCCACACATGAGGTCCATCTGTCTGTCCCCTGGGGACCAGTGCAGGATTGGTACCTGTAGACAGTTCCCTATTTATTCCATGGCTGAGGAAGTGGTGAAAAAACACACTCATCCTTATGGAGCTGCACAGCAGAGGTAAATCTCTTAAGACAGAAAGTTCCAGCCCTAATTGTTGCAAAATAAATAAATAAATAAAGAATCCACACATGACCAGAGCGTAAATGCAGTGCAGCCTGCCTGAGTCTGCAGACAGCCAGCAATAACAGCTCTGAGAGGGGTGAGTGCCTCTTTTCATCTCAAGATGTTGTGAACCCTGAGTCCTGCTGGTTATTGCCGATCACTTTGCAGAGTCATCCAGCTGAGGTGTTTATAACACAGTCCCCATGTGCCTAGGGGCCGTGAAACCCAACTGGACCCTCGCCAGAGGTCAAAACTCTGGCTTTCCTCAGCATCCTCTGCAATGCAGTTCTGCACTGACCATAGACAAATCTGTGTCACACTGGAGAGCAAATTGAAGAGCAGCATGAAAGAAACTGAATTTCTTACCCAGTTCAGTTACCAGAGGAATACAGTGTTGGTTTTCATATTGATTTGTGTTTGAATTGTAAACCTTTCAGGTTTGAATTCCTTGAAGCAGCCCCAGTGCTTTGCAGGGTCTGTGCTCAGAAGCTACAGAAACTCAGCAGCGTTGGCACAGAATTTCAGTCAAGCTTCTGGAAGACCTTAAATCCAGACCATTTGCTCTTGTTTTGTCCAACCTAGTTCTCAGTGTCCCCAGGGCTTGACCACCATGTCCGATCTTCCTCACCAAACTTGGAAGTCAAATGACTGGAAGCCTTTTGGATCTATCTGCAGTCTTCCTCTGCAGATGCCTGGGGGGACCAGCAGTGCTTAGATCAGCAAGAATGGAGAGAAGAGAGGAGGGGGATTTCAGTACTAGTTTCCTTCCAGTTCTGTCACACTGGGCAGTACAATCTCCCCTTCCAAACTCCCGAATCCTCTCCTGTCAGGGCATGTTCTGATTCAGTGTCCGACAGTAGCATTGAGCTGCTGAGAGAAACTTGGCCAAATGCTGGGTCTCAGTTACACCCCCAAATAGCCAGAGTAACTCCAATGAGGTCAGGCAAGTTCCTTGGGACTGACCCTAGTGTAGCAGAGCAGAATGTTGCACAGTCTGGTGGTCACAGTGTGGTGGTCACTCTGTGGTCAGTACATGGTCACTGTCCTGGAAACAGCGGTGCTAGCTTCAGGAACAATAACCCATTAGGGGAAAGGAATAAATACAACCTTCTCTGACGGGACTTGCCCTGCCTCAGCCTCCCTGCACCAATCGGTGTCTCCTCTGAGAGACTCCTTTCCTGCCCACTTTCCAAGCCTCTCCCTGGGGAGGGCAAGATTTGGCCAAGCAGGGAAGGTCTGATTTCTCTTTCTGAATCTGCAGATGTGCCATTGAGCTGTGGAAGGCCTTGGGTGAAGAACCACAGCTCCCCAGGGAGGTGCTACAGCAGCTGCTGGACAAGCTCCAGCAGAGACGCCGGGAGGAGAAGAGTGGCAATCAGGGGCAGCTCCTGGCCCCAGCACGCCAAGCGCCATGCCTGCGGAGGGTCCGCTGGTCCCGCGGCTTCGGTGGAGCATCCGCAGGCGTGCCTGCGGGAGGTACACCCGAGCCGCAGGACCAGCAGACCCTCCGCAGGCACATCTGCAGGAGGTCCACCAGAGCCGCGGGACCAGCGACGGGCAGAACGCCCCCCGTCACGTGCCGCCGTGCTTGGGGCGGCGAAATTGCTAGAGCCGCCCCTGGCGGCAATGTGTCTCTGGCTGTAAGTGAGATTTGAGATGTCACTTTGAGAACCCGCCACCACAGGGAGGATGGTGCATCTGGGTGTGTCGATTGTACGGTCAGGGTGGGGCATTGTGGGAAGGCTCCTGAAAGCCAGTTGATGTACGCGACGTTGTGTCTACACTGACACTGCATCGTCGTAACTGCATCGACCTGGACTCTCTGCCACTTGTGGAGGTGAAATTATGAATTTGGCACCAAGGGGCAGTTCTGCCAATGGGGAGGAAATTCCATAGTTAGGGTGATGCTGGGTGAGGGGCCTTGCATTGACATAACTCTGTAATGCAGACCAGGCCTTAGTGTGTCCTGGCCACCTCCTAGCAAACCCAAGAGGTGTAAATAAAGTTTCACCCAGGAAAAGTTACGGATCTGAAGTGGTTTATCTGCTGGTACCCTGGCTCTGTTGTCTTCTGCTCTAGGTGGCGCTTTAGTGAGCAGGTGCAGTTCGGGTGTCCCTTGGAAGTATCCAGGTTTCTGGCTCTGTACATTGTGACTAGAAATCTTCCCACCAGGGGATCATGAGCTGTCCGGTACTTTTGACTGGGCCAGAAACACTGGGGCTATGAGAACGGATCTCCTCAGGATGGTTTCAGCCCGTCCAGTCATGGCTGGAAAGCCAAAGCACAGGGTCTGCACCATTAAGAGAAATAATGCGGAATAACATCACCCATACTCTTCTGACCTTTCCATAGGCTCCATCCTGCTTCCGTTCCAGGAATGGGTGAAGGTTCAGGACCCTCCCAATGTCTCCTCCCCTCTGAGGAGCCAATCCCGTTTTGTAATAGGCTGGGGAGGAAATGAGACATGACAAAAGGACAATAGCGAATGGCAATGGGGGCAGGTGGCAGATTGGGATAGTTGAGTGAAATTCTTTCCCCCCTCCAGGCAATGAGGATCATTTACGAGGCCCTTTTCCTATGGGGATACCGAGAAGCCATCCTGGAAATGTATCCCCAGATGCTCATCCTCTGCGTCAGGCAAGTGCAGTATGTGATGGATCTGCACTTGCCAGGGACCTACATGGCCAGCACGACATCCAGCCCCGAGGAGGGATCCAGCCGCCTCGACCCCCTAAGGTAATGACTGAAAGGAAAAGGAAGAACAGATTTGTTCTGCTAAACACATGTGGTCTGTTCATGGCCATCATTTGTTTGGGTGCTAAAGTTAGCCCAGGCTCGCTTACACCAACTAAGGATCTGGTCCCACATGCCCGCTTGAGTCCTGTTACCTGTCACAGTAAAGAATCAAGTATTCAACTGCATTGAGTGATGACATCAACCATCTTAAGAAGCTACAGTGTCACTAACTGGTTACAAACTCAATGAAACTGCAGTGTCGACAGGGCCCATTGGGCAGGGAAGCACCATGATATCACACTGGATCTATCCTCGGAGAGGCTAGCTCCTGCTGTCCATGCTGTGTGTGCCAGGACTTGTGCAGATTTGCCATGCTTGGGGCTCGTTATCTGACACTGGTATTTTTTATCTTTAGCATGTCGGTGGAGGCTGTGAAGACTCTCTTTTCAATGCCCGGATACTGGAAGGAATTTGCCAGCATCCAATTTCAGCAGGGTTGGGACATGATATCTTCACGATATTACTACTCGCAGGGTGTTGTCCTGATTGCAAGGTAGGAGCCCAAAGTTTCCTCTTCATTGGGTCTCTCTCTTGGGAATGGGATTGCCGTGTGAAATGTTCCTCTGTTCCAGGCTGCCATCTCAGCCCAGCAACTAGAGAGGAACTCTCTCTCCCCCTTGATAACCACAAGGGACTTTCTGCTTCATGTTCCAGAGCCATGATCGAGTTTGAGAACCCTCAGCTCCCTGCAGTCTTCAGAGAGGCCGTCACCATTGTCCAGAGTGAGAAGGAGGAGGAGCAAAGAAATATTGCCATGACTTTCTGCACTGAGGTGAGATTCATTAGTTGACAGGCACAAGACAGCCTTACAGCCAGCTAGCTCCTCTCCACACATGGATGGTCGTGGGGCATGGCAAAGAGAGGGTGAGATCGCTCTGGCTGGATTTGCCTAGATAGGATCATGTGACAAGAGGAGATGTTTCTCCCGTGCCCCAAGGCCATGCTTCTCTCCTCCCCTTTTCCTGGGGTTCTGCTTTCTTCTGCCCCAGGGGTCGCTCCATGGCACTCAATGGGGCCTGGAGATTCCCCTTTCCCTGGGGGTTTATTTGTGACTTGTGCATTAGTCTAAGTTCTGGGAATGAACCAACTGAAAGAGCAGCACCTGGTTCCCTACACACCACAGACTTTGTATGGGAGTAAGTGGCCATTTGGTCAAGATGAGTGTCCAGGGAACACACCTCACAGGAAGATCTCTGCTCCTCAACTGGATGTTGATTTGGCTCTTTCCAGTTTCTCCAGAGTCCTTCCATTGAGACAATACTGACAAAATCAGAGCTCCAGGCGCAGCTCATGGAATGGACCCAAGATAAAAATCCAGTTGTACGTCGGCTCAGTCTGCGAGGCCTTGGCAGTATTGTGCTCCAACCAAAAAAGGTGAGAGGTGTGGATTGCCTGGGGGACCGAGGAAGCCGATGTCTATTGAATAGCTCAGAAATGAGAGCAAGATCCCACACAAGCCTTGTTGTTTAACGCACAGCACTCAAATGTTGGAGGTGCTTTAGTGAGCAAATCAAGGCACGACGTGGTCCCTGCTCCCGTGAGCTGGTGCAATGGGGGAGGTGCAATGGGGTGCAATGGGGGAGGCAGGTGAGCAAAGACAAAGGTTACAGTAAGCAGCAGGCAGAGAGTGACAGGAGAAGGACTTTGTGCCCCGTTGGGGGGCTGTGCCAGCCGTGGTTTCTCATAGGTGAGAGTGGGATGGGCCAGCATATGCCCCAGGGTGTCACCCAGGATAGTAATGAGCTGCCTTCTTCATTCCTGCAGGTGCAATCGTTACGAGCCCAGCTGCCAGCGATCATGGACATGTTCTGTGACAGGGATGGAGTGTGTGTCATGGGGGCCATGCATAAAGCTGGAGACATCATCTACCTCCTGGATGGGGAGGGGCTTGGCTCCATCTCCCAGGACATTGCAGTCAGCCTTCGCCCCTTCATTGATGACGTAAGGCTGGGAAACACAGGAGAACCCCATTCCCCCTTGTCAAGGTTTCGTCCCCCACTTTGAACTTTAGAGTACAAATGTGGGGACCTGCATGAACACTTCTAAGCTTAATTCCTAGCTTAGATTTGGTAACACTGCCACCAGCCAGAAATCAGTGTCTGGCACACTTACTGTCCCCCCAAAACCTTCCCTGGGGAACACAGATCCAAACCCCTTGGATCTTAAATCAAGGAGAAATTAACCATCCCCCCTCACCAATCCCTGGTGAGTTCAGACCCAATCCCCTTGGATATTAAAACAAGGAAAAATCAATCAGGTTCTTATAAAAGAAAGCTTGTAATTAAAGAAACAGAAAGGTAAGAACATAAGAACATAAGAACATAAGAAAGGCCGTACCGGGTCAGATCAAAGGTCCATCTAGCCCAGTATCTGTCTACCGACAGTGGCCAATGCCAGGTGCCCCTGAGGGAGTGAACCTAACAGGCAATGATCAAATGATCTCTCTCCTGCCATCCATCTCCATCCTCTGACGAACAGAGGCTAGGGACACCATTCTTACCCATCCTGGCTAATAGCCATTTATGGACTTAGCCACCATGAATTTATCCAGTCCCCTTTTAAACATTGTTATAGTCCTAGCCTTCACAACCTCCTCAGGTAAGGAGTTCCACAAGTTGACTGTGCGCTGCGTGAAGAAGAACTTCCTTTTATTTGTTTTAAACCTGCTGCCTATTAATTTCATTTGGTGACCCCTAGTTCTTGTATTATGGGAATAAGTAAATAACTTTTCCTTATCCACTTTCTCAACATCACTCATGATTTTATATACCTCTATCATGTCCCCCCTTAGTCTTCTCTTTTCCAAACTGAAGAGTCCTAGCCTCTTTAATCTTTCCTCATATGGGACCTTCTCTAAACCCCTAATCATTTTAGTTGCTCTTTTCTGAACCTTTTCTAGTGCTAGAATATCTTTTTTGAGGTGAGGAGACCACATCTGTACACAGTATTCGAGATGTGGGCGTACCATGGATTTATATAAGGGCAATAATATATTCTCAGTCTTATTCTCTATCCCCTTTTTAATGATTCCTAACATCCTGTTTGCTTTTTTGACCGCCTCTGCACACTGCGTGGACAGGTAAAAATCATCTCTGTAAAATCAGGATGGAAAATGCTTTACAGGGTACTTAGATTTATATAGCCCAGAGGAAACCCCCTCTAGCCTCAGGTTCAAAGCAAACAGCAAACAGAGGTAAAAATCCTTCCAGCAAAAAGAAACATTTACAGGTTGAGAAAACAAACATAAGACTAACATGTCTTGCCTGTGCTACTTACAAGTTTGAACATGAGAGACTGATTCAGAAAGATTTGGAGAGCCTGGATTGTTGTCTGGTCCCTCTCAGTCCCGAGAACGAACAACCCCCAAAACAAAGAACACAAACAAAGAACTCCCTCCACCAAGATTTGAAAGTATCTTGTCCCCTTATTGGTCCTCTGATCAGGTGTCAACCAGGTTTACTGAGCTTCTTAACCCTTTACAGGTAAAAGAGACATTAACCCTTAACTATCTGTTTATGACACCCCCCACTCTGCCTGTCTCTGGTGCCCTTGTCGCTCTCTCCCCATCCCCTTTCCTCCCACCCCTCAGCCCTGCCATGGAGCCTCCAAGGGGTGCCCCTGCCATGGGTGGGGAATCTCCTGCTCAGCCACCTCCCTGTCAGAGCTCTTCTCCGCAAACCTCAACCCCAGCGCCGTGCTCCCAGCCCCTGCTGCAGCCTGGCCTGGGGGAGAGGGGCCTGGCACTGGGCAGATGACCAGCTGTCTGGAGAACACCGGCCCCCAAAGAGATGGAGATTCTCAGCAGGAAAGAGGTGGGTCGGGAATGGCCCAGCTCTCAGGGGCACCAAAGAGCAAAAGAACTGCTGTGTTTTGTAGCAGCACCTCCCTGAAAGGCTCCAGCAGCTGCTCCTCCCCTTCCCCAGACCGGTCTCCAGCAGCCTTCCCTCCCTCTCCCCTCATCGTCTAGGGGTCTAGGATTCTGTGCTCTCCAGACAGACATTGCGTCTAGGACACCATGGGGCTGCAGTCCTGCACAGCGTCTCAGGCCCTGTTCTGTACAAGATGTCTATGGCGCTGGCCTGGTGGCCTCACAGCTCCCGCGAGCCAAGTCAGTTAACACGGGGCAACCGGAGCAGCGTGCGGATTATGACTCTGTCGCGTTATGCTCTGATCCTGCCTGGCTTTAACCGGGCTTCCCCACTCCCTGTGTGTCATTGCCAGGAGAGGGGCAGTGTGCGCTCCGCTGCCATTTTACTGCTTGGCAACGTGGTGAGCAGCGTGAAGGACCCGGACAAACCCATGGTGCAGCAGGAAATGATCCACTGCTTGCTCCCGCTGCTGCTGCATCTTGAAGACCAGGATGAGAGTGTGACACTGGTAAGTGCCACAGTCATGATTTCCTTAAGCCGCAAAGAGCCAGAATCCCCTGGGGCCCCCACTCCATTCATGGCCAGAGCCCCTTACCCAAACAGAGTCTTCTCCTCCCTGCTTCACTCCATGCTGGGGCCTAGTGTCTCACCCATTCTCACAGCACACAGCACAATTTGGAAGAAAAGCCTTCTTCTGGGAAAGAGTCCTGACAGGCCTCAGGTCTTTGGGCTGCTGCATCCAAAGGTTCACAACAAGAGGCAGCAAAAGAAAAGGGAGCATAGATCTGTAAGTGCCCTTCAGTTCAGGGAGCTGATATCTGCCCACAGCCTTCTGGAAAGTGGGTGCAGCTGCCCTGACTTCTTCCCTGGAGCTCCTGAGAGACCTTCTCCAGGTCCCAGCTTCCCAGACTTCACCGGACGTTGCCCTCTTTCATTGGGCCAACTGGGATGTGGAGGGAAGCCTGATCTGGGGCCCCTTTGCTCCGACTCTTTGGGATCCCAAAGCTGACTCACGCTCTCATGCAGTCTCTTTGCGCCTAAGGACTGAGCTGTGGAGATCTCTTATGAATCTTTCCAGGGCCATCCATAGAGGTACACAGGGCCTGGAACAACACACCCTACTCTGCCCTAAGCCCCACCCTCACTCCATCCCTTCCCCCAAGTGCCACCCCACCGCTTGCCACCCCTGCTCCACCCCGCTCCATCCCTATTCCTCCTCCCCCAACCCCTCACCCCCTCCTTTCCCAAATGATGCTGGGAGCTGGCGAGGTGGGGCATAACATAGTGGGACTGGAAGTTCTGCTCCTGGCCCCGGCATGGCCCACGTCCTGTATCCCCCTGAAATGCAGGGCCCCCCAAAGTGCAGGGTGCTGATCAACCGCCCCAAACCATCCAAAGACCATCTGACTCTCTCCAGCCAATTCCCTCTCCTGAGCACACTCCTGTATACAACAAATGACAGGACTCTCCACTAGCAGGACAAGCAGGAGAACAAGGGACGGGAAGGTCCCATGTCCCCAGACTATCCTCTCTCAGTGAGAACCCTCTTGGTCTCACCTTCTCTTGCAGAGATGCAAATTGACGCTTTTCCGCTGCGCAGTGTTTCTCAGGTGGGTTCATTTGAAGACGCTGTTCCGCAGCATGGCCTGGGATGGCTCCTCACAGCTCCTGAAGTGTGCCTGGAAGTGCTTGGTAGGTCAATTCCTTGTGCCTTGAGAGTGGTGAATGGGGACTTGAGGGATACCTTTCTAACCCCACACCCTGAGTATCCATCCGCTTCCGTCGGGTGGGAGGACTCTATTCCAGGCTCTCTGCTGGTTCATTTCTGCAGGAATTTTTGAAATTTTTCTCCTCAACTGTCAGTCCTGCAAACTTTTGTCTTTAAAAATGAAAGCTGAGATTCTGGAGAACACAATAGTAGCTCCAGAGAGGTGCTGCTATGGTGTATGGGCTCATACTGGCTGTTGCCATGCCATGGCTCTATGCTTTGGCTTCCCTGGACTAGTCGCTGTGGGAAGAACATGTCATTTGTATATTGTGCGTTTCTTCCTTCTTTCTTCCTAGATGCAGAACAACAAAAGCCACATCCCCAAATTCCTGTTCCAGGCTTTAGAGTACCTGGAAAGCTCACAGACAACAATCAGACATTCTGCAGCCCTGTTCATTGGTAAGCTGAGCAACTTCACTTGATCTTTTTTGAACTGCTTCCTTCAAAGCCCTTTTTAAGACTGCTGCTCTGTTCCCTCCGACAGCCCCAGAATCCTGAAAGTAAGTGTGTGTGTGTGTGTGTGTGTGTGTGTGTGTGTGTGTGTGTGTGAGAGAGAGAGAGAGAGAGAGAGAAATTAACATGACTTCCAAGATGAAGGGAGCAACTTAACTGTATCGACCGCACCAACTTCCCCTGCCCACAACTCCTCTTTGGCTGCGCCTTAGGGAAACCAGCATGATGTGAATTCAATCTCCTTTGGAAATCAGTCTCTCAGTGACTTCTAGGCTTCTGATGCTTTATCTAATGTGCTTTAGATAAATGTATTTAATTTCCCAAGGGCGGTCTTGGGAGAAAGGCTGCATCTTTTGCAGTTTTCAGAGAAGGATTTGAAAAGTAATGAGATTCATTATCTGTCTAGGAAATACCATCCATCATTACTGCGACTTGTTGTCTGAAACAGTGAATGAAGATGGCATCTCCCGCCTGTATGAAGGTAAGGAAATACCTCTGTGTGTTTGTGCCTCTGTGGGAAGTACAGGGGTGCAGCACAGGGCCTGAACACAGGTTTGAATGTGTCCCTCTCTGTCTAAGGACAGTGTTTAAGGAAGAAGGATGGTCACGCGAGCTTTCATCGAGGTGCCACAATATGTGTATGGGAGTAGGGGAATTCCATCCCTAGCTCCTAGAATAGACGTAGCCTTAGAGCTGTGTGGGGAGACTGTCTTCATAAAGATCAGAACGTCTCTAAAGGAAGGCCTGACTGAATTGAAAAGGGCTGTTGTTATTATTAAGGATGATGATGATGATGACAATTACCCTCTGTAGGGAAAGATTCATCACTTGCCCTCCCTGTAATGGAGAGATTTCAGGCCAGGGAACCAGGAAATCCCCTGAGTGCACATTGGAAACATCTTTTCCTGTGACCTCTTAAGGAACGAAGGCACAGGGCCACAAAGGATTTCAGTAGATGCTAGGAGTCTAAATCCCTTTGCGGATCTGTGCGTAAATGTTGGATCATCTAACAGCTCTGCTGTTGTCACTTTTCTGTTCCATCCCAAGAACAGTTGCCCCCACCTGCCTGTGTTTTAGCGTGTGGAGGTGTGTATGCTGGGGGAGGGGGAAGTTACGCACGGAATGGGGTCTCCTCTGTCCAGGGCTATTTTGGGAGTAGCAGAGTTGTTGTTTCTTGCCCAGACTCTTGGGTAGCTAATAGCATGTGGCAATGGCCATCTGAAGGGGAGGTTTCCTAGGCATCAGTCACATCAGCACCATGGGGCTTTCAACCTGTTTCCTTTTTGTTTCAGCTTTTCAGGAAGCGCCTTTGACATCCGACAGGACCACAGGGCACATCCTCAATAGATATTACAAATGGCTGCAGAAGCTTGGAAATCTCGTGTCGGGTTCCACATTTGACTAGGGAAGCGGGACCGACACAGAAGACCTCTTTGTCCTGCTATGGTACGTACAACAGTGTCTTTGGAACAGGGACTGAACAACGAGGTGGATATCGGCAGATGACAGAAAATTATGTAGGTCAGTGAGGCGTAGAGAAGACTTTGAAGAAGTTGAAAGGGATCTAATAAAGCCATGTGACTGGGCAGCACAATGGCAGATGAAAACCAGAGCTGACAAAAGCAGGGCCATATGCATGGAAAGCAGTGAGGTGAACGAGTCCTGCATATCACTGGTGTCGGACACCAAAGCACGGATGGTTGGGCCCAGTGGCTGGAGTAGTGGGGGTGGGGCCTAGTGGTCAGGGTGGTGGAGGTCGAGCCGAGGGGAGCCAAGGGTTGGAGCCGGAGTCAGGAGTCAAGAGCAGGATTGGAACAGGCTAGGACAGAGATCGGCAATCTTTCAGAAGTGGTTTGCCGAATCTTCATTTACTCACTCTAATTTAGGATTTTGCGTGCCGGTAATACATTTTAAAGTTTTTAGAAAGTCTATTTCTAGAAGTCTATAATATAGAACTAAACTATTGTTGTATGTAAAGTAAATAAGGTTTTTAAAATGTTTAAGCAGCTTCATTTAAAATTAAAATGCAGAGCCCCCAGACTGCTGGCCAGGACCCAGGCAGCGTGAGTGCCACTGAAAACCACCTTGTGTGCTGCCTTCAGCACCCATGCCATAGGTTGCCTACCCCTGGGCTAGGAATAGGACCAGGGCAGGATTAATGATTCCCAGCCAATGGGAGCTGTAGCCTACAGACAAGAGAAGCTCATAGACAATCACTATCAGGGTTGGAAGAGTCCTCAGGAGGTCATTTAGTCCAATCCACTGCTCAACACAAGAGCGATCACCAACTAAATCCCCAAATGGCCCCCTCAAGGGTTGAGCTCACAACCCTGGGTTTAGCAGGACAATGCTCAAACCACTGAGCTATCTCCCAGGACAGAGACTCCTGGTGTGGTGCTTGTCGTGGTGTCGCGGCTGGGGGGCAGGGGGAGGAACGGCAGCACGGGGAGCTGCCTCACCCCACCCCAGCCAGGCAGAGCCGGCCTGGCTGGAATGCAGCACGCAGGGGCTTTAGTGCCTGTACCACGGGGCCCCCCTTAGCCCTACTCCTTTCATGAGTGCATCACTGCCCCACTTCTGCCCCATCCCCACACCTGTTTACAGGGCAGAACCTGTAGCTGAGCTCTGAAATCTCTCTCACTTTAATGAAGTTACTGTAGTCAGTTACCCCACCTTTGGGCTCCATGTCTGACATCTCTCCCCACTGCACAGAGCCCTACATTCACAGAGCTTCTCGCATGTGATTCCCTCACTCATCAGAGCCAGGCGGAGAGAGGAGAAATTCTCCCAGACTCCTTTATCCATTGCCAGCCCACAGGGTAGCGGAGGTGGTGGGGGTTGGGTTCTCTCTTTACGCAATGCCAGCTCTCAGGGAAGTTACAAATGAGCATTACCATAGTGGGTTGGTTTTGTGCTGTGGAAAACTACCCTGCTTGAAAGGTTTGTTCTTCTGATTTGTGTTCCTGCCCTTTCTCCCTCTTACAGACATCTAGAGGCTAACAGGAGCCAACTGAGCCCACCACTGATCACATCTCTTGGGAGACGCCAAAGCAGCTGTTGCATGGGAAGGAGGAGACAGAAGAGTCAGAGCAGGATGTGCCAGGGTGCACCAGTCACACATAACCCCACAGTCTAGGCGGAAGAAGCCAAGCCCCTCCCCAGCCCTGCCGGACATGCTACACCAGTGTGAAAGGGAGCAGCTCAGCTCAGTCTAGACAGATGCCAAAAA
Organism: Mauremys reevesii; assembly: GCF_016161935.1. Lineage (NCBI taxonomy): Eukaryota > Metazoa > Chordata > Testudines > Geoemydidae > Mauremys > Mauremys reevesii. The sequence continues at coordinate 119,660,953 of NC_052626.1, forward strand.
TGGAGGATGCACATTGTAGGCTCCAGTCCAGAAGCAGCTGAAGCCCCTGACTGCAGAGCCCCGAGGTGCCGAGACCCAACCCCATCCCCGGGTGCCTGCAGACGTGCAAGGGAGCTCGCAGTCTCTGGGAGTTTCCCACGCCGGGAGCCCAGAGACCCCCAGCCCCATGGCCTAGAGACATCTCGTAGGAAGTAACCTGGGAGAACTAGCCTCTGTCATGCTGAGTGACATCAGATGTTCTGGTTGGATCCCCACTGACCTAATGCCAAACACATTGGCCATGGACAAGGCCCTGGGCTAGGACCCGGGAGGGAGTAACAAGGGCCTGGGTCCCCCTGCCCCGGCCACCATCCATCCTTGGGTGGCAGCCCACCTCCTCAACGTGCCACTAGACTATACAGTCCCAAGAAGAGGGGCAGCCATCTTGTCTCTGAACTCTCAGCCAAACAACCCTGCGCTGAAGGGCAGCGATATTGACTCTGGCCGTTGCACTGAGGGAGAGAGCAGCCATATTTTCTGTAGCCATCAGGCCACACAGGCATGAGAGACAGGATAGCAGCACAGACTCTGGTCTCTGGGCTACACAGCCCCACCGGAGAGGACAAACGCACGGACTCTGGTCGTTGGGCCACACAGCCCGATGGAGAGGGCGGCCCGCACTGACTCTGGTCGCTGGGCCACAGCTCTGAGTGGGAGGGCGGCCGCACTGACTCTGGTCGTTGGGCCACACAGCCCGACGGAGCGGGCGGCCGCACGGACTCTGGTCTTGGGCCCCACTGCCCGACAGAGAGGGTGGCCGCACGGACTCTGGTCTTTGGGCATCACAGGCCCCACTGAGAGGGCGGCCGCACGGACTCTGGTCATTGGGCCACACAGCCCCGACGGAGAGGGTGGCCAGTTGTACTCTGGTCGTTGGGCCACACAGCCCCGACGGAGAGGGCAGCCGCATGGACTCTGGTCGCTGGGCCACACAGCCCCGACGGAGTGGGCGGCCGCACGGACTCTGGTCTTTGGGCCCCACTGCCCCGACGGAGCGGGCGGCCGCACTGACTCTGGTCGTTGGGCCACACAGCCCCGACGGAGCAGGAGGCCGCACGGTCTCTGGTCGCTGGGCCATACAGCCCCGACGGAGAGGGCGGCTACACGGACTCTGGTCGTTGGGCCACACAGCCCCAACAGAGAGGGCGGCCGCACGGACTCTGGTCGTTGGGCCACACAGCCCCGACGGAGAGGGCGGCCACTTGTACTCTGGTCGTTGGGCCACACAGCCCCGACGGAGAGGGCGGCCGCATGGACTCTGGTCGTTGGGCCACATAGCCCCGACGGAGAGGGCAGCTGCATGGACTCTGGTCGCTGGGCCACACAGCCCCAACAGAGAGGGCAGCCGCACGGACTCTGGTCGCTGGGCCACACAGCCCCGACGGAGAGGGCGGCCGCACGGACTCTGGTCGTTGGGCCACACAGCCCCGACGGAGAGGGCAGCCGCATGGACTCTGGTCGCTGGGCCACATTGCCCCGACGGAGCGGGCGGCCGCACGGACTCTGGTCTTTGGGCCTCACTGCCCCGACGGAGAGGGTGGCTGCACGGACTCTGGTCATTGGGCCATACAGCCCCGACAGAGAGGGCGGCCACTTGTACTCTGGTCGTTGGGCCACACAGCCCCGACGGAGAGGGCAGCCACACGGACTCTGGTCGCTGGGCCACACAGCCCCGACGGAGAGGGCGGCCGCACGGACTCTGGTCGTTGGGCCACACAGCCCCAACAGAGAGGGTGGCCGCACGGACTCTGGTCGTTGGGCCACACAGCCCCGACAGAGAGGGCGGCCACTTGTACTCTGGTCGTTGGGCCACACAGCCCCGACGGAGAGGGCGGCCGCACGGACTCTGGTCGTTGGGCCACATAGCCCTGACGGAGAGGACAAACGCACGGACTCTGGTCGCTGGGCCACACCCCCCCGACGGAGAGGGCAGCCGCATGGACTCTGGTCGCTGGGCCACATACCCCTGAGTGGGAGGGCGGCCACATGGACTCTGGTCATTGGGCCACACAGCCCCGATGGAGAGGGTGGCTGCATGGACTCTGGTCGTTGGGCCACAAAGCCCCGATGGAGAGGGCCGCCATTTTGACTCTGGCCATTAGGCCAAACCACACTGAGGCTAAGGGCAGTTATTTGGTTTCAGCCATGGGACCTCACCCCTTGACCACTAAGGCATCGCTCGTCTGTCTCCATGAGAATGACCCCATGACATGAGACTTTCGGGGTGAAGATGCAAACATGAGCAGAAGCAAGGAGTGGCACGTGATCCCTCTAAGAGCTCCTCCCACTCTACCATTCTGGGAGTGTTTTATTGCCATCAGTCTGGATCAGGAATGGATTTGAGCAATGGGGGGAAGTTCTGGGGCAGAGTGACCCATCCGGAAGTGGGTCATGTGACCCCTCCAAGAACTCACCCCAGTTGGGGTGGGCCTCATCCCCTTAGGACCAGCCAGAGAGGGGATTTCACCAGATAGGGTAAGTGCCGTGGTGGGGTGACCTGCCCGTAAGAGGGGCCCATCACCCCTCCATGAAATCCCCCCACTGTCCTCTACTAATCGGTCAGGGTTTCACACTCACCCCTTAGGCCATCCCAGAAGGGAAACGTACCAATCAGAATAAGTAGCGCCTGAAGGCCTAGGCCAGAAGCCGCTGATCTCCGGAGCTCCATGTTTGCGTGGCTGGCAGCATCGTCCTGAAAGTTGCAACCCAACATTGCAGGGAAGAGGCCGTCTCATTCCAAGGATGTGTTTTGTGGAAATCATGGCCTAGACCTTCGGGCTATATCTGTTCTGATTGGTACATGTTTCCCTTGTGTGATGGCCCAAGGTGGGAGTGAAACCGTTGCCAATTGGTAGAGGATGGTGGTGGTGTGGGGACTTTTTAGAGGGACCACGGGATCCTGTTGTGGGCAGGTCACTCCGCTACATCACTTCCGTGTTTGGTCAAATCCCCTCTCGGGGTGGTCCTACAGGGCTGATGCCCACTTTAATTGGAGAGGACAGAGGGAGGAGTTCTCAGAGGAGATACACAAACCCCTTCTGGATGAGTCACCCTGTCCCGGAACATCCCCCGATCGGTCAAATCCAGTCTCCGGGTTGTAAAATGCTGGTTGCCCCTGCCAAATTTTAGTAAAAGAAGGGAAGAAAGGCATCAATGTTTTGGGTTATCTAAAGGGGGCCATCTTGGACTTGGGAAAATAATGTGGTGACCTTTTGCCATGTGCTCTGTTCTTTTGGGTTGGGAAGCACACTCCCACGCACAGATTGAATCCGGGTAGATAGGGTCTAACATCCAGGCAGAGACGACGCAAAGAGGGATAGGGAGGGGATTTAGTTAGGTCTACTCACCCGTTCCTGTGTCCATCATCAAAGTCTGTCCCTGACGTCCAATGTCAAAAGAGCAGCAGTCATCCATCGCTGCCCCTGCATGAGTAGAGAGAGAATATCAACATTACTTCATGGGTGTAACTGTTATTGAGAGTGGAGCATTTCCAGAGATTTGTTTTGTTAATCTGCCCCTTCTCTATCCTATCCTAGCCCTTTCCCCCATAGTAAATAAAGTCTTGTTTGTGTGGTTACTACTGCGTGGCCTTATTTTCTTGTGCTAAGGGAAACTCCGATAGACGGGCTTTACAAAGGGGACCATGTGGGAACAGTTTATTGTAAGATTCCATGTATCTTCTGAATGGGGTTTGGGTTCTGCCCTCTTTAAAGGAAGGAAAAATCCTTACAGGTGATCCCATGGGGCTGAAACCTACTGTGATTAGTAATCTGTCCTATTCACCATGATGTTTATGACCCTGTGTATCACAGGGAAGTAGCGCACTGGGCATTATGAATTCTCTGATTTAAAATGGACACTTGTGGAGTACAGACGAAGAAGGACAACTTTTCAAATCCAACGTGCACCGAGATTGTATCTGACGAAGTGGGTATTCACCCACGGAAGCTCATGCTCCAAGATGTCTATAAGGTGCCACGGGACTCTTTGCTGCTTTTGCAGATCCAGACTAACACAGCTACCCCTCTGAAACGAGATTGTATGGACACTGAACATATTGAGTACAATACTTTTATCTGTAATCAGTTCATTAAACAAAGCCAAAGGAGCAGGGTTGGGAGGCTGGGCACTGACTTCCCCAGGATCATTCCTCTCCTTGTAATTCCCATTACAAATCTCCAGTCAAGGAAGAGGCTGAGGAAGTGTGATCAGTGGGACTACCCAGAGCACCAGAGAAATCAGGGCCCTGAGCTGAGAAAAAACAAGCCTCAGCCAGTTCACATTCATTCCCTGTCCTCAGCACAGAAAGCCCAGAGGCACCTGAGGGTTACTGGAAAGGTTTTGAGAGGGCTGGCTCTGCAGAGCTAGAGATGAAGCCTATTACGGCTGGTAAATCAATGACAAGATGGAAAGACACAGGGACACACAGTTCTCTGGTTAAGTCGAGTGTGTTTCCAAAATGTGACCCGTTGCCTGGCGCAATGGCAGAGCTTGTGTTAAGAAGACGATCTAGGAGTTTTGTCCCTTTAGCCATGGTGCACACAGAAGATGATGGTTTACAAAGTGATTGACAAGTGGGGACGGTGGACGACTTCCCCGCTGACATGCTTATTGGGAATACTTTTTTTATGTGGCTAAGGGTGTGGATGTGGTCACCCGCAGCAAAAATGCATCTTTTGTTGAGATCGCAGGAAGAAGGGGGGAAATCCCAGAAGCTACTAAGGGAGACAGAGAAAGTCTCTCTGACACCCCGGCAGTCGAGAGAAGCGGCGTGTCTCCAGCAGCAAAGGGGGGTGCGGAGATGAACTCCTGCCGCGCAGCAGAAGGCAGCCTGCCCAGTGCCCTCAGAGACAAAGGGGTCGAAGAGGCACCTGTCACTGAACAAGCTGTTCCAATTGTTCACAGCCAGAGTTTTGCAGGTGAGGAAAGCCTAGACCTGGCCCTAGAGAGCACCAGGGATGGCGGCTGAGAGGGGCCTCCAGGAAAGGAAAATAGGGAAAGGCCTTTTGAAGAAGATGGAAAATGTCTAGGAAAGCTCCAGTGGGATAGAACCAAAGCCCTGAGCAATTCTCTCAGCAGGTGAGTGTGCCCAGCAGCACCCTGGGGAAGTCATGTGATTAGCACAGGAACACCCTCATGCCGGTCACTTGGGGATGGACACCCCACACAGGGGCTGACTCAACCTCCCTGCCCCCAACACTCCCCAGGCCACCAGCCTGGAACTCAGCCTCAGAGAGTGAACTGTGTAGCTGACTTTTCGGAGGAAAGCAGTCACACAGCCAACCCTCGGGGACATGGGGTGGTGGCAGACGGGCCCTCCCTCCAGGCCCCAGAGCATATGTCCCATTTTACCCTGCTGGGCTCAGGCACATCTGATCCCCAGGGGGAGCGGGAGTTGGGATTCACCATTTTGACATACTACTTGTGGAAAAGGATGGTATCTCTTTAAGGCAAAATTTAAGGCCTCTGTAACAGCCAAGGATTTGAATCCAAGGAGCCTTCATGTGTGTGAAGCTGGAAATGACCCTGTTACCAGATTTGCCCATTACTTTGGGGTATGCTCATTTATTCGGGTTACTCTTCTGGAGAAGGGGACTCTGTAATTCTATCAATGTACTGCTTGCGTCCCTTGTGTTTTCATATGGAGCTCTACTCCCTTCTGCAAGTCCTCCCAATGGAGCTATCCTGCAGGACCTAGGTTCCCAGGGCTGGCTTCCTCCAGCCCCAGAACCGGATGAACACACCCACCCACCCCTACATTAACAGAGCAAGGCTGAGCAGACCGGGTCAATCAGCACTGCCAAGCTGACCCCGTATATGTCTCTGGACTCACTGGGCTGGATGAAGCAGCACTTTCAAGCTGCCTCCCTTATCTGCCCCTGGGCTCCATGGACTGGGTCAAGCAGCACTTTCAAGCTGTTACCCTTATGCATCCCAGATTCAGCATGTCCCTATCCCCACTCTCACATCACACTTGTACTGGCAGTAACCTACCTGATGAGCAAACCCCACAGGATTTGGGGCACTGCAGGGATCTTTAGCTTAGGTGAAAGAAGCGTTGCTGTAGAGTGAATGGGGGAAGCTAAAAACACAAAAGAGTAAAGTTCAGCAAGAGAGAGAGAAGCAACCAACTTCACCATACTGACCCTGCCAGCAGGTAGGGGATCTTGGGGGACAACTACTGCACTGGTGGGGTGCAAAATAAACTTTATTAAGAAAATGCAAAAACAGGGGAAATTCAATAGTGAGGGGTATGGGGTTTGTTAAGGTAGACAATTGGGGAGGGGTTTCTTTTAGTAAATAGTATAGGGGGTTTCAATAGTGGAGTACAATACAGTGGGGTACAATACAGTTGGTAACCAATTAACACTGAAGTATAAATGTAACAGGTAGCTAACAATTTCTGTGTAAAGGGTGTGTCACAGCAGCATATAACCAACTAACAGTTATGGGTAAAATGTGTTAAATAACCAACAACTCTAGGTAAAAATGTGTTACAGTGGTGTAAATGTAAAATGTGAGGTGTGTCAGAGAGAAAGAGGGTAACCAATGGGGCTTTATGCTAGATTTCAGCAATACAATTGAGGTTTGGCAGCAGTAGGAATGGGGTGAACACGTGGGGGAAGGGATTAAAAGAGAGAGAGAGAGAGAAAGGCAGTGGTAGAGGAATGAGGTTGGGGGATGGGGGAAGAGGAGCACGTGGTGGAGCAGAGACCAAAGGCAGAGGCGCTGCGGAGGGAGATTTAAACTCAGGGAGACACAGAGAGCAGACAGGCTGCAAGTTTAAACAGCAGAGGGACTGCAACGAGTGACTGGGGAGCTCGTGGGAGACATGGGCAAGCTCGGGGGTTAGGGCAGTGGAAGACAGACTTAACCACAATTATACAGAACACAGCAAAATCTTATCTATGATCTAACTTAACCAAGACTACACAAATTAGCAAGCAACAGAACACAATGCAACAATTTTTTAAACTTAACTTACAGAGCACAATACCAACAATTCTTTAAACCTAACTTAACCACAGCTATGCAAAATGAAATTACAACTTATCTAGACTAAGAACCTGATTTTAATAGGTGCACCTTACACTATGCCGAGTCTTTGCTCGGGAGGGAGCAGTTCCAGAGGGCAGAGTGTTGTGTGCCCAGGGTGCTACCCCGGGGGTTAACTAGTGGTGGCTGCAGCAGTGGGGCAGCTGCAAGCCGGCAGCCCAGGATACAGTCCAGGAAGGCACAGCTTAGCAGCGGCACAGGCTTATTTTTAGCAGCAAAGGCGCTGTGGAGCAAGAAACAGATTACAGATACAGACCAAGGAGTTAGCTTGGGTCTGTCTGCTGGGGAAACAAGGCCAGCAGCTAGGACAGGGGGAGTTTGCAAGAGGGAGTTCTTACCAATCCCCAGGACAGCAGCAAGCACAGAGGCAGGAACAGCAGTAGCATCGGAGGATGGAGAGAGGACTCGATTCGCTTACAGTAATCAGGAGATCTCCAGGCACAAATTCGTTGTTCGTGGGAGGGGAGTTTAAAAACGGGGGTACGCTCAAAAACAAATGAGAGCAGGGAGAGGGCCCCCCAAAGGCCCCTAGCTGATCAGACCAGGTGGCAAAGCAAGGACGTTCTCTGAGGTCTGATCAGAAAATGTCCGGCTTTAAAGGCAAACTTAGGCAGTTTCCCACCAGTACTTTTGATTGGCTCCTCTTGATACAGGGGAGGAGAGAAGGCAGGGAAAGGCTGCAGGTAAGCATAGGCATGCCTGGGCATGTTCTGAGCCATAGGTATGACTCATATGCTTAATTAGTTGGCCACTTCAGGTCTTGCATTTCTGGGCAGCGCCCCCCACACCGAGCCCGGGTCTGAACAAAGGAGCCAAACAAAGAAGCAAGAAGCCCCCTCCCTAGGCAGAGCAATGGCTCCAGTTAGTCTGTACAGGCCATTCCTATGAATAGGGCTGTGACTTTAGTTAGCACAATGGCTGGGAGGGGCGGCCACACAGGACAAACAGAAAGGAGAGGGGAAGTAAAAGGAATGCAGCAGGGGGACAGCTGTAACAGACACATACAAGTTATTTATTGAATACTAATGATAACTACACAAGGAGGCTAAGCCAACACAACCTACATTATTAAAGGTTAATACCTATGGTAGAAAGGAAAATGAAGAGAGAGAGAGAGAGAAAAGGAGAAGTAGATCTCACCGCTCCCTGAAGCTTGAACTGGTTGGGGTTCCCAGATGATAGTGGTAGCTCAGGGTCCTGAGGGCAGGAGACAGGCAGAGTCCCCAGCACGATCAGTCAGGAGAAGATGGAGTTCCAGTGGAACCGATGCCTAGTTTGGATCTAAGGGTATGGCTACACTTGAGATTTGCAATGTTGTGAGTTACAGCGCTGGTCGTACAGCTGTGTAGGGAAAGCGCTGGTGTGTGGCCACAGTGACAGGTACCAGTGCTGCAGTGTGGCCACATTTGCAGCATTTGCAGCACTGTATTGAGAGGTGCATTGTGGGCAGCTATCCCACAGAGCACCTCGTCCCATTTTGGCGCTGAGTATTGTGGGAAGGGGAAGGAAGGGTGCGGGTCATTCAGCTTCCTGTCCCAACACCCCATGGTGCATCGCTTCACATCCTAGCAGTCACAGTTTTCCTGTCCACATTTCTTGCCATTGTGAGTTCAGCGCGATTTCTGTGTGAAATGGAGCCTGAGCTGCTGAGGACTTTGCTCATGAGAATCGCCAGCACATCACGTTTGGCAGTTGAGCTATTCCTTCAGCTCCAAAGTGACAGTGAGGAGTCCGACGATGATCTGGAGTCGCCTGACGCGTGTGACATGAAATTGCTTGTGGCGGCAATGGAAATGCTCAGCACCGTGGAATGCCACTTTTGGGCTCGGGAAACAAGCACTGAGTGGTGGGATCACATCGTCCTGGAAGTCTGGGATGACGAGCAGTGGCTGCAGAACTTTCGCATGAGAAAAGCCACTTTCATGGGACTGTGTGCTGAGCTCGCCCCCACCCTGCGGTGCAAGGACACGAGATTGAGAGCTGCCCTGACAGTGGAGAAGCATGTGGCTATTGCAATCTGGAAGCTGGCAACTCCAGACAGCTACCAATGGGTCGTGAACCAGTTTGGAGTGGGAAAGTCGACCGTTGGAATCGTTTTGATGCAAGTTTGCAGGGCCATTAATCGCATCCTGCTAAGGAGAACCGTGACTCTGGGGAACGTGCAGGACATTGTGGATGGCTTTGCAGAAATGGGTTTCCCTAACTGTGGAGGCGATAGATGGGACGATATTCCTATTCTGGCACCACCCCACCTAGCTTCCGAGTACATTAATCGGAAGGGGTATTTCTCTATGGTTCTCCAGGCACTTGTGGATCACCATGGGCGTTTCATTGACATTTACACGGGCTGGCCTGGAAAGGTGCTTGATGCACGCATCTTTCGGAACAGTGGCCTGTTCAGGAAGCTGCAGGACGGGACATTTTTCCCAGACCGGAAGATCACAGTAGGGGACATTGAAATGCCCATTGTGATCCTTGGGGACCCCGCTTACCCGTTAATGCCTTGGCTCATGAAACCCTATACAGGGAAGCTGGACAGGAGCAAGGACCGTTTCAACTACAGGCTGAGCCGGTGCCGAATGACTGTGGAGCGTGCTTTCGGCCATTTAAAAGGACGCTGGAGAGCGCTTTATGGGAAGCTAGATGTGACGTTATTGATATAAATTGGGACCATATAGAACATGGGTTGCAACCAAGATCCTGTAGTGGCACCAAATCTTAGGTAAAGGGGGTCATATAAGGTGTCTAAGATCAGGTTATGGGTTTGCTGGTTATTATTATGCTGTCTGTGTGCATGTATCATTTTTAGTTGAAGTTATGTATATTGGCTCTATACTGTCTGTATTTCAAGTTGGTGATGTGCTTCTGGGTGATATCCCAGACAAGTTGGTGTTAGCTCTGCTTAGCCTGCTTGATGGCCCATTAAGGACCATCAGCTACACAATTGACCCATGGAGAGAAGGCAAACACGCCTTATGACTCAGCGAAGTATGCAGGGACTGGCCCATGTGACTCCAAACTCCATTTTGCTGTAATTTTCCACAGTAAGGACAATGAGGTTCTTACACCTGGAAAAGCCTATATAAGGCTGATGCATCATCTCCATCTGGTCTTCAGTCCTGCTTCTTACCTCTGGAGGGACTTTGCTACAACCTGAAGCTCTGCACAAAGGACTGAATGACCCATCCCAGTGGGGGATGTTCCAGAGACTTGATTTGAACCTGCAGTTTATTCCATCACTGCTGCAAGCCTGAACTAAGAACTTTGCCATTACTGTATGTAATTGATTCTATTTAACCAATTCTACCTCTCATCGCTACCTTTTTCCCTTCGTAAATAAACCTTTAGATTTTAGATTCTAAAGGATTGGCAACAGTGTGATTTGTGGATAAGATCTGATGTGTATATTGACCTGGGTCTGGGGCTTGGTCCTTTGGGATCGAGAGAACCTTTTTCTTTTATTGGGGTGTTGGTTTTCATAACCATTCATCCCCAGGACGAGTGCACTGGTGGTGATACTGGGAGACTGGGGTGTCTACGGAAATTGCTTGTGTGACTTGTGGTTAGCCAGTGGGGTGAAACCGAAGTCCTTTTTGTCTGGCTGGTTTGGTTTGCCTTAGAGATGGAAAAACCCCAGCCTAGGGATCTGACTGCCCTGTTTGAGTGATTTGTCCTGAATTGGCACTCTCAGTTGGGTCCTGCCAGAACCGCACCGTCACACTAGACTTGGGGGAAAGCAGCATCCCTGCAGTTATATCCGCGTGCTGTACCCTCCATAATATTTGTGAAGGGAAGGGTGAAACATTCAGCCAGGCATGGACCAACGAGGTACAAGTCCTGGAGACTGAATTTGCACAGCCAGAGAGCAGGGCTACTAGAGAGGCCCACAACAGGGCTACAAGGATTAGGGATGCCTTGAGGGAGGAATTTGAGGCTGAAAGCCAACAGTAATGGTTTTTGCCTTAAACGGGAGTGAAGTGCAGTGGGTACAGTGATTTTAAGTGCCTGTGTTTTCCTTGGGGTTTGTTATCTTTCACTTTATGCAAAAATAAAAACTGTTTCATATGCCAAGAAATCATTTATTTAAAAAAAAAATAAGTAAAAGGGCAGGGGGTTGGTTGTTGAACTGTACATTCATAGGTTTGCAAATGTACTGCCAGGAGTGCTGTGCACTTCAGGATTATAATGCTGCATGGTGATGGGGGTTCAGTGCAGAGGGTAAGGGTCGTAGTTCTCTGGGCTCATAGGTGACCGTACAGGTGTCGGGGGCAGCTGGTGGTGGTGTAGGTAAGAACCTGGATGCTGGGGAACGAGGTTTGGAGCTGACATTGGTGCACAAGGGCAAGAGGTTGGGGGGGGGGAGAAGGTTGGCACGGTAGTGCTCTGCCTGCATGGCTATCAGTGACTGGATACAGTCCGTTTGGTGCGCCATTAGGCTTATAAGCTGCCTTGTGGTTTTCTTCAGCGACAACTCCTTTCTCCTGGTTTGTGTTTCCTTCCACTGCTGAATTTTGTCTCTCCATTCCTGCATAGTTTTACTATCTCTGGCACACTGATTCATAACTGCCTTCACCAAATCTTCCTTGCTTTTTTTAGGTTTCCTTCTTAGGTTTTGAAGCTTTTTTTCAGTCTCTGATAAGGCCGGTCCATTTCTAGGACTAGTCAAGGACACTAAAAAATACAACAAATGATACATTTTAAGAGAGCCAGCATTGTGTATAATCTCAGTGAGGTAGTTTCCAGTCTCACACTGTAGCATTCCTCACACATTCAAAACACAACTCAGAGAATTCACAGCCTCGCAGACATGGTGAGTAAGGGTAAAACATTAGTGCAGAAGTTCATAAATCCTGGAAGATATGTTCCTGCCGCGGGTTGCCTGGGACGGGGGGCTGATTGGTTCAGGGCTGCACTGGTGTTTGTGCTTTGGGAAAAGCAGAAAGCTGCTAGTGGGACCTGCAATGAACACTGTACCTCCATTTCCCACAGGAGTTAATCCTGAAGATATCTCCTGCTGCAGGTTACCTGGGAAGCAAGGGAGGGTCTTCTACAACAATGCGGATTCTGCCCTGGCCACTATGCAGCTTGCCTGTGTGCAGCAATGGTCCCCCCACCCCTCCTAGAACAGTGGCGTGGACGCATTAGCCTGACTGGGACAGGGACCACACTGGCTCTCCTTTAAACTTGCTCAAGCGCATTGCCCATGCTCTTGCTGAAACTTTTGAAGAGATTACCGAGGCCATTACGCGACATGATAGACCACATCAATGGGATATTCCACGTCTAGGCATGCATGCAGCCATACCCTCCCCCCTCCTCTCCCAAAACATTTCCATTGCAATAAAAGCTGCTTACCTGGGACCTGCTCCTGTGATTCTTCTTCACCAAGTTCCAGGTGCTGCGACTGGCTAGCTTCCTCCTGGCTTGAGAAGAGCTCCTGACTGCATGCCTCCTGGGACTCCGGGGTGTCTCCCCCCACGCCAGTACCCTCACTGTCTATTTCACTCCCACCCTCCACCTCCCTCTCCTCTCCCTGCTCTGAACTGTCCATCATGGTCCTCGGATTTACAGTGGGTCACCCCCATAAATCGCGTCCAGCTCCTTGTAAAACGGCAGGTCGTGGGGCAGCGCTGAGCGCGGTTTCTCGTGCTTTGCAATAGGCACTCCGCAGCTCCTTTACTTTAACCCTGCACTGCAGTGCGTCCTGGTCATGGCCCCTTTCCAGCATGGCCTTTGATACCTGGGCAAAGGTATCATAATTCTTATGGCTAGAGCGCAGCTGTGCCTGCACAGATTCCTCACCAAAAACACTGATGAGGTCCATCAGCTCACCATTGCTCCATGCTGGGGCTCGTTTGGCACGTGGAGGCATGGTCACCTGGAAGGATTCACTGATTGCACTCCACACCTGGCTGAGCAAACAGGAAGTGGATTTTTAAAATTCCCGGGGCATTTAAAGGGCGGGTCACCTGAGGCCAGGGCAGTAGAGTCCGAGCTGATGAGCAGAGTGGCTGAACAGGCATTCTGGGATATATCCTTATACCCTGGAGGCCAACAACGCTGGGGTGTGGCCACACTTTACGACCAGCGCTGCAGCACCAGCGTTGCAATACTTATTCCCCAAGCAGACCCAGGTGTACGGCCAGCGCTGCAGCCAGGGAGTTGCAGCACTGGATGTGCCCTGCAGGTGTGGACAGTTACTAATTGCAGCGCTGGAAAGCCTCCACCAGCACTGCAAATCTCAAGTGAAGCCATACCCTAAGCATCAGAAGAACTGATTGGAGGGTGAATGGGGATTTTTGTAGAGAAATTACAATGATTGAAAGGAGAACACTAGATTTGTTTAGAGGTAAGATGATGAGTCAAGGGGTTTTTTTAGGCTAGACAATAGGAGCTGATCACTCTTGGCTATGGGTGTTGTTTTCTTCCAGGGCGCTCACAATGCAACTAGGCTGCTTCACTATTTGGGTATCAGTTAAGGATTCATGTCTAGAATTGGTCTGATAAATGCTGAGCTGGGTGTGGGCAGACATAGGTTTATTAGCATCTGGAGCAGAGATTCCCAGGATGCAGTGCTTCCCTGCTTTTTCTGGTCCCAGAGTTCAGCGTGGTTCTCTGTTCTCCATTCTTTATGTAAATTGAGATGGCTTCCTGTCCCATCTTTCATGCAGATGAGTCTGGGGGAGTTCTCTGTTCTTCATTCTGTATGCTAATGGAGATGTCTTAATTTTGTCACCCTTGTCAGGAGGGGTCTAGGTGTGTCTCCCTATGCCCTTCACCGCTCTCTCTAATGGGTTTCTCCTCTAATGGGTTTTGGTTTAAGCAGAGGTGGCTGGGGGAGGGGTGTCTTTCCTGAGTCAGGCTGGATACTGCACCCTGGTTGCCCAAGAACACAGAGGTGTCTGGTATTAACCCTCCTGGCTGGGGGGGTGTCTTCCCCCTGTCTGGCAGCACAAAGGAAGCAGCGGAAATATTGCTGCTGGTGTTAGGGACACCTGGACAGAGGGAGGATTTTCTTAACCCCCAGGCCCACGTCACAGCCCTTCAGGAAAGGGGGCTGGAGAAGAACTCAGTCCTGGGGGTGAGGGTGTCTGGTTGACCCCAAGAGGGGAGATGGGCTTCTTGCATATGTGCAGCCCTGGAGTTGGGAGACAGCTCCAGACAGGGCCTGCCAATGTGCAGGAGCCCCGTGCATCCTCCCCTCACCAGAGTCTGCGACACCCAGGGCCGTCCCTCATCTGTTGTCCTGGTGGGGCCCCAAAGTATGGTGATGTGAACATGCAAACACTGGGGGGAGAGGTTCCTGGTTACCACGACCAGGGCCATCCCCAGGGGATGCAGGGCCTGGGCCATCCCCTCGCTCCAAGCCAGGCCCAGCCCCACCTCTTCCTGCCCCTCAGCACTCCACCCCTTTCCCAAGCTCCCGCCACTGCTCTGCCCCCACCCCACCTCTTCCCGCCCTGATCCACCCCCATTCCACCCTTCCCCCAAGCCCCCTTTTCCGAGCGACGCTGGGAGCCGGCAGAGTGGAGCAGGCTTCATTGCCCACTTGCCAGCACACAGGTATACAGGAAGACTTACAGGTAAAACACACCCATCTGCAGACAATTGTCCTGGTTAATGGGAGTCATCAAGATTCCAAAGCACCATTAATGGCCTACACTTTGCATAATTGCAATAGGCCCTCAGAGTTATATTTCAGATTTCTACTTTCAGATACAAGAGTGGTACATTTATACAAATAGGATGATCACCCTCAGTAGATTGCGACAGAGAGTCCCGTGCCACCTTATAGACTAACAGATGTATTGGAGCATAAGCTTTCGTGGGTGAATACCCACTTCGTCAGACTCATGGAGATTATAAGCTTTGTAATGATACCTTACAAGAGACCTTTTGTATGAAACATATTCCAGTCACATTATATTCACTCATTAGCATATTTTTATAAAATCATGTAGACTGCAACATCACACAAGCAGGAGGGTTGGAACCCTGACCCCCCAGATTATTTATCCTGGCTCCGGGTGCAGAGTGGGGGCTGTTACTTGCTCCTGCAAACCCAGCAGTTTTATCTTTGAATGTTTTTTCTCCACTCCCCTAGGACCAAGCCCCAGCACCTATCTCTTAAGGAGGCCTCTTAACTGCTTCTGACTCCAAACCCTGTTGTATCAAATTATCCTTAACTTCCCCTGACTCCAATCCACAATCCTTCAGCAGCTCTCAAGCTGCTGGAGCAGCACCAAACCCGAAAGACCATGGACAGTCTCCCACAATGCTCCATTTATGTTAAACCCCTTACAAGTGGACTAAAGTGCCTCTCTTCCCTGGAAGGCATCCTGTCCCCATAGACACCTTCTTCCACTCCCCATGTACCAAGAAGGGTGGGCTCCTCGGCCACCCCCATCCCTCTGGGTCCCCTAATGCTGCCCCCCATTTCCTTCTTAATCTCATCCCAGGTTGACCCCCGTAACTGGAATGGGTCCTGATTCTTCCATATCCCTTAATCCAAAATATCCATTACTCCGTGTAGATGGGTTGAACTCACCCCTGCGGCGCCTCCTGCTGATGACTCTGGGAATTAGCTCTGTCCAGCACTGGAGCGCCCTCTGCAGGCCAGTGATCTACCTGTCTTCAGGCCCCCGTGTCCCTCCCTGGACCCGGTGCCCTTTTACATGGGGGTGCTGCCCCCAGCAGTAACCCCTTTTCTCTCAGGGTCTCCCCTCTAAGGGAACCCCCACCCTCTATCCCCACCTTGCCTCAGTGTATAGCTACTACCAGTCATTGTCTAGCCCCACATCCTGGGGCAGACTGCAGTATCAGCCAACTCATCATAGGCAAAAGGGTTTGGACCTGCTGCTTTGGCCTACCCTTGGGCTGCCTTCTGCAACCCCAGTACCTATTAGCCCTCTGCTAGGCCGCAGCCTGGGGCTTTCCAGGCTGGAGCTCCCCAGCTCCTCAGCCTTTCCCCAGCCCTGCTTCACTCAGGTATCCAGTCTCAAGCTTCCTACAGCTAGGCCCTTCTCTCTCTGAAGGCAGAGAGAGACTGTCTTGGGCTTCTGGCTTCTCTGCCTCTTATAGGGGCCAGCTGTGGCCTGATTGGGGCATGGCCCCAGCTGCAGCCACTTCCCCAATCAGCCCAGCACAAAAGCTGCTTTCTCAAGCCTCGGCCCCTTCCCAGGGCTGTTTTTAACCCCTTGAGGGCAGGAGCAGAGGTCCACCCTGCTACACTCTGGCTTGCCAGAACCCACAACTCCCATCACGAGAGTCTGCCAGAATAACCCCCTCTACGCAGCTGCACACACTGTTGGGGAGGGGGACTGTAGTGGGGTGCTGTCATAAACAGATAGCTAAGGGTTAAGGTCTCTTTTACCTGTAAAGGGTTAACAAGCTCAGTAACCTGATGAACACCTGACCAGAGGACCAATCAAGGGACAGGATAATTTCAAATCTCTGTGGAGGGAAGTCTTTGTCTGTGTCCTTTTGTTGGTGTCACTAGGCCTAAGTGAACCAAAGTTGTGACTGTAGGCCTGAGTGAACCAAAGTTCTTCCATGCTGTAAACTTTAACCAGCCTAAAATGCTAATAAACAGCAAGCAAAATGTGTAACTGTCAGCTTTCTTAGCTTGCAGTTGCAGGACAGCTTAAAACAGCAAAAAGCAGCAGTAAGACGGGGGGAGAAGGGGGAGAAAAGTCTGCATGCATCTGTGCTGTAAAGGCCATATATAAATATGCAAATGAGAACAGTTCTAACAAGCTACATTATAGTGTTAAGTGTAACTGTTGCAAGGGGGGAGGGAGAAAGGGGGGAAAAACAAGGGGGGTATAAATGCTGGGACCCCGCCTGCGTGCGGGTGGGCAGGATTTGAGATTGTAATTTCTCCCTTGCACCTTTTTTTGGTCTCAAATAAACTTGGTTTGCTTCTCCACCCTGGTGTGTTAATTAGTGCGACGCACACCGGGCAACGAACCCCCACTGTTGCTGTCCTCGGGCCCTCTGGGCCGGCAACAGTTTTGGCGTCCCTGGGTGGGCTCGAGGCAAAATTGTGCCTTACCCGGACTCCTCCAATGACCAGTGGACGACGGTCACAGCCGACGCCCAGCGCGCACCACCGGTGCCTTTACCGGGGGCCTCGGCAGAGACGCGTCAGGCTGACCTTGGGAGGACACAACGGTGCAACGCACTTGGATAGTGGAGAAGCAGTTGCAGGCGACGGTGAGGAACCGGTCCTGTGGATAAGGTAGGAACAGTCCAGTGGTGTGGACTTTTGCCTGAGGTTGGGGACGCCCAGCCATTGTAATTCCCATTAGACAATAGAGCATCCTATCATGGGTCAAGGGCAAGCCGGTAGTATGGGGCAGGGACAGAGTATAGGTAGGGCACGGTGTACACCCTTAGAATGCATTCTGATGAATTGGAAAGTGTTTGAATCAGATCCATTGGCTAAAAGCAAACTGAAAAGATTCTGTACAGTAGACTGGCCTCAGTATCAGTTAGAGAGCCAGGAAAGGTGGCCACCAGAAGGATCACTTAATTACAACATGATCCTCCAATTACTCCTGTTTTGTCAGCGAACGGATAGTTTCTGAAGCTGTTTGTATGGAGAGCTCTTATAAAAATCCCCCATCATATGCCCCAGAGTTGCACTGGGAGGACTGTCCGCGGGGACATTTGTCTCTGTTGGGCTCATGCCATCTGAATTTATTGACTGTGCAGCAAGATAAGATGCATCGTGGTAATAGGAAATAATGGCCTTGGTGTGTGTGTGTGTGTGTGTGTGTATACCAGTGTGAGTGACTGTTACCGGAAGACGCCCAGAGTACCCTGTGAAGCAAAAGCTCGTAACAAGGACTACTCTAACGCAAGCCCGGTAACTAGTGGATCTTTAGGAGATCCGACCCACGGTGGGCTGACTCAGCCTGGCATCGTCCGGCGAGGAAGCTACCTGGGTCTAGGAGTGTGTGAACCCATCTTCCCTCCCCTTTCCTTTCCGTGTGGGCTACTGACAGTCTGATCATCTCACTGGATGCAATCAGAGTAAGCGGCGCCATCTCCCAGAGACTAGCCGACACTCTTTGCTGAAGGGAGGTGTAGGAGAGTTGTGGTCATCCTTGTTAGTCTCTCCTGTGTGAGTGCCCTGTAGGGAGAGATCCTTAGTTTATGAGCTGCTAGCGCGGACAGGGCACCCTCCCTGTGTGTGTGAGTGGAAAATGGGTAAGGGACAGTCTAAACATTCCACCTCACCCCCTCAGAGTACCCCAGCATATTACATGTACGTACATTATGGTCCTAAAACCTGCAGGTATTTAGAGAATTGGAATATTCACACGCGTGAAGATCCATCTAAACAATGCCCATTAGAAGGTACCTTCAATCTAGATAAGATCATACATCTCAGAGGAGCTTTTAATCACCAAAAAAAGGCCTCTGACACAGTGTCAGATATTTGTCTAGGAACGGGTTAATTTGAAATTCAGCTTGGCCCAGAGATAAAAAAAAGTTGCTCTGTGTTCAAGGTCAAAATCAGTGCAGACTATGCTAAGTACAAAGAAAAACTGCTTTCGGCCCCAGCTGGCTGTGGAAAAATAGAGACAGGCAAACCAAAGGCAATACAAGTTACAGAACTGAGATTGCATTTGCAAAGCTTAACTGTCCAGCGAGATCCAACAGTCTTTGCAACCCCAGAGCCGGTGTGGCTTGGTGACACTGGAGAAGCCACAGGCAACTGACCTGGACTGGAATCTCTGAAAAAAGACACCGCAGGAGATTCCAGAGTGTAAAAGAACAGCCATCCCAAGAGCGGAAGTATGTTGAAAATTCTGGACAAGCTGTATACAGGATAATCTCCCGTCCACCTATTCCCCTTCTCTGAACGTTATGCACAGACGTGGCCAGTCTGGACATGTGTGAGTATTAAAGTGGCTTAAGGCTTAGGGCATTCATATTTTTCCTGAGTGATGTGGGAGCGTTCCCAACACTCTCCATTGTTGTTTTATTATTTTCAATGAAGCTTTAAAATTTGGTTATATGGTGTGTTTTCTCTATCCTCCCCCAACGTCCTGCAGTGTCAGCCTGATCATCTGACATAAGGGATAAATTGGTAACAGAAATTTGTTACAGTTTGGTGAGCAATTAAAAATGGGGAAGCCCTGCAAAATTTACACCATCTATCTGTTTTACCGTTGTTATTTTATGTTTGCTTTGTTTGGTATTGTTGGTGTTATATGTTAAGAATTGCATGATTAAAGGTGAGCCCTAATAGAATAAGGAAACACTATCTGGTTTTGGTGCACTATCTGGTTCTGGTTCTGTTCTGTTTAATCGGTTACTGTTGTTTTTCTGCTCTGTTCATTTGGGCGTTAGGTGTGTGGGCGAAACTGAACTTCTCCTTCGTAATTCCTCAGGGTTAAAGCCATGTGTGCAATGAAGCTCTAAGGTTGTATTGAGATCCTTCTGTCCCGTCCTCTGTAACGGACAGTGTAATAAAAGTGGAAAAATCTGGCTTAGACTGTAATTCTCTCTGCTCTCTGTGTAATTTTCTTTTCTGTTTAAGTGTCAGCAGACAAATGGGTGGGTCTCTGGGTAAACCCCCTAAAGGGGTTTGGATTATATGTTAAGTAAATGGTCTTTATCCAATGGCCATGTATTTTTGCCCAGGTGGCAAGCCTCACAAGGGAGGACTTGGGTAGTCTTGTGACTAAAAATGTTTTAGGGAAAAGACCAGAAGGGTGGGGGCTAGTTAAGAAGCCCACCCTCCTAGCTAAACTGGTAGTGGAACAAGTTGGTGCCCATGGAAGGGACAGCAGGATCAGGCCCAGGCGGGCAGGCAACAGACAGAGAAATTGGAAAACAGGTTGAAAACTTTTGAGGGTGTAGTGGAAGGAAGAAGTAAGTAAGTATAAGCATGGGAATTTCAAATACTCAAAAGGATATTTGGAATGGTGATTTAAATTGGTAAGCGGCTGTTGAAAGACAAGCAAGTGATTTAAGGGAAGAGCAAGTGATTTAAGGGAGAGTGAAAAGTTAACTCTGTAGTTGCTGGAGGGAACAGCAGTTAAACTTTGTAAAAATGCTAAAGAGAAAAGTTCTTGGTGTCTTTAAAATGTTTGTAAATAAATTTAGGCAAAGAAATTATTAAATTGCAATCATTTGGCTATGAACAATTTCGTTGAATTAGCTAAAAATGTATACAGTGCTATGTAATTAAAATTTTATTAAGGTCTAAGGGCACTATAAGTGGTAATGTTTTCTTTCAGTGTTTAAAAGCAGGAGTTAAAAGTAAAAGGCAAGCCAAAAAGCATCTGTATTAATGCAAATTATCTAACTGATAAGGTAGAAGCCACTGAAACCTGGGCTGCCTATGAAACACATACAAGAAAATATGGGGTATTTCCCCTGTTTTGCCTAAAATCAACAAGGGTATTTGTATATTTTAAGCAATGATTAACTGCCCAGAAAGGGTAGACATCTGTTTTTGTCTTTCAGATAATCAAAGAAAACTAATGCCAGCTGAACAGCATTCAACGTACCATGATTTACTGGCACAGTAAAAATTATGTTTTGTGTTCTATGTTCTGTCTTGTGGTGTTTGTCTCGTGGCCAGAATTGTTGTGTTTAATATTTTCATGGAATGGTCTGATTTGAAATCAAGCGGAAGTGTTGGATTGAAATGCAGATACTTGTTTTGTTCAACTTAAAATACAAAGTGTTTGGATACATCAGAAAAATGTAATATACTAAAGTCTAATACATTGTCTTAAGTAAGAGAAAAAAACTTCGTTGGCCAAATCTTTTAATTAAAAATTGTTATTAAAATTTGCATACCAACAGTCTTTGAAAGCAAGGACATAAAAAGTTAACCCACTCCCCATCTTGTACATGGGATCCTTCTGGCTACCTCAGACTTCTAGCCAAAGGACTGGGGATGGTGGGAAGCTATTAAACTAGAGGTTGTATTAAATAAACTCATCAAAGTGGTTGTGCTTGTCCTGGCTTGTTGTTCCAAAGCTCTGTAATAAGGTTATTTTAGTGGAAGGGTATATGTGGCATACATTACATAATAAGACTAGTGTACTGTATAATGGCAATGTGTATGTGTTCATTGTTAACAAAAGGTATATAAGTAAAAAGTAAAAGTTTCCTTTGTAGGTTAAAAGAAGGGAAAAATGAAAAAAGAAAAAAAAACAAGTTAACTGAAAAAAAAATAGCTAACATGCTCAGTCTAAGAATAAGGCGCTGGCCCCATTCAAGGACACTGCTCACAGCTAAGACTTGGCTAACAACCAAGAAAAGGGGGCTTAAATGTGCCCAAGCAGCTGTAAAGTCTGCAAATCACTGACAGGCACTAATAAAATGTGTTAGGTTTCTTTTTTTCACAGGTAAAGAAGTGCTACCCAAAGACCCTAGCAGCCCTACCACTCCTTGGAACCAGGAGATTGGATCAATGTAAAAGTCCACCAACAAAATACTGCTTTGGCTCCATGCTGGAAAGGCCCTTATTAAGTCCTGCTAACTACCAACACCGCTGTAAAGTGCCAAAAACTGACTGCCTGGACCCATGATTCTCACTGCAAAAAGACCCCTCCACATCAGAAAAATTCTCCTACTGATAATTAGCCTATTCCTTCTTCTAGTTCCACTGTGCCTTCTGGACAGCAGGAAAAAAGAACAAGGTAACGTGCTAGTTAACCTCTCCCTTGTCCACTGACAGACCAACTGTGCCTTTGAACTTTTCTAGAAAAAGCAAAACCATTACAGGGTAATGTGCTGGTAAACCTCTCCCCTGTAGAATGCTAAACCACAACTGTTTAGAAAAAAAAGATAAAACACTCACTCCACTAAAATTGCCAAAGTCCAGGAATTCCTGACTAAAAAGGACATTAAAAACTGACCCTGGTAAAAAAACAAAGAATTATACACTGGCAGAAAACAAATTTGTGGAACCCCTGCTTGAAAATGTGGTATTAATTGAATTTTGGGGTTTATTCTACAGGCTGCGCCCTGTGTTTTGGATAAATCCTTCAGCATGTATTGCCCTCCCTAATTGAATTTTAAATGACATTGTCCTTATCCAGTTTTCAGATCACTTTTACATACCCAAATTGCTCACAAGGGGCTGCCATTAAATTAGCACAACAAAAAGCCTGGGTTATTTCCTCTGGAAAAAGGGAAAATTAACCCTGTGGGCTGGGGCCAATAGTGCAGCAGCCATTTGGAATATTCTTAAAAGCCAAAAATGTAATAAAAAATTGGGCCAACTAGACAAGGCCACTAGCCTTATATTTAAAGCTCAGCTATCTTAAGTACAGGCTAAAATTGGTAAGTTATATGTCATTTCCACCATTAGTTCTATGACCCAAAAGCTACTGACAGAGATGGTATTAAATATCACTAAGGCTGGAAAGGCATTGCAGTGGAATCTAGTATGTTTAAAAACTCAGGATTTCCTGAATAACCAGCTGATGGCCATTCCAAGTAATCTTGAGCACCAGACTTGGCCCACTGCCCTTACAGACGCATCAGGAGTACCATCTGATCTGTGGTCATGAAAACATACTTGGACACTTTCTGGATGAAAGTGTGGACATTCACAGTGCTCCTTCCAAGCATATGGACCGGTTAGGGTGGGTGTGGGCTCCCACATACCGAATCCTGCCGGGTCCATGGGGAGGATGCATATGGGACTAAATTATTCACCGAGACATCTGGAAAATTAAACCACTGGCTATACCTCCTACCTGATTTATAGTCAGTGCCCCGATTCCTTAGTTGTTAAATGAACAAGATTCCACTCTTTTGCCCATGCATTCATTCCTGGGTTGGGGGTGACTAATCTCAAAAGAGCAGTTGTAAAATTTCTGCAAAGCTTCATTGCTTTTTGTCTTTGTTTTAAAAAAACTCGCCAAAAGTTTGTTAAGTATTCTCAAAGGGGAAAGTTATTGGTGTCACTAGGCCTAAGTAAACCAAAGTTGTGACTGTAGGCCTAAGTGAACCAAAGTTCTTCCATGCTGTAAACTTTAACCAGCCTAAAATGCTAATAAACAGCAAGCAAAATGTGTAACTGTCAGCTTTCTTAGCTTGCAGTTGCAGGACAGCTTAAAACAGCAAAAAGTGGCAGTAAAACGGGGGAAAAAAGTCTGCATGCGTCTCTGCTGTAAAGGCCATAAATAAATATGCAAATAAAAACAGTTCTAACAAGCTACATTATAGTGTTAAGTGTAACTGTTGCAAGGGGGGAGGGAGAAAGGGGGAAAAAACAAGGGGGGTATAAATGCTGGGACCCCGCCTGCGTGCGGGTGTGCAGGATTTGAAATTGTAATTTCTCCCTTGCACCTTTTTTTGGGCTCAAATAAACTTGGTTTGCTTCTCCACCCTGGTGTGTTAATTAGTGCAACGCACACCAGGCAACGAACCCCCACTGTTGCTGTCCTCGGGCCCTCTGGGCCGGCAACACTTTGTTTGGGTTGCTGTTCTCTCTTTGGATTTAAGAGAAGCCAGACATATTTTTCAGGCTCTCCAAGTTTCCTGAAGTATTTTCTTCTATTCAGTATAGTGAGTATTAGAAAGGCGGTTTAGTCTTATAATTAATTTCTACATTTGCAATTGTGTGTCTGCTGAAGAAATATATTTATTTCTGTTTGCTGTTACTTTGATTATTCTGAGAAAGGGGGGGGGAAGCCTCTCCAGGTTTATAGCTAGACCCTGTATATTTTCCATCTTGGTGTTACAGTGATAGTGTACTTTCTTTCTTTTAATAAAATATTTTCTTTTTAGAACTTGATTGATTTCTTCCCTTGTTTGGATTTTCAGGGGAAGGGGAGGGGGGAAAAGTGAATCCCTCTTTGTTTGATTCAATGAGTTTGAATCAAGGTATCTCTCCTAAGGACTAGGAGAGGGGAGGGGGGACGGAGGTGGGGGAAATAGGTTATGTCCGTGTGTGTTGAGAGTCTAGGAGGTGGGATCTCTGTTCCCCCGGGACAGGGTGGGGGAACAGGGAGTGTGCCGGACACTAACAAACTGGCTGGTGGCAGCGTACCAGATCTAAACTAGGATTTTAGTTTAGAGGAGTCCATGCAGGTCCCCATCTTGTGGACGCTAAAGTTCAAAGTGGGGAATAAACCTATGACAGGTGCTTACCCCACTCCTACCCTGAAGGGCTTAAAACAGCCCTGGGAGAGGTCTGTGGCAGGGAAAGCAGCTACTAGGCTGATTGGGGGAGCAGCCGCAGCTGGGCCATGCCCCAATCAGGCCTCAGCTAGCCCTATAGAAGAGGCTGGGAGCTAGGAGCTCAGCAGTCTCTCTCTGTGTTCAGGGAGAGTAACCAGGTATCTGGAGTGGAGCCGGGCTGGGAAAGGGCAAGGAAGCCGGGGAACTCTGGTCTAGGAAAGCCCCAGGCTGCAGGCCTGGTAAGGCCTAATAGATACTGGGTTGCAGGGGCAGCCAGTGATGACCTGCCCAAATCTTAACAACCGGTTCCCTATAAAAAAAATCTGATTTAAGGGATGTTCATCCACAGTATGTATTTTTGTACATTTCTCCAGAGGTGAAAGTAAGCTGGTACGGGCCGGTATGGAGGACCGATAAGAAAAGGAGACTGGCTGAGGGAGGGAAAAGCCTGTCCCCTGCATAAGAATAGTTTAAACTCAGCTGTTCCCTCAGGGTTAGGAGCAGATTCTGGCATCCTTGTTAATTTCACTCACAGTAGCTGGGGGGAATGGGGAGGGTGTGTTTGACCATGGCAGGGTCAGGCCTTGTCTGCCCCTGGGATGAGGGGATCTTGTCTCCAATACTAATATACACAACAAATAAAAGCATTTGGCTGAAATCCAGAGCTAATAAAAGCAGGTGGAAGGGAAAAACTCACTGTCACATTGGTTTCTCATCTCCTCCCTCCCCCTCCTCCAGCCACGCTGCAGACAAGGCTCTACATTCCTCGCCTCCAGCAGGGGTTCTCCTTTAGGCTCTAGCTTGCAGCAGAGACACTGGCTGAGATGCCTGCTGCTGCTGCCTGCATAAGAACAGTTTAAACTCAGCTGTTCCCTGCGCAGTTCAGCCCCCAGGGTTAGAAGCCATTTCTGGCATCCTTGTTAATTTCACTCCCAGTTGTTGTTGTTGGGGAGGGGAGGGTGTGTGACACCATGGCAGGGGCAGTTCTTTTCTGCCCTCAAGATGAGGGGATCTCCTATACCCAAAAAACACAATCAAAATCAGGAACCATTTCTAAGTTCAAATGTATCCAATTCCCGCCCCAGCAGAGGATCATGGTTGTGATGTCCAAAGTGCTTGCAGATCCTCTTTGAAATGTTATTGAACTGCGCAGGGAACAGCTGAGTTTAAACCAGGGGTTGGCAACCTACGGCACGTGTGCTAAAGGTGGCACGTGAGCCGATTTTTCATGGCACGCGGGGCAGACTGAGCTGCTCAGCCCGCCGCCACTCTGGGGTTCCCACTGCTGGCCCTTTGCCAGCCGGGGTCCCTCTCAGCACCCTCTGCTGGCCTGGGGGAAGGAACCCCAGGCTGGCGGTGGGCTGAGACCGCAGCTGGCAGGAGTCAGTGGTGGAAACCCCCGAGCTGTGGCGGTCAGCCCCCCACTGCTCTGGGGTTCTGGCTGCTGGCCCCTTGCCAGCTGGGGTCCCCTCTGCAGCCCCACTCACCTTGCTTCCAGTTGGAGTTCCAGCGCAGGCCCCCTGCCAGACAGGGTCCAGACTTTCGGCCCTGTTCAGCCCTACCAGCCACCAGCTCCACTCACCTAGGCTGCCGATCTGGGGTTCCAGCCGCTGACCTCCTGCCAGCTGGTTATCAACTTATAACTCAGAAGCCTGTGTGCAGCTTAATGTATCTAAATAGGTGCCACCAGACATTGGAAAACTCAGCAAGGAAAAGCAAGGGCAAGGATCACACTAAACTAATAAGATCTGAATTTTAATTTAATTTTAAATAAAGCTTCTGAAACATTTTGAAAACCTTGTTTACTTTACATATAACAGTAGTTTGGTTTACATAGTATAAACATATAGAGAGATCTTCTAAAACATGTTCAAATGTATTACCGGCACTTGAAGCCTTAAATTAGAGTGTATACATGAAGACTCGGCACACCACTGCTGAAAAGTTGCTGATCCCTGGTTTAAACTGTTCTTATGCGGGAGGCAGGCTTCTCCCTCCCTCAGCCAGTCTCCCCGCTGCAAGCTAGAGGGAAGCTCCTGCAGCTGCTGCTGAGTGCCAGGCAGGGAGAAAGCATGGAGGCTAGTGTCCGCAGCCTGGCTGGAGGAGGAGGGAAGATACGGAGAAAAATGTGACAGTGAGTTTTCACTTTTTCAGGCTTATTCCAATAGTAAAGTTTTATTACAGACAGTACTGGTAGTAGTAATAGTAGCTTTATTTTCTCTATCTATGTCATGCAATGGGAGGGATCCATGAAGTACGTAGGAGAGGTGGGTTGCTTGCGATTGGACCATATGGGTAAGAAATGTAAATTACTTTCACCCCTGCCCAAACCCCAGGGCTCCCAGCCGCCTCTGCAGCTGGTAGCTCCGAGGATGATTTAAAGGGCCCGGCTCCTAGCTTCAGCTGAATCCCTGAGCCCTTTAAATCCTGATTTAAAAGCCCCAGGATTTAAAGGCTCCACCTCTTCTGATAGAGGCCACGCCTCTTCCGGTTGAGGCCCCTCCCCCTCGGCAGGACTCTGGAGTACGGGTAAGTCCTTTAAGTTACTTTCACCCTTGGCTTTCTCCATAAGAAATGGCAATGCGTTGAATCATTGGGAGTCATACTTAACAATAAAAAAACCATTTTTACATGTTTATTACAATAGAAACAAAGTAGTACTTTATTACACGAATTTAAAATACATTTGAAAACACGAAAATATAAAGAGATATATGAATAAGCAAATAATAAAGAATGAAATGCCTTTTCTTGTATTTTAAAATATTACATGTGAACTACTTAAGTTATTAAAAAAAGTAATATATTCATGTTGAAGTATACAATGCAACAACAAACAACATTTTAAAGAATATTTAAGTACATTTATTACTAATTAGGTAGTAATTTCCAAATGGCTTCTTGATCTTCTCCATAATCTTTGGTGTTGGATACACGATCTCTGGTATCTAATGCAGATCGATGACTTCTCATCCATGATTTAACATATGGTATTGGGTCCCAGGAACTTAGTGGTTTTCCCAACAAGTTGATCGTCATAAAGCTTGAGATATGTTTAATTGTTAAATTCGCCCTTTTATCACTACAAATAATATTAATCAACGAAAAAACTCTTTCTGCTTCTGCAGAACTAATTTCAATTGGTGTTCATAATTTGCTTTGCTTTCCTTATTGTTTCCAAATCAGGAAGATTTTTTGATTGAATGTTATTGTCTACATAGTCATGAAAATCATTTAAATCGACTACAAATTTTATGAATTTACTTAATTCATGCACTTTTTCTTCTCCTGATTTCTAAGGTAACCTGACTTCTTCAATATTCCATGAAATGGGATCCATAACATTGAATAATTCAACTATTTTAGGTGTATTACGAGAATGACCTAAATTATCTTCTTTATATTTAATGTGCTTTTCGTTTAATAATCTTGCCTTCATTTTTTCAATAATGCACTCTATTACTTCGTCTCGTGGCAGTGATTTAAACCTTACATTATCTTCAAACTCTATGCATTTAAAAGCATCACTTTCTATCATTTCATTAATTTTATTTTCATGTATACCAAAACTATCTTTTAATTGCATGAAAAAACAATTGTTCGTTTGATTAGTTTATCTTCCTTTGTTAAACTCAATTGTCTCGCTTGCAGTGCATTTGATAACAATGCAAGTTCATCCAAAATGTCAATCATTAATGCCAAGTCTTTTAAAAATTCTTTGTTTTTCAATCTTTTTGCCATGCCAGAAAATTTCTGATTTTTGGAAAAGTAAATATAAAGAGCTGGATATGCTCTCCAGACCGCTTTGACAGCTCTAAGGCTACAAGAAGCCCGTCGTGGACCAAAAACACGGCCTATTTTGATTATTTCAATATACGGTTCTTCAGAAACTTGTTTAAGTTCAAACTGACTTTTATTTGACTGATGAAAAATTGCATAAATCTTGTCCAAAAAAATCTTGAAATGGCTTATTTCATTGATATCATTTATAGCATCATCTAAAGCCAGTTGTAGCCGATTATTCAAACAATGCCAAATTATAATGTTTGGAAAATCTTCAATCAGTCTTGTAGCAACTCCAGATTTATGTCCAAGTATGGTGCTCGTGCCATCAGAACACAATCCGATTAACTTTTCTTTAAATATTCTGTGTCAAATCCTGTATCAGTTAATGTACGTCTCAAAGCATTATAAATATTTTCTACTTTTGTTGATTCTAATTCCACTAAATTGAGAAAAATTGTAGGTGAAAAATCTTGTAATTCACATTTTAGAAGAATTACAAGCACAGTTTTACTTGAAATTGTAGAAGCTTCATCAATAATACAAATCTTTGAATAGTTTTTGATGATTTTACTAAAAATTTGTTTTCTTATTAATTCAGCAATATGTTCTATGATTCTGATGGCCGAAAATCGAGAATGTAGGCAGTTCCCTAAATCAGTTTCATTCTTAATTTGTAGCTCTACTTCATCCTTCATATCTGACATTGGTCGGTTTCTTTTTACTAAGCTGTAAATGATGTTGAAAATTTTGCTGGTTATTGCAATATTTTTTTCAGTAAGTTTATCAACCACTGTAGTGAGAGGTTCTTTTTTAGATTCATTTAAAATATTTATAACTCTCAAATGAGAGCTTGATTTGAAATATTTATAACTCTCAAATGAGAGCTTCAAATCAAGCTCTCATTTTTTTTCCTTAATGAAGCTTGCTGAACTTTTTTTTAAATCAGTTCCAGATGCTTTAATAGTACACTTTTGCCATTCCGAAGAAATGTGTAAAGATTTTCCTCCAAGGACCCCCAAATGTGACGTCTTTGCCCAGTGGGAACAGCCAATTTTTTTGCCTTCAATTATCAAGCCATTATATTTCTTTAAAAAATATTGTGCCTGCTTGGAAGTTCAACAATCGGGTACTACATTTTCACAATCACGTAAATCTTCTTCCATTGTGGACACATTTTCAGATGATTCAACATTTAAGATATTTTCATCACCAAAATTATTGTCGTCATCGGTGTTTTCAGTAATTAAATCATTATTTTCACTACTCAAACTACTGACTAATGATTTTGTCATTTTACTGGAAAACCAATCATTAATGCTTTTCTGGCATTTCATTATGAAAGGTAAATAATATTGAATAGAGAACTTTAATCTTCAAATAACAGTCCAGTTAGTATTACACACTGAAATATCACACGCAATTTACTAAAAACAAACACACCGACTATGACTGGTCATGTAGAAAACAGTTGCACAAGTGCACAAACAAGGCAAGTGCAACTTCAATTAATTAACACAAGAAACAAGACGTTGTCTCTCTCTCTCTCAACAAGACGAACTTTGGGAGCGATGACATTTGACTCACATGCGTATATCAACTTAACAAATGAGGCAAGTGCGACCCTGTTAATAAAATAAAAAACTAGACTGGTGTGAGCAAACATTGGCAGGGCCGACTTTAGGCCGATTACACAGATTCCCCCGAATCGGGCCCCGTGCCCAGTGAGAATCCCTTCCCTGGCTAGAGGCGCCTTTTTAATTTTTTCTTACCCGGCGGCGCTCCAGGTCTTTGGTGGGTTCTTTGGGGTCCGCTTGAGGCTCTGAGAACTGCATCACGAAGCTTGTTTTCAGAAAGTGACCTAGACAGAATGTGTGTACAATACTTGGACGGCTGCAGCAACTGTCTGCAAACTCCACAGCTAGTTGCTGCCAGCCAGCCCCAGACGGCCGCTGGGCACAGCACTGCCAAGTGCTACCCGGGCACAGGCTGCTCCATTTGGCTTACCTGGGGTAGAATGACCAGACGGCAAATGTGAAAAATCGGGAAAGGGAGTGGGGGGTAATAGGAACCTATATAAGAAAAAAAAAACAAAATCGGGACATCTGGTCACCCTAACCCAGGACCACAGACCCTGCCCCGCTAGCCACCACTTGCCTTACCAAATGCTACTGCAGGAGAGATCTGAACCCACCCAGAGGCAGAATTGGGGTCTGACTCTCCCCTGGAGGATAAAAGGAGCCCCCCCACACACACCCTGTCCTGGGTCCATCCTTCCCTCCTGCCCTCATCACACAGGCTCCTCCAGGAGCTGCATTCGGAGGTTTATAAATTACAGCTCAGCAAAGAAGCTCCTGGCTGCCAGGAGCCCTAGGCAGCCAACCCAAGGCATGCCAGCTATACAACCACTGCACAAGAGCCCCCATCTACACCACACTCAAAAAACAATCCATTGTGCTGCAAGAACCCTGTGCAGGCCCAGCAGAGCATACAGCACCTCACCCCCAGCAACACAACCACAACACACTGTACACAGCCCTCCTCCTCCCATACATACCATAAGTGACCTGAACTGCACAACCCCAAGTATTATACATCCCTCCGCAGTGCACAACCCCCAGCCCTCACCCACCACTGTGCAGATCCTCTCCCAGCCATGGAACTCCCCTGCTACACAGCCACCCTGCAACACGCAACTCTGTCTGGCGCACACACTATACACACGTCTCCACTACAGCACCTCCCGAACTAAAAAATGCACAATGCTCTGAGCCAGGGGATGGGGGAAGATGAAGTCAGGGCTGGGACGGGGGACATCCTTGTGGGGCAGAGGGCCCCTACAGGGCCCAGGGCAAATTGCCCCACTTGCCCCCCAGGCGGCCCTGGAGCTCCCAGTCCCCCCTTACCTTGGCGGCCGCTCAAAGCAGCAGGACAAAGCTGCAGCTGGCCATGCTGTGGCTCTGCGGGGGAGGGGCTGGGGCAAGAGGGCATCCTCGTGGGGCAGGGGGGCCCTGCAGGGCCCGGGGCAAATTGCCCCACTTGCCCCCGGGCGGCCCTGGAGCTCCCAGCCCCCCTTTACCTTTTGGCGGCTGCTCACTGACTGTTGTTAACGGGCAAGGCGGAAAGGCCTCAATTTACAACAATGGCCTAATTTTGGGTACCTCAGTTCCTCTCTTTGAACTACAGGACTGCAGGGAACTTGTTCCAACTGCAGCCACAGCTGCATGTGGAGTCCGTGGGCACTGCAGGTGTCCAGCCCTACGCACTTAAAGGCAGGATCCCATATTTGGACCCTACATCAAGAGACATTCTTGAAATCTGGCCCCAGCCCACCACTGTGCTCTGCCTCCCATGCTGCCCAGCGTGGGCCAAAGGGGCTGTAGGGAAGGTATAAAGCCCTCCCCCACCCTGGGAAATTCCTCCCACACAGGTGCCACTTGTGCCTCCCCCCAGCAGCTGCAGGCACAAGGAGTGTTCAGGGGGGGCATGGACGGGCTTGGGGGGAAGGGGTGGAGCAGGGATAGAGGGGTGTGACCAGGATGAAGCTGCACCTCAGTTTTATACCGTGGCAAAGCCCCTAAAACCATTAAAATGGGTGCAGCACATTACTCAGCTGAGCTGCAACCTCTGTATTAACCATGAAGTTAAAGTGCTGCAGCGTTGTACCCAGGGAACTAGCTGCATCTGCAGCAGCATCTCTGCTCAGCCCAGCTTCCCCAGCACAGCTGAATTCCCTCCTTCTCCCAGACGGCTGCTTTCCCGACTCCTGCCCCAGGCCCCCGTGGGCTGGTCCCAGATCCCCTACTGCAGTGGAATGGACACGTGGCCTGAGAGCCCTGGACAGTGGAGTTCTCTGTTCATCCCACACCATGGACCCTGCAGGAGTGCTAGTGCAAGCTGCGCTCACCCGCTGACCTTGACCACTGGTTTGCAGCCCCCAGCTGGGGGAGAGGAGCTCATTCTCCATGGACCAATGAGTCCCTGGTCTCTCTGCTGGGACTCACAGACAGAGAGAAAATCGGTGCAGGCCTTGCTGGGGGTGGTTGTGTGTCACGGGGTCACCTACCCCACTAGGGCCCAGGCCGAGATCCCAGCACATTCCACGTCAGTCCCTGACCCGCCATCAGATGGACTTTCAGCCTCTGTCCCTGTGCTGGGGGGAGGCATTGGGTCATTGCCCTGGGGGAGCTGCTGGGCGAGGGAGGCGATTTACCAGCTAACAGACCCAATGGGCTAGTTTTACTTTGGTTATTATAGTTGAAAAGTCATGGAAGATGGGAGAGATTCCAGCAGACTGGAAAAGGGCAAATGTAGTTCCCATATATAAAAAGTGAAAGAAGGACAAGCCAGGCAGTTACAGACCAGTCAGCTTAACTTCTGCACCAGGAAAGATAATGCAGCAAACAATTCAGGAATCCATCTGAAAACATCTAGAAGATAATAGGGAGAGACGCAATAGCCAGCTTGGATTTATCAAGGACAAGTTGTGTCAAACCAGCCCCTGATAGCTTTCTTTGACTGGGTAACAAACCTTGTGGATGGGGGGGAAGTGGCAGATATGCTATAACTAGACTTTAGTAACTGCAGTCTCACATGACCTTCTCATTAACAAACTAGGGAAATACAACCTAGATGGAGCTACTCTAAGGTGGGTGCATAACTGGTTGGGAAACTGTTCCAGAGAGTAGTTATCAGTGGTTCACAGTCAGGCCGGAAAAGCATAACAAGTGGGGTCCCACCGTGCTCACGTCTGGGTCTGGTTCTGTTCAATATCTTCATTAATGATTTAGATTGTGGCATAGAGAGTACAGTTACATAGTTTCACATGATAGCAAGTTGGGAGGGGTTGCAAATGCTTTGGAGGATAGAATGAATCTTCAAAATGATCTGGACAAACTGGAGAAATGGTCTGAGATAAATAGGATGAAATTCAATAAGGACAAATGAAAAGTGCTCCACGTAGTAAGGGACAATCAGTTGCACACATACAGAATTGGAAATGACTTCCTAGGAAGGAGCACTGCGGAAAAGGATTCAAGGGTCATAGTGGACCACAAGCTAAATAAGAGTGAACAATGTAAAGCCGTTGAAAAGAAGCCAACATCATTCTACTCCACGCTGATTAGGCCTCAACTGGATTATTGTGTACAGTCCAGAGAAGAGCAACAAATATGATTAAAGTCTAGAAAACATGACCTATGAGAGAAGATTGAAAGAATTGGGTTTGTTTAGTCTGGAGAAGAGAAGACTGAGAGGGGACATGAAAAACAGTTTTCAAGTACGTAAAAAAATTTTACAAGGAGGAGGAAGAAAAAATATTCTCCTTAACCTCTGATGATAGGACAAGAAGCAATGGGCTTAAATTGCAGCAAGGAAGGTTTAGGTTGGATATTAGGAAAAACTTCCTAACTGTCAGGGTGGTTCAGCACTGGAATAAATTGCCTAGGGAGATTGTGGAATCTCCATCATTGGAGATTTTTGAGAGCAGGTTAGACAAACACCTGTCAGAGACGATCTATATAGTATTTACTCTTGCCTTGAGTGCAAGCAACTGGACTTGATGATCTCTTGGGGGTCCCTTCCAGTCCTATGATTGGATGATCCAAAGGTCTCTTCTTGCCTTAACATCTACAAATCTCTGCAAAACTAAGTGTGGCACATTGAGCAGCCTCTGATGTCTTCATGTGTCGCCTGCTTGATCTCCAGAACTAACACTGAGTGAGTGGGGCTGGGGGTGTGACACAGCAGGAGCAGCTCAAACATGCAAAGGGGCTGGCCAGGGCAGTGACATCACAGAAGCCTTTTGCAGGACCTCAGCTGATTGGTCAAAGGCAGTTGGGAGGCAGTGACCTCACAGAGAGTCTATGACACCGGGCAGGTAAAAGAGGCTGCAGGGTGGGGGAAATGGCTTTTCTGCAGGGAGTCTCCTTCTCAAGGTCTCCCCTTGCGGACTGTGAGAGATACAGGGTCATGCCTGTGAGCATGAGGAGGAGCCTCCTTGGGGTTTTCCCCTTTCCCACTGCTAATTTAGCGAGAAGACAGACGTCCTGTGGAGCAGGTAAGAGCCCCAGAGAGGTTTGGTACCTAGGCAGCCTGACCCACCTGGTGCAAGACATGGAAAACACTAGGTTAAGGTGTGAGAATTCCCCCCCCCCCCTTAGGCCATTGTCCCTCAGAATTACTGGCAGGGGCAGCTCTAGACATTTCACCGCCTCAAGCACGGCGGCATGCCGCAGGGGGCGCTCTGCTGGTCGCTGGTCCCGCGGCTCCGGTGGACCTCCTGCAGGCGTGCCTGCGGAGGGTCCGCTGGTCCTGCGGCTTTGGAGCCGCAGGACCAGCAGACCCTCCACAGGCATGCTGCCGAAGGCTGGCATGCCACCCCAAATACGCGCTTGGCGTGCTGGGGCCTGGAGCCGTCCCTGATTACTGGGGACATTGGGGTTTGTCAGTTTTGGTTTCCCTTTACCCTGCTTCCCTCCCTCTCTAGCCTTCGTTGCGCTGTGGGAAGCCCTCACAAAGAGATGGGGCAGGAAGGCTGCTCGGAGAGTGATCCCCACAGGTGACCTGAGCCATTCCTGGGCCATCTGGGGAGAAATATCAGTTTCCCACCCCTCAGAGTCTCAGTGTGATTGGCTGAGCTGGCGGCTAAAGCTCTCCCCTTTCTACACCTTCAGCTTCCCTGACAGCTTAGGGAGTTTAACAGGCTGTGGGTCTCCTTTTCCTGCAGCAACAGAGAGCTCCTGTCCCCAAGAGCCCCTCCTGGCCACGGAGTCCTGATGGCCTTTGAGCAGGGCAGGCCATCCTTTCTGTCG
The DNA here is from genome assembly GCF_016161935.1 of Mauremys reevesii. NCBI lineage: Eukaryota > Metazoa > Chordata > Testudines > Geoemydidae > Mauremys > Mauremys reevesii. The sequence continues at coordinate 119,695,809 of NC_052626.1, forward strand.
TGGGTGCCCCAAACTGGGCCATCTAGCAGGCACAGGAGAAATCGCCAGCTTCTGGACCCGTGTACACTGGTGGTTTGGTTAATATGGAAAGCTGCATCCTGGAGCCTGGCCAAGATCCTGCTCCTTATTTTTAGCTTCCAGACTTCCTCGTTCATCCAGTGGGAGAGGACGGCTTTCAAGGTCCTGGCTTGGAGCCTTGCTAATGGTCATGTGTTCCATGGATCCCCTGCTACATGGCATGAAAAGACTCCTGGGTGGGTGAGTTACTGCAGGATTTTGTCTCTGGAGACCTAGCTCCTGTCCCTGTCTCCTGGCTGGCCCATTAGTGTCTGAGAGGGGAGCTGGTGGGTTGGTGAGTGGGCAGGACACACCCAGCGATTGCCTGAGCAGATGCTTGTGGGAGTCCCAGAAAGGGTGGGGTTTGCCCAGTGCCACCACAAGTCAGGGAGCAGACTCCCCGTCCTCTTCCAGGGGCCTATTGGGTGAGGCCACATTGTCCTTGTCGTGCTGCAGTTTGACTTCCCCTTGGAACAAATCCATGGGCTGCAGCCGCCAGACCCAGTGACTAGAGACATCCCTAAGGGGAGGGGAATAGACCTTTGGTCTGTCAGCTTCAAAAGCCCCAGGCCCTAAGCCAGAGGTGGTGAGTTATATGGGCCCATGGTGCTGGGCACCCGGGATATTCCTGGCCCAGGGGCCTGACTCCAGCAAATTTTGGGGCCAGGTCTCTCCCCCGGCCCCACCTGCCGCCCCTGTGCATCCCCCAGCCCTGCCAGCTGCTCCTGAGTGATTGAAAATGGCCCCACTGCCACCACTGGCAGTACAGCAGGCCTGAGTGGCTTCCTGCACGCTCGCCCCACGTGTCTGGTGCCACGTCCCTGTGGCCTGGAGGGGATGGGGGGGCTGTGCCTCTGCACGCTGCCCCGCGCCGAATCTCCTGTGGCCAATGAGATGTTGCGGGGGCTATGGAGACAGGAGCGCATGGAGACCTCCTGGCCCGCTCCACCTAGGAACCACTGCCGGAGGGGTGCCCCAGGTAAGCACCGAACCCCCCCACCCCCTTCCAGAGCCTGCACCCACACCCTCCCCCCACACACCCTCCTGTCCCCAAATTCCCTGCTGCACACCCACCCCAAACTCCCTCCCAGAGCCCACACCCTCACCCTCCGCCACACCCACCTCTTGCCCCAGCCCAGAGCCTACATCCAGCACCCAAATTCCCTCCTAGAGCCTGCACCCCTCACCCCCCTGGACTCCAATCCCCTGCCCAACCCAGAGCCTGCACCCAAACTTCCTCCCAGAGCCTGACCCCTCACCCCCCTACACCCAAACTCCCTCCCAGATCCCGCACCCCAGAGCCCCACCCAAACCCAAAGCCTTAGGCAGGTGAGTGGAGGGGTGAAGGGAATATGGAGGGGCAGGTTCTGGACACCACTGAAATTTCTACAAACCTGCCGCCCTTGGGCATTATTAGCACACAGGCTGAGCTAGCCGCCCACAGAAAACAGCCTGCCAAGCGGCCCTTTCGGAAAGGAGCCATGGGCAACCACAGGGTCGTTCTTGGCCGCTGGAATGAGACGGGTGGCTGAGGACATCTACTCGTGTACAGTAGTGTTGGTGTCTCTAGGCCTGAGTAAACCAAAGTTTTTTCATGTTGTGAATTTTAACCAACCTAAAATGCTAACAGCCAGAAAGCAAAATTTGTAACCGTCAGCTTTTTAGCTAGCAGCTGCAGTACAGCTCCAACCAGCAAAAAGCGGTAATAATAAAAGGGAAAAGGGGGGTGGGGGGGGAAGTCTGCATGCGTCTGTGTCGTGAAAGCCAAAAATTAACATGCAGACAAAAAAGTTTTTAACAAGCTACAATTTATTGCCTAATGTATTTGCTGCAAGGAAAAAAAAGGCTAATACAAACAACTTAAAATATAAAAAAGGGAACTTGCTTGTATCAGTGCACTTAATTTAAAATATTGCTTCTCCTGGTACCTTTCTCCAAGATCTTAAATAAACTTGGTTTGCTTCTCCACCCTGGTGTGTTAATTAGTGTGATGCACACCGGGCAACGAACCTCGCTGTTGCCCCCTCGGGCCAGCTGGGCCCGCAACAGTAGAATGAGTTCAAGCGGTTGAGCGCTCGCTTTGCATGCGAGAGGCAGTGGGCTCAATGGCCCCATTCCCCACTGGCAGGAGTGTTCCCATCCTCTGCCTTCCTTTTAAAAGCACTGACCGTTCAAACCCCTCCCCCGCAACTCCGGCTTCTCCCTTCCCCGCCCGACACCCCTCTCCCCCCACGGACCTCCCGCCGGGGCCCAGGCTCCGCACCCCCATCCCAGCGGGGCCGGTGTACCATCACATTTCGAAACCCTCCCGTTTTGCTACTAGTAGCAGTTTCTGCCGCACAACATAACCATCTGGGTTCCTGCTCAGGACTTGCTGCCGCCTGATCCATGGGGTTGCAAATCAGGATGGACAGAGTTTGTGGTCAAAAACACTCACATTCTGCTTCCTCCTGGCTAATGTGCCAAATTGACCTATTGCAGGGTTCTGGGGGTTTCTGCATTTTAATTTTATTTTAAATGAAGCGTTTTAAGCATGTTAAAAAACGTATATACTTTATATACAACAACAGTTTAGTTATATATTATAGCCATAAAAAGAGACCTTCTAAAAATATTACAATGTATTACTGGCATGAGAAACCTTAAATCAGAGAGACTAAATGAAGACTCGGCACAGCTCTTCTGAAAGGGTGCCGAACCCTGATCTTTTGGATGCTTGAGGCATGCTCTTTCACTTTTTTGTGTGTGAATATATGAAAAGGGAGGTAAGGTTTGTGGGTACAGAGCACTCCCCTGACCCCAAGGTAATAACCAGAGTGGCCCCATTCATTTTTTTCAATGGCTTCCTCCTTGATTATTTCCAATGACTTGGCTGCCTACACACCTGTCATTGGTCCGGGGTTGGCTGTGCTCCTGTCACTGGTCCAGGGATGGTTGCAAATCTGGAGAGATGGGGTTTGCGGTCGAAAACGCTCACGATTTGCTTCCTCCTGGCTAATGTGCCAAATTGACCTATTGGATGAATGAGGCGCGCACTTCCACTTTTTTGAGTGTGAATACGTGAAAAGGGAGGTAACGTTTGTGGGTACAGCGCACTCCCCTGACCCCAAGGTGGTAACCAGAGTGGCCCCATTCATTTTCTCCACTGGCTTCCTCCATGATTATTTCTATTGACTTGGCTCCCTATGCACCTGTCACTGGTCCAGGGATGGTTGCAAATCTGGAGGGAAGGTGTTTGCGGTCGAAAACGCTCACGATTTGCTTCCTCCTGGCTAATGTGCCAAATTGACCTATTGGATGAATGAGGCGCGCACTTCCACTTTTTTGAGTGTGAATACGTGAAAAGGGAGGTAACGTTTGTGGGTACAGCGCACTCCCCTGACCCAAGGTGGTAGCCAGAGTGGCCCCATTCATTTTCTCCACTGGCTTCCTCCTTGATTATTTCCAATGACTTGGCTGCCTATGCACCTGTCACTGGTCCAGGGATGGTTGCAAATCTGGAGGGAAGGTGTTTGCGGTCGAAAACGCTCACGATTTGCTTCCTCCTGGCTAATGTGCCAAATTGACCTATTGGATGAATGAGGCGCGCACTTCCACTTTTTTGAGTGTGAATACGTGAAAAGGGAGGTAACGTTTGTGGGTACAGCGCACTCCCTTGACCCAAGGTGGTAACCAGAGTGGCCCCATTCATTTTCTCCACTGGCTTTCTCCATGATTATTTCTATTGACTTGGCTCCCTATGCACCTGTCACTGGTCCAGGGATGGTTGCAAATCTGGAGGGAAGGTGTTTGCGGTCGAAAACGCTCACGATTTGCTTCCTCCTGGCTAATGTGACAAATTGACCTATTGGATGAATGAGGCGCGCACTTCCACTTTTTTGAGTGTGAATACGTGAAAAGGGAGGTAACGTTTGTGGGTACAGCGCACTCCCCTGACCCCAAGGTGGTAACCAGAGTGGCCCCATTCATTTTCTCCACTGGCTTCCTCCATGATTATTTCCATTGACTTGGCTCCCTACGCACCTGTCACTGGTCCAGGGATGGTTGCAAATCTGGAGGGATGGGGTTTGCGGTCGAAAATGCTCACGATTTGCTTCCTCCTGGCTAATGTGCCAAATGGGGTTGCAAATCAGGATGGACAGAGTTTGTGGTCAAAAACACTCACATTCTGCTTCCTCCTGGCTAATGTGCCAAATTGACCTATTGCAGGGTTCTGGGGGTTTCTGCATTTTAATTTTATTTTAAATGAAGCGTTTTAAGCATGTTAAAAAACTTGTATACTTTATATACAACAATAGTTTAGTTATATATTATAGTCATAAAAAGAGACCTTCTAAAAATATTAAAATGTATTACTGGCATGTGAAACCTTGAATCAGAGAGACTAAATGAAGACTCAGCACAGCTCTTCTGAAAGGTTGCTGAACCCTGATCTTTTGGATGCTTGAGGCATGCTCTTTCACTTTTTTATGTGTGAATACGTGAATAGGGAGGTAAGGGTTGTGGGTACAGAGCACTCGCCTGACTCCAAGGTAATAACCAGAGTGGTCCCATTCATTTTTTCCACTGGCTTCCTCCTTGATTATTTCCAATGATTTGGCTGCCTATGCACCTGTCCCTGGTCCGGGGATGGTTGCAAATCTGGAGAGATGGGGTTTGTGGTCGAAAACGCTCACGATTTGCTTCCTCCTGGCTAATGTGCCAAATTGACCTATTAGATGATTGAGGTGCGCTCTTTCACTGTTTTGTGTGTGAATACGTGAAAAGGGGAGGTAAGGTTTGGGGGTACAGAGCACACCCCAGACCCCAAGGTGATAACCACAGTGGCCCCATTCATTTTTTCCACTGGCTTCCTCCTTGATTATTTCCAGTGACTTGGCTGCCTATGCACCTGTCACTGGTCCAGGGATGGTTATGCATGTGTCACTGGTCCAGGGATGGCTGTGCCCTGTCCCTGGTCCTGGGATGGTTGCAAATCTGGAGAGATGGGGTTTGCTGTCGAAAATGCTCACGATGTGCTTCCTCCTCGCTAATGTGCCAAATTGACCTATTGGATGAATGAGGCGCGCACTTTCTCTTTTTTGAGTGTGAATATGTGAAAAGGGGAGGTAAGGTTTGGGGGTACAGTGCACTCCCCTGACCCCAAGGTGATAACCAGAGTGGCCCCTTTCATTTCTTCCACTGGCTTCCTCCTTGATTATTTCCAATGACTTGGCTGCCTATGCACCTGTCACCGGTCCAGTGATGGTTGCAAATCTGGAGGTCTTGGTCTTTCTGTCAAAAACGCTCACGATTTGCTTCCTCCTGGCTAATGTGCCAAATTGACCTATTGGATGAATGACGCGCACGCTTCCACTCATTTGTGTGTGTGTGACATTATTGATATAAACTGGGACCATATAGAACATGGTTTGCAACCAAGGTCCTGTAGTGGCACCAAATCTTAGGTAAAGGTGGTCATATACGGTGGCTAAGACCAGGTTATGATTATGCTGTCTGTATGTCTGTGTATCATTTTGTAGTTGAAGTTATAAGTATTGGCTCTGTACTGTCTGTATTTTGTATTTGTGCTCTGCTTCTGGGTGACACTGCAGACAAGTTGGTGTTAGCTCTGATAAGTTCGTTTGATGGCCTATTAAGGACCATCAGCTACACAATCGACCCATGCAGAGAAGGCTGATACGCCTTGTAACTGAGCAAAGTATGCAGGGACTTGCCCATGTGACTCTAGTCTCCATTTTGCTGTAATTTTCCACAGTAAGGACAAAGGCTCTTACACCTGGAAAAGCCTATATAAGGCTAATGCCTCATCTCCATCTTGTCTTCAGTCCTGCTTCTTACCTCTGGAGGGATTTTGCTAGGAAATGAAGCTCTACGCAAGGGACTAGTGACCCATCCCAGCGGGGGATGTTCTCCAGAGACTTGATTTGAACCTGCAGTTTACTCCATCACTGTTACAAGCCTGAACTAAGAACTTTGTCATTACTCTATGTAACTGATTCCATTTAACCAATTCTACCTCTCATCTCTACCTTTTTGCCTTTATGAATAAGCCTTTAGATTTTAGATTCTAAAGGATTGGCAACACCGTGATTTGTGGGTAGGATCAGATGTGTATATTGATCTGGGGCTGGGGCTTGGTCCTTTGGGATCGAGAGAACCGTTTTCTTTTATTGGGGTGTTGGTTTTCATAACCATTCATCCCCAGGATGAGTGGGTCTGGTGGTGATACTGGGAGACTGGAGTGTCTAAGGACATTGTTTGTGTGACTTGTGTTCCCCAGTGCGGTGAAACCAAATGGGACTGTAAGAGCTGGATTCACAGGCAAAAGTAATGCAGCAAAAGGCAATCCTAAAATTTGTAAACAGTTCTGATACTTTACATAGACAAATATGAGATACTCTTTTAAATACTCAAGAGATGTGATGCAGAGTTTGATGGAATATAGGGAAAGTATGTCACTGCATCAAGTCTCCTGTAGCAGTAAATTAACAGCAGTGAAGCAGATTTTTATATTTTTAGTGGCATCCAGAAACGGTCCAAGGGAGTTTTCCTGTTGAAGGGGGATGACATGGGCCGCAGCTTATATGGGCTCGAGGTGCTTAAGCACCAGTAATCTTCAAGGCTGAGGGCTCTGCTCCACCAATATTTGGAGCGGTGTTTCTCCCCTGCCCCCGCCGCAGAGCGTCCCTGCCTGAAAGAAAACAGCCAGTGCCTCTCTCCTTTCTTTGTGCTGTTTCTGCCTACGGATATAGAGATCAGCGGCTGGCAGCCTCTTGGAGCACCGGGGGAGGGGGAGGGGAAGAGGGAGAGAGGAGGAGACAGGAGGCACTCAGGTGCTTAGGAGCTCTCTTTCCCTCCCCCCCCGCACGCAGGGGGAATAGCAGGGGTGGGGAGGCCACACATGATGGCAGCCCCCCACCCCGGTGTGACGAGCTGGGAATGTTCTTAATGTTTTCTCTGAATACTGTGTTGGTGCCTCAGTGTCTCCTATGCCGTTCTAAAGTATGTAGGTGGTGGATCAAGGTATTTGATTGCTACAGAGCAAAGGGCCAGTGCACCTAAATGCCTGGCACTCTGTCTCCTAGCAACTGATGGCCTGGGCCCTCCTCTGCAAAGGTGCCAGCTGAAGGTGTTGGAGACAAAGAGGTCAGGTGACCTCCTGGCCCAGGAAAAGAACTGAGCAGAGAGGAGGGGCTGGAGGGGGTTTGGGAGTCTGGAGCTGGCTGGGGATGATGAGGGAAGTGCATATGGGGATCTGGCTCACTGCCCCAGAATGGACCCAGCTGTGGATCTTGTTTGCTGTACCTACAAGCTCTGTTTTAGACTGTGTTCCTGTCACCGAACAAACCTCTGTTTTACTGGCTGGCTGAGAGTCACATCTGACTGCAAACTGGGGTGCAGGACCCTGTGGCTTTCCCTTGAACACCGCTGGGTGGGATCACTGTGGGAAGCACATGGAGGGGCAGAGGATGCTGAATGCACTAAGGAGAGACCCAGGAGATGAAGATGTGTGAGGTTCTTGCCCTGGAAAAGTCTGCTCCAAGGAGAGGAGGCTCCCCAAAGTCCTGACTGACTTGGTTGGGAGCAGTTCCAGAGCATCGCCCAGGACTCTGTGCCACCCAATACCCACCGCAGGGGAGGCGAGTGGGCTTTCTGGACCTGAGAGAGTCCCTAGGAGCATGTGCAGTGACTGTGTTGCAGAGTGAGTGTGCTGGGGGAGCGGAGGGATCCCTCCACTGGAGCGTGCTGCTGCTGCTAATGGGGGGGGGGGCGTCCTCGCGGGTCCAAGACATGGGGCCGCCTGGCTGCAAACCAAGTTACTTATCCCCAGTCCTGCCCCACCCCAAAGCCGGGACCGCCGCCACCCCAAACCTGAGAACCCACCGGCACTGTGAACCCTCATCCCCTGCCCCACCCCAGAGCCCTCACCTAAGGGGGAAAATGTGCAACTGAAATGTGGTGGTCAGTTTGCAGTATCATTGTGTTTAGCACAATACTTGATTATTTTACACCCTTTAAAGTATATAAGTAGTTGTATACAGGTGTTACAAAGTGGCAATGTTCTTAATGTTTTCTCTGAAGACTGTGTGGGTGCCTCAGTTTCCCATATGCATTTCTCAAGGATCTAGATGGTGGGATAAGGGGGTGTGATTGTTGTAGAGCCCTGGAGGGCCAGTGTGATGCTGTCTGCACAGAGAATGGCCGAAACCGTGTCTCCGGGCACCGGATGGCCTGGGCCACTCTCCTGCAAGCTGCCAATTGAAGGTGTTGGAGAACAAAGAGATCAGATGGCCTCCTAATGCCTGGAAAAGAGAGAGAGGGCAGAGGAGGGAGTGTCAGTGCCTGTGCGGACTTCCGGGAAGCCCATGGTGTGGAAGGGGATGCTGTGATGCTTTGGAACTACTCCATACAAAGCCAGTCAGGACTCTGCGAGAGACTCCTCTCTGAGCGTACTGTCTCCAGGATAAGAAGCTTACACCTTCCTGGGTCTGACCTTGGAGCATTCAGCTCTTTCCACACCGTGCACTTTCTGCAGCGAGTGTGCCCAGGCAGGTCATGGGGCAACCAGCGGTCCCTGCACCCCAACTCTGCAGTCAGACGTGACTCTCAGCCAGCCGGTAAAATAGAAGGTTTGTTAGACAACAGGAACACAGATTAAACAGAGCTTGTAGGTACAGAAAATGACCCCTCAGTCAGGTCCATCTTGGAGGGTGGGGAGCCTAGACCCAAGTTCTGGGCCTCTCCCCATTTCCCCAGCCAGCTCCAAACTGACACTCCCTCCTCTAGCCTTTGTATCTCTTCTGGACAAGGAGGCCACCTGATCTCTTTGTCCCCAACACCTTCAGTTGGTACCTTGCAGGGGAAACTGAGGCATCCACACAGTATTCAGAGAAAACATTAAGAACATTCCCAATTTGGCACAACAGGTGTAACAAAATTTAATATCAGTATATTGAAGCAGGCAAGTGCTGCTTCTCACTTTCCACTTTTAAATCACCCTTGTAATCGTGTGTTTCTGATGCGTTGTAGCTTAATTTTATATCGGCTTACAGAGCGAGAGCGGGGAGATAGACCACCATTTTGGGCACCACCAAAAATTATACAAACCTGCCGCCTATGGGATTACAGTCAGTATCGACTTTACAATGGTGCCATGGCACCAGGGCCACCCTGCATCTCACTGCAGACACAGTGCTCAGAATTAAGCAATGTTCTCAAGGCTATTGTACTCAGTACTAGTTTTCAGTTGGCAGCTACATGCTTCAGACAGGCCACTTTCTCACTAGGCTATATCCTGAATATTGTGACTGGGAATGAGGTGGGGGCGGGGAGTGTAGCAGATGCAAATTCGAGGTGAATATTACCTTGTCAATACTGTCCTGGGTTTATGATGCTTTATGCCATGGACTGAAGCAAAGTGGCTGGTGAATAACCAGGAATCTGGTTAATAATTATCTAAATTCAGCTTTCTTCTTTCTCTCTCTGTGAATTATCACTACTTCAAAATAGTGTGCAAGTTGACTGGATAATGGTAATAGAATAATCTCTTGTTAAAACATTGTAAACCATACTACCTGGTTTTTATATTAAACACCTACTATACATAATACAATAAATCTGACAAACAAAACCTAGGAAAATTTTATTCTTTCTATGTCTTATTTACAGTTTTACAGTAATCTCTTGCTTCAGAATGCCTCAAGGGTCACCCATACAGTTTGCAATAGGAATCAACATGTGGCTTGGCAGCTGACTCTTGACTGATTCCTGAACAGCTGGTAACTCAATATTAATCTGACATAGATACTATATGCAGAAGCACAACTCTGTATATATTGGGTGGGGTGATTATTGACCTTTCTGCATATGTAATAATAGTTTTTGGTGTTTGTATGACAAGGCATAATAATGAACTTTGTAAAAGTTCCTGTTTGGTGTGAGATGTTACTTATACCTAAATTCACTCCCTTCCCACACCCAGCCCTTTGCATGCTGGCTAGGGAATATCACTACTGTAGTGTCAGCTTTTAAGAGAGCTTCACATGCAGAGCCGTCAGTAGGGATTTTTGGCACATAAGGCAAGGAACAGAGGCAGCATGTCCGGCTCTTCCCTATTAGAGGGAAGGATCCACCGACGAATTTCTGCAAAAGAGCCGTATGCGCTGCCCCTCTCCATTGAAGACGAACAGCGGCACTTTGGCAACGAGTACCACAGTCCCTCTAAGAGGGAAGGACTTGCTGCCGAATTGCCGCTGAAGGAGAGACTTTCTGAGCCCCTCACTTTCCGTGCCTGAGGCAAATGCCTCACTCGCCTTGCCCTCGTTACGGCAATGTTCACATGCACCACTTCTAGTATTACGGTAAGTTAAAACAAGCTACAGTACATTGGGACATTAATGCTCTATTACAGTATTTGCAGTAGCATATTAAAAGCTATAACACTGAACAGACTAGTTAGGGCCGGCTTTAGGAAGTTTGGGGCCCACCCAATTCAAACATTTTCAAGGGCCCCAGCAGGGATGACTTTAAAAAAAAGGAAAAAAAGGTGGGGAAAAAAAGCCTTTCCTTTCTTAGCAACCGGTTCCCTATGATAAGTTCTGATTTAAGGGATGTGCCAGAATATGTATTTCTGGTACCAATAGGGTTACTATATTTCCAGATTTAAAAATTCCTCCCGAACAGGAATTTAAAAACCAAAAAGTCTGACATGTCCAGGAAAATATGGCTGTATGTTAACTCTACCTACAGTTCTTTTTTAAAAAGATGGGCCTGAACTAGAAATGAACTCCGCTTGACATGTGTGGGTCCCCGCCAGGGGCGGCTCTAGAAATCAGGCTGCCCCAAGCAGCGCGGTGCGCTGCGCCGCCCTTCCCCGGTCCCGCGGCGGGTCCCCTCTTCCCGCGGCTCCGGTTGAGCTCCCGCAGGCCTGCCTGCGGCAGGTCCACCGGAGCCCGGGACGAGCGGACCTGCCGCAGGCAAGACTGCAGGTCCACCGGAGCCAAATGCCGCCCCCCCGGGAAAGGGCCGCCCCACGTGCCTGCTTGGCGCGCTTTGGTATAGAGCCGCCCCTGGTCCCCGCCACTCCCTGGGAGTGTGCTAGGGTGACCAGATGTCCCGATTTTATAGAGACAATCCCAATCTTGGGGTCTTTTTCTTATATAGGATCCTATTAACCTCCACCCCATCCTGATTTTTCACACTTGCTGTCTGGTCACCCTAGGGTGTGCACATGTGTGTGGGTACCAGCTGCTCTCTTCTCCCATCATTGAAGCAGGTGTGCAGGGTTACTGCCCAGGGAATTGCAGGGCACCAGTGGACATGGGGCTGGCTGCAGGCAGGGCAAGGGGTGCAGCAATGGCTGGAGACAGGGGTGTGTGGGGTGGGATGGGGTGGGCTGGCTGGCTTCAAGCAGGGCCATAGGGGGGTGTGGCATAGATTGGCAGTGCGGCATAGATTGGAAGTGCTGAAGACAGAGGAGTGCAGGAATGGCTGGCTTCAGGCAGGGGGGGTGCAGCAGGGGTTGGCTGGAGACAGGGCAGGGGGTGCAGGTACAGGGGGTACAGACCACCCGGTATGGTAAGTGCTCCCTCCTCCTCCTCCCTCCCCCACCAGAGTAACAGCAGCCACCTGGGGCTCCCCTGCTTCCACAGCCCTGGCCATGTACACAGCTGCCGGAGCCCTGGGGGAGCGGCGGGGCTCCAGTGGCTATTTAAAGGGCTAGGGCAATAGAAGCAACGGGGGCGATGGACTTTTTAAGTAGCCCACAGATCCCAACAGCCCTACCCCATGGCTCCAGCAGTGTGGCAGTGGTGGCAATTTAAAGGGCACCCAGGCCCTTTAAATTGTCCCCTGGAGAAGCCGGGCCACCCGGTACAGTGCACTGACTCTGCCAATACACCGAACCAGGGCTTGGGCACGGGACCCTCTTAGGGGCAGGGCCCGATTCAGGGGAATTAGTTGAATTAGCCTAAAGCCGGCCCTGCCAGTATATCCAGGACATTAGTAGCACACTTTTCCCCCACCAATACCTAGTAGTTGCACTGTCATCTCCCATAGCTACTTAGGTTGCAGCTTTATTGTTAAACCTAAATTGGGAAGAAAGACGACTGATTCAGAACTTCTTTAATGGTTACTTTATCGCTAAAGGGTGTAGTGGGGTATAAACTTGAAGAGAGGAAGGTTTCTATGATGTAGGCAAGATCAAGTATTTTATCCAAAACCAGAATACGAATGGCGCTGGTCTTCTGGGTGTCTGACCTTGAGCTATTGTCAAAAGTTTGAGGGTGACTCGTCTCCTTCCTCATATTTTGCTGAGGATTGTATTGATAAAGGGATTGGCCTCAAAGACCTGGTTGTAGGACTCTGCCACGGTGTAGTTTTCATCTTGGATTGCCTGGTCCTAATTATAGTAAAGCATGCACTTTAGTCTTTGTAATTATATGTTATAACTCTGTTGCTTTTTATGAAGACAGGAGTAAAAGAAAAGTAGCTGCAATATTTTCATACTAAACTAATGCTGAAAATGTACATAATTTCAATCAGACTCCTAATCTTAATTTTTGGTTAATTTTCTTATGGATTTATTTATTATGGTGGGAAACTGCTATAGGGAAGTACACTTCTCCTATATAGGTCATAAGGATCCTATCTGTCTGAAACTGGCTGCTCTTTCTTTCTTTGATCTGCAGAGTGACTGATGCTTTTCAGACATCAGTTGTGGGTACAGAAGGGTTTCATTGCATCTTCTCTCTTGGCACCAGCTACTGTTCTCCCTTCTTGTTGTATTGATAGTGGGTGTGTGTGTCTCTCCTTTCTTTAAAATCATATATGCTAGGGACAGTCTTGTCCTCTTCTCCTCTCCTGATGTCAGTGTAGATGCAGGCGGTGCAAAATGTACTACAGTCATATAGTATCTCAAATGCAAAGCTACATTTCAATGATCTGAGGTTTGAAGAACAATGTGGAACTAGCTGTTTTATGGGATGTCTCAATTTCATTCCTGTAGTAACATAACTGGTGATAGGAAAGCAGGGAGAGAGAGAGGTGTGTGCTCTGCAAGGCTGCTTGCCACGGGGCCAATGGGTGTGGGTGGGCTGGGTAGGATCGCGGGAGTCGCATCTCAGGGATCTGCCCCGCTACCCAGCACTGCTCCAGTTATGAGCTGTCTCCACTGCCTGGGACCTGTGGGGCCCCACCTGCCTCCCCGGGGGAAGAGCCACCTGGGACTGGTACAGAGGCTGCGCCAGTCTCAGCCACTCACAGGGAACAGTTGGGGAGGGGGGAGGCTCAGCTGGGTCCTGAGAGAGCCTGGCCCCGGTAGGCTCTGCTCCTGCTCCAGCCTGGCTGCTTCCACCACTCCCAAGGGGCCGGAGTTCTCCTGCCCCAGGACCAGTTCTGGCTGCGCTGCCATCTCAGCCTCGCAGCCACAGTCACCTCCCATCAGGGCCGGCTACTGTGGCTGGGGGCTAGGGTTTGGGAGAGTAGGTCTCTAGGGGGTCTGGGTAGGTGCTGGGCACTGGGGGGGGGAGATCTATGTGTTGGAGGCCTGTCAGTGGGGGAGATCTGTGTGTGTGTGGGTGCTGGGAAGTGTGGGGGGTCTGTGCGGGTCACTGCAGTTGTGGTGGTGGGGGGCACTGGACAGTGAGGGGATCTGTAGGGGGGCTCTGGGTGGGAAGGTGTGGGGCACTGTGCAGTTGTGGGAGGGCTGTGGGGGGTCTTCAGCTGGGGGGCACTGGTCAATGAGAGGATCTGTGGGGGGGTTCTGAGTGGGTGGGGGAGTGATCTGGGAGTGCACTGGGCAGGGGGGTTTGTGGGGGTCTCTAGATGGTGCAGCACTGGGTGAAGGGAGTCAGAGGGGTTCAGGGCAGGGGATTTGTGGGGGTCTCTGGGTGGTGTGGCACTGGGCATAGGGAGTCGGAGGGGTGCTGAGCAGGGGGTTTGTGGGGGTCTCCGGGTGGTGTGGCACTGCGCGTAGGGAGCCAGAGGGGTGCTGAGCAGGGGGTAGCATGGTGCAGCATGGGCCCACACCCAAGGGGAAGAAGCACAATGGCAGTGCAGGGCTGGGCTGGACAGCGTGGGTCTGGCAGCTCCTGGTTTGGAAACAGTGCCCTTGTACTGGGCTGGGTGGAGTGGGGCTGTCCCTGCCGTGCCATGACTCATATCCCATTGCCCCAAGTCAGCCCCTCGCTCTGAGGACTCTGCCCCCCTGCCCCATGTCCCCATTTCCCCCATGGGGACCCACAAATACGTTTAGCACCGGGCCCACAACAGGTTAATCTGGCCCTGTTTGGGGTGCAGGCTCTGGGATGGAGTTGGGGGTGCAGGAGGGTTGCAGGCTATGGGGAGTTTGAGTGACGGGTGCAGGCTCTGACCTGGGGCAGGGGATTGGGGTGCAGGAGGGGGTACAGACATGTGGGCTCTGGGAGGGAGTTACCAAATCAGCACGTTGTATAAGAGAAAGGAGCTGCAGGGATTTCATATAGACATAGAAAATGATAGAAGAGACTTTTACATAGTCAAAATGTGAGAGGCAGAGTTTGAGGGAGGGAGGGAGGGGGCGTCTGTACAATATTTCCCCACATTCAGGCTCCTGGCTGGAGCAGTAACAGCCCCGCAGCACTTATATAAGATAGAGGAGCTGCGCTGTCTATGCTTTGACATGTAGGAATCGGGCTGCCTGTGCCTTTAAGACCCAGCCCCAGGAACCCGCCCCCTGCTCCAGGGCTGACACCGGGCACAACTGAAAACAGCCTGTGCCCCCCCCCAACCCCGACACCCCCAGATCTGCGAGCCCAGCAGGTGGCTCATCCCGAGGGGCCACTGTTCCCCCCCCACCCCTCCCTAAACGGGGGTTTTGTCCCCGCACAGGGTCTGGCAGCGTCTCCCCCCCTGGGCTTAACCGCGGCTCCCACCCCCCACCCCCGATTTTTCCCCTTCAGCCTCTCTCCTGCCGCTGCCTACAGCAGCTTGAACCCTTCTGTCCAGTAAATTTGTGTCCCCCGCTCAGACCCTGGCAGCCTCCCCGCTGCGATTTGCCCCCTTGAGCCTTTTAAACGCCCCCAAAGAGGAGGCAGCAAATCGCCAGTAGAAGTGAGGGCAGAGAGAGGGCAGTGGCGACAGCGCAGGTTACTGGGCATGCTCAGTTCGGCTGCGCATGCTCAGTGCAGCCAAAGTAGCAAATCGGGATAGGTTCATGTTTCTGATGGTACACCTGGGCGGATCCTGCTGCAGCTCCACTGGGGCCGAGGCAGCTCCGCGGCTTCTCCCAGGTTCCCCCGGGGGCAGAGAGTCACTTGTCCCCCCCCCCCCCGGGGGTCTCTCACTCACCGGGGGCTCCGGGCCGGGGCTGGGGCGAGCAGAGCCCGGGGCTGCCCAGGGGGCGGGTCCCAGCTGGAGAAAGCCCCCCCCCCCCCGGCCGGGCACGGAGGGGTTAATACCAGGCCCCTCCCCGCACAGACCCGGGAACAGCAGCTGCTCAGCCCAGGTCCGGCTCACACGGAGACGGCGGCGGCGGCAGCAGCAGGTTTGATCTCCCGCTCTCATCGGGGCTAGCATGGAGCATGCGCAACTTCACCTGCTGAACCCCTCCCTTATCTGGGCTGGAGAGGGCGGAAGCGCCCCGGGGCAGGTTGGGAAATGTAGTTCGGGTTGTGTTTCCCGTCTCTGGGCATGCGCAGATCGGGGGGCGGTGCGGAGTGTGATCAGCTGCTCCATTGTGAGCTGGGAGTCCGGGCGGAGCAGCGTGGTCTGTGCCGGGGAGATCCATTAACTGCCAGGCCCGGGCTCTGCTCTCGCTGGAGCCGCCCTGAGGCCGCCCTGGGCTCTGCCTCCGCAGCGGAGCTGCAGCCTCCAGGTACCGGAGCGGGGCCGGGCGGTGACTCTGCCCCAGTGTCCGGGGGGGACCCGGCATCTCGCAGCTCTGGGATCTGCTCCCTGGGGCCGCGCCCGCGGGGGGCTTGTAGCTGCTGCCCTCGCCGGAGCCCAGCGCCCCCGGGCCCGGCCAGGCTCCGCCCTGGAGCCCCACGGGGGGCCCGGCCCCACTGGGGTCCCGGCGTGGGGCCAAGCGGGGGCTGCCGGGGGGAGTGAGAGCGGGCGGGGGGATCCCGAGGGGCGACCTGGGAAAGGGGCGGATGGAAAGTGTCTGTACAGCCCAGACATGGCCACCGGGAAGAGCCGGTGACCTCCGAGGAGCGGGGAGAACAGGGCACTTCTCAGGGATTTGAGGATGAGGGTCGCCCTGGATGTTGTCCGTTGCTCTCTAGAGAGAAAGGGGGCAGGACTGGAGGGGACGGGGGGTCCCCACGGGAGCGGGCAGCGGTAAATCCGAGGGGATCTCAGCCCCCTCCCCCCAATTCTCAAAAATCTTCCCGTTTTTCTTTCCAGTTGTGTGACTGAGATCAGGGCTCTTATTGTACTGAGCATGGCCCAGGTGCTGCAGAGACCCCAACTGAGATCTGGGCCCTGTTCTGCCAGGCACTGAAGAGACCCCACGTGAGATCAGACCCCACTGTTGTGCCAGGTAAAACTGAGACCTGGACCGAGATCACGGCTCCCCCCCCCCCTCGTGCTGGGCAGCGCACGACTGCGACCCAAACTGCTGCCTCCATAGTGCTGGGCGCTTCAGAGGCCTCGACTAAGATCCGTGTCCCCGATGGGCCTGGCACTGCACTGACCCCAAACAAAATCAGAGATCCTGTAATGCTGGGAGTTGCAGAGTCCCCAACTGAGATCAGGGGACTGTTGTGTCCTCTGTTGTGCAGGGCTCTGCACAGACACCGACCAAGATCAGGGTCCCTATTGTGACAGGTGCTGAACAGACACCAAGGGTATCTCTACCCTGCCGTTTAAAAACCCCCAGCTGGCCCATGGTAGCTGCCTCAGGCTCTCAGGGCTCAGGCAAAGGGGCTGGTTAATTGCTGTGTAGATGTCTGGGCTTGGGCTGGAGCCAGGCTATAGGACCCTGTGAGGTGGGAGGGTGCCAGACATCCAGCTCCAGCGCAAGCCGGAACATCTACACCACCATTAAACAGCCCTGCAGCCTGAGCCGTGTGAGCCCAAGTCAGCGGGCACGGGCCAGCCGCCGGTGTCTGACTGCAGTGTAGACATGCCCACAGTGACACAGAGGCCTTGCCACAAAAAAACTCAAAGCCTAAATAGGCCAATGGTGGGAGGCGACTCTCCATTTTACAGATGGGGAACCTGAAGCTGAGAGCTGAAGTAATTTGCTCAAGTTTGTATGGAGAATTTGGGGCAGAACCAGGAACTGAACCCAGATTGTTTGAATTCTTTCCTCTCCCCTTTACTCCAAGCCCAGCGTGTGCATGTACAGCTTGTTTTGGTCTGTGTTTGCCTTGCATTGGCTTCCAAGGGAGGCTGTGGCATTTTCTTCATTGGAGGTTTCTAAGACCAGGTTAGAGGTTCACCAGTCTGGGAATGTCTAGGGACACTTGGTCCTGCTCCAGCCCAGGAGGCTTGAGTAGACGCCCTCTCAAGATCCCTTCCAGGCCTACATTGAAATCATTCTCTTTCCTGCTGTTGTGTTCTATGCTGAGCTGTTTTGCATGGTGCCGTTTGGAACTGGGATCACCCCATGCTGTGCTGCAGAGTTTTATGGTGCATTGTTTTGCCTCAGCTTGTTTGGTGTCTGTTGTGTTGGTTTGAGCTGAGCTTTTTTGCATTGTGTACTTTTGTCCTAGGGTGTGTTAGTTTGCATTGTGTTGCTTTCTTCTCCTTTGTATTGTGTCATTTTAGGCTGTGGAGTGTCGTTTTTTTGGGTTTTGATGTTTTTCTGAATTGCCTGACACTATGTTGTGGTGGGTTTTTTCTGTACGTTGTGTTTTATACGTATCTATTGCATAGCATCAGAGACATGTAGGGCTGGATGTCATCAAGTCCAGCGCTCTCTGCCGCGGCAGGACCAAGTCTATGTAGATTATCTCTGCCAGAGGTTTGTCCAACCTGTTCTTAAAAACTTCCAGGGATAGAGACTCCACAGCCCTCCTTGTAAGACCATTCCAGAGCTGAACTATCTTGGCTCTGGTGACCTCCCCACAGATTTGAGTGGTGAGCAGCTGTGGAGAGAGGAGACCCCAGTGAGTGGGCACCTGGGTAAAGAGACTAAAGTTGGGAGGAGAAACATTGACGTGTCCAAGGTCACGCAGGCTGTCCCTGACAGAGCTAGAAGTAGATCCCAGTTCTAGTGCCACCATACTGCTGTTTTGGGCACTGAAGGGCTCTGCCACACTGGTGTTCTAGGCGCTGGTGTAAACCCTTAGTATAGACAGAATTTACACTAGTGCACTTGGATTGGCACTGGTGCACCATGTCCGAGTTTGAAGGTTTGGGGTGTGGGGGGACAGTGACCTCACTAAGGCCTGGGGCTGGCTGAACAGTGCAGCTGGTAACGGAGGGGCAGCAGGGAGTGCTGGAGGTGTGAGCCAGGAGCACAGGGCTGTGTGCAGGGACTACAGCTGAGCTCCCTGCCAAGACAGCCTGTGCATCCATGGGCAAACCACCTCTTCCTGCAGCCTAATACAATGGGGTCTGGGGACCGTTCTGGGCTGCGGGTGACGGGGCTCTGGCATTAACAGGGTATGTTCCGGGGTCTGTCACTGACCTGCTTGGTGACTTTGGGGAAGTCACAGCCCCTCTCTGTTTTCCTCCTACTCGTTGTCTACTTGGATTGTGATCTGTTTGGGGCAAGGACTGTCCCTCTCTGTCTGCAGTGCCCAGCACAATGGTGATGCTGATCTCAGTCAGGTTCTCTGCCATGTGCAGCACGATGGAGCCCAGATCTCCACCAGTGTCTGTGCAACGCAAGGCACAGTTTATAGACTCACAGACTTTAAGGTCAGAAGGGACCATCATGATCATCTAGTCTGAGCTCCTGCACAACACAGGCCAGAGAACCTCACTCACCCACTCCTGTAATAGACCCCTAACCTCTGGCTGAGTTAATGAAGTCCTCAGATCATTATTTAAAGACTTCAAGTTACAAATAAATCCACCATTTACACTAGTTTAAACCTGCAAATGACCCAGGCCATGCCCCATGCTGCAGAGGAAGGCAAAAAAAACCAAAACCCCAGGATCTCTGCCAATCTGAGTCTGGGCAAAATTCCTTCCCATCCCCAAATCTGGTGATCAATTAGACCCTGAGCATGTGGGCAAGACCCAGCAGCCAGACACCTGGGAAAGAATTCTCTGTAGTAACTCAGAGCCCTCCCCATCTAGTGTCCCATCACCGGCCGTTGGAGATATTTGCTGCTAGCAGTTGCAGATCAGCTACATGCCATTGTAGGCAGCCCCATCATACCACCCCCTCCATGAAGGTATCGAGCTCAGTCTTGAAGCCAGTTAGGTTTTTTTGCCCCCACTGCTTCCCTTGAAAGGCTGTTCCAAAACTTCACTTTGATGGTTAGAAACCTTAGCCTAATGTCAAGCCAAAACGTGTTGATGGCCAATATCCGTTTGTTCTAGTGCCAACATTTGTGCTTAACCTAAATAACTCCTCTCCTTCCCTGGTATTTATCCTTCTGATGTATTTCTAGAGAGCGATCATATCTCCCCTCAGCCTTCTTTTGGTTAGGCTAAACAAGCCAAGCTCTTTGAGTCTCCTCTCATGAGGCAGATTTTCCATTCCTCAGATCATCCTAGTATCATACAATCATAGAATATCAGGATTGGAAGGGACCTCAGGAGGTTATCTAGTCCAACCCCCTGCTCAAAGCAGGACGAATCCCCAAATAAATCATCCCAGCCAGGGCTTTGTCAAGCCTGACCTAGTAGCCCTTCTCTGCACCTGTTCCACTTTGAATTCATCCTTCTTAAACATGGGAGACCAGAATTGCCCACAGTATTTCAGATGAGGTCTCATCAGTGCCTTGTATAACATTATTAACCCTTCCCTGTGTCTATTGGAAATACCTCGCCTGATGCATCCTAGGACTGCATTAACCTATTTCACGGCTGCAGCACATTGGCAGCTCATAATTATCCTGTCATCAACCAGTACACCCAGGTCTTTCTCCTCCTCTGTCACTTCCAACTGATAAGTCCCCAGCTTCTTGCAAAAATTCTTGTCCTTTGTCCCTAAGTGCATAATTTTGCACTATTAATTTTCATCCCATTTCTATTACTCCAGCTTTCAAGGTCATGCAGATCTTCTTGTATGATATTCCTGTCCTCCATCTTGGCAATACCTCCCAGTTTTGTGTCACACTCCCACTTTTTGTGCCAAGGTCACTAATAAAAAGAGTGAATAAGATTGGTCCCAAGACTGATCTCTGAGGAACTCCACTAGTAACCTCCCTCCAGCCTGACAGCTCACCGTTCAGTATGACCCCTTGTAGTCTCCCCTGTAACCTTTCAGTTCTCATATTAATCCCCGTCTTCTCCAATGTAATGAACAGTTTCCCATGTGGAACTCTATCAAATGCCTTATTGACATCCACATAGATGAGAGCTACTGCATTTCCTTTGTGCAAAAAATTAGTTTCCTTCTCACAGAAGGAGAACAGGTTTCTCTGACATGATCTACCTTTCGTAACACCATGTTTTATTTATTTATAGTGCTGAAGGCTGGAAGGAACTGTTAGCAATGGGCTGAAAATGGCCATGTGGAGGTGTGGGAGGGGATGGGATGCTGGAGGTGTATCTGGGATTTTATTTTGTAGGAGTCCATGTCTCTGCTCCCTGTGGCCGTGGTGCTTTCCGTACCAAAGCAGCACGTCAGCAGAGCAGACACACACACCGTAACTCCGTCTAGAACACACAGCATTCGCTGCCAGGCGGGATGGGCGATTTTTTCAGTGGCCCAGCTTGATGTGCCTGGCTGGGGTGGGTTCAGTTGGACGGGGGTCTGGGGCTCTGATAGTTTGCGATGTTCCTTTTTGCATAGTTAGTTCTTTCCCTTTATTGTTGTCACTCTCTTCTTAACTTGCTTTGACTATTTCAGTTCCAGTTTTTAAATGGGATCTAAGAATTGCAAAGCTGAATGAAAGATAAAACAAACAGAACCATTTGAATTTTGGCACATAGCTGGTAGAACGATACCTAGTGAAGGTCTCCTGTAATGACCTGGTTACCTACAGCCTTTTCTGGTGGGGTGCATAAAGCAATGTCAGAGAGCCAAAAACGCTTTTAGGGCAAAAGGGCTCCTCAGGTGTTTGCTTTAGGAGCAAGTCACCGACCGGGGCTTGCGGTCTTTCAGGAGTGGTGCGGTGGGTTGTATTTAGTAATCTCAAAATAAAAGGTTAAGACGGCTGGTTCACAAAATCCAGTGAAATCTTGCAAACAATTATACAAATAGATTCTGATGATATTTAAACAACATAGTGTTAACACTGATTCAAAGCTAAAATTAAAATTGAGATAAATGCATGAGAAATGAACTGGCACCTAATTTCAATTTCTTAATGCCTGAAATTTTGACATTGGCTCATGCCATCTTTTTTTTTTTTTTAAAGCGATGCACAGCACACAGTCAAGTTAATTCATGAAAGCGCACCAATTATTGACTGCTTTGTGTTGCATAAGCATCTGATTAAGCACCTAATTAAAACTGTACCACTGTAATTGGAAATGCATCAAAACAGCTTAGCTCTAATGCGTTTAAATGTGAATGAAAAGTTTCTAAATTAAATACATGGCAGGATGGTAAACAGGGGGAAAATACACAGACGTGCCTCTACCCAGTCCTGTTCACTTCTTGTCCCAACCCCCCATGAGTTCTGGCCTCTTGGTCAACTCAGCTCCCAGTCCCACATCAGCTGTGCCCTCTCCCAGCCTAACCCTTTTGTACTGCACTTCTTCATCCCCCTCCTCCAGGCAGGGGTTGGCGCTGCAGCCCCTAAGGCACCTGCGTTAATCACTGTCTCACCTACTGGGGCTATTTAGATTTCAGGGAAGGATTATCAGAGTTACTGACTCTGGGAGGTGGAGAGAGGAGAGGCTCACAGGGAGTTTGCTCCTCACACTCTGTAGGGCCATGTTCAACCCTGGTAACCTCCATGTTACCTCATCCTCCACCCTCCCCCATGGGTCTCTGCTCATGTGTCAGTGTCACCTTCTGATCAGAATGCCACTGGCCTCAGCAGAGCTCCCAGACAGGAGCTACATCACGATGAGGTTACAGTACTGAGAGTAAAATATATCATGAAGGGTGTAATTATCCTCAAAGCAAGCATTACAGTCTAGGAAGTGAAAGAATTAAAGTACTTCATTACTTAAATGTACGCTTGAAAGGATTGGATTTTTATTAATAAATTGCAATAAATGTTGATTTCACTGTAGACACAGAGATGAAAGATATTTATATATAATTAATAAAGGTTTGGCTTTCTGACACTCAACAGTTACTGTTATTAAATAATTGTTGCCTGGTCACCCCCATAATTTCCCACAGCTCTGAACATTGAAATTGTAAACATTGAAAAAAAGGGTTTAAAAATAAATATTGATACCATCAACTGAAATTTAAAAAAAGAAAGACAAAATGAATTTTGTCAAACCCACTTAACAGCAATCGCAATATGCTAGGGAATGGAAATTCACAGCTATGACACCCAACCTTAATTCTGCCCCGTAGTGACACCAGGCAATCACCATAGGGCTACGAATAAGGCATTTTAGTGTATAAAGTCCCAGATTAGATTATACCAATTTATAAAGACACATGAGATCTTTCTCTCAGGGTATCAACTTCACTGGGTTGTTTCCTTTATTGGTACTTCCCAGAAGTCAACAGATAAATAACATTCTATCAGTTATGAACTGGGTATTTCAGATTTCTGGGGAGTGTCTATTATTTTGAACTAGGGTCCAGGTGGTTTGAAAGATGGAACCTTGGTTTAATTTTAACTTGTCCATGCTCAGCAGCTTCTCTCTTCTAATTCTCATAACCCACTAATTATCCCTGACTGCCCCCAGGAGTCTGGGGAGGGAGTACTAGTAAACTCCTGTGGCCAGTGTGGAACTGAAGGCACAAGGGTCTTTCAGTGGCTGGCTCAAAGTCACCCAGAGTGAAATTCACTTCACTACCCCTAGGTGCTGAGACTTCAGCTTTCTGCCCTGGGCCTCAGCGAGTCTAATGCCGGCCTTGGTTGGCAGCACCCCTGAAAGCTGCTTGCAGTCCCCAGGGGGCCAGAGACCCCTGGTTGAGAACCACTGCCTTACACCATGAATCACAGAAATGTTCAGGTTACTGCCAGTCCCTGCCAGTACCTATTTCAAAAGGTAATAGAAGCTTCTATAATAAGCAAGCTCTAGATCTTCCTTAGGACTAACACAGGCTAATCAGCTGGGGATCTCTTGCTTATGCCTAAAAACATTTCCTCCCAGAGTCCAAGCAGCATACGGATAATCGGTTCCTTCTGTATGGGGTTTTTATCAGTTTCCCCGCCTCCCCCCTCTCCCAGAGCCTCAGTGTGCCACGTCCAGGAGCGGCCCTGGACAGTGCTGCAGCACTGTATCTTCAGCAGGACCTGAGCTCCAACCAGATGACCCAGAGCTCGCAGCCCCTCCCCTTTACCACGTGGCTCTGAGTGGGAGGAGCTCAGGCCCTGCTGGAGCCATGCTATGCTGCAGCGTTGTCCAGGGTGGCCCCTGGACGCGGTGCACTGAGGCTCTGGGAGACGGGGGAGGCAGGGGTAAGGGGCTGGGGCTGGGGGGCGTTGGATAAGGGGCAGGGAGTCCCAGGGACAGGGAGTGGGGTGGGGGGGTTGGATGGGGCAGAGGTTCTGGGGGTACGGTCAGGAGACAGGGAACAAGGGGGTTAGATGGGGGAAGGTGGAGGCGGGGCCAGTGCTGGGGGGGAGCCTCAGAAGCCCCACTTCCTCCCCCCAGGTGGCCTTGCCAACCCCTCCTTCCAGCCCTGGCCTGGCTCCCTTACTATGCCCCTCAAAGCTCTAAGAGCTGCGCTGGTGGCTCGGCATGCTGCGGCTCGGGGAGGGGGGGAGCCTCCCCCGCTGGGAGCTCAGGCAGGCCAGTCAATACGGTCCCGCGGACCGGATATGACCTGCAGACCAGAGTTTGCCCACACGCCCGCCTCTTTAGCAACCGGTAGTTTCTAAATTTAACAACCGATTCTTGCGAGCCGGTGCGAACTGGCTCCAGCTCACAACTGCAAAAATCCCATTTGAATTCTCTCACATTGCGCTTCTCGCCCTGGCAGGTTACAGAATAACATCCACATTTCCCTCCAGGTCATCCCATCCTCCCAGGGGAAGGAACTGGCTGCAATGGAGCTGGCTCAGGTAAGAGATTATCAGGGAGCTGGTGGTAGGTTCTGCTTGGAGGGAGAGGAGCAGTAAATGCATAGGAGGCTGGGAGCTGCTGGAGGTGGTGGGAGGCAGGAAATATCTAGGATGGAGAAAGGGAGGGGAAAGGATGTGACAAACCTGCTCAGGCTTGTGTAATAGAGGGTTTGATGGGTTGTCACCCTGGGGTGCAGTCTGGGGGGGCTTCTGGGAACCGCTGTGCCCTCTAACCCTCAAGCTGGGCTGGCCTTTCTCACACTGCTTTGCTGGAGATTCTCCCAGCCTCTCTGGACCCTATCACCAACATGACAGCACGTGGCGCCATGCACCCAACTAATCCAGTATTATACCATCTTATAGTACACAGGGATCGGTATAATGTAAGATCATTAATATAGTTCGCCTTCCCCTCGATATGGGAAAGATATGCACAACAAGCTTCTGCTAACCAAGCTGAGATTTTCCCCGGACACTTCACTCAAAATACGCTGGTTAAGATAAAGCATAAAAGAAGTTTATTAACTACAGAAAGATAGATTTTAAGTGATTATAACTGATGGCAAACTGATCAAAGCAGATTACTTAGCAAATAACCATAACCTCAAACTAAGCCTAACGTACTAGATGGATAGAATTTGAATTAGTAATTTCTCACCCTGACTGATGATACAAGCAGTCCACCAAGTTTCCATACACAAGCTAGAAATTCGTTTACCCTGGGACCAGCACTTCCCCCAGTTCAGTCTTTGTTCCTTAGGTGTTTCCAGTTCTCTTGTGTGGGGAATGAGGCCAAGAGATGATGTCACACCCCACCTTACGTAGCTTTTCCATATGGCAGGAACCCTTTGTTCCAAACTCAAGTCCCAGTCCAGTTTGTGGAAAAATACAGGTAACAAAATGGAATTCATTGTCATGTGGTCTGGTTACCATAGTATAGTAAAGAGTCTTGCACTGTGCATACTTATAAGTTATGGACACCACTGGAAACAAAGATTGAGAGGCAAGGGAGCCCATCAGAAGAAGGCCTCCTTCAGTTTACACTGTCTCGGTGACCTGCAAAAATGGTAACTAAGAGAGGTGTTTTATCCACTTCCTTATGGTAATAGGATGGCTATATACCATATCTGCTCCTTTACTCTGATTACAGCAATGTCAATAGCTGCCCCAACACATATGTGGCCTTTGGGAAGTCCATAATTAAGCATCAAGGATTAATACTCATGATTTACATCACTTATTTATTAATAATTCTAATATATGAATGCGGCCCAACTGCTGAGATACTGCATAGCAACCTAACTGCTAAAGCCCGCCCCTTCGTTCAGAATCCTGTGGGGTATTGCACCTCTTGGTGATTACTTGTTAGTTTTTCAAAATGTGGAGTCAAAATATCTCACCTGGGAGTCTCTCCTTATCCTGAGGCCTATTCAGGTAAATCCCAGACTTCAGCAGAATCACTCCCACAAAGCCTCAACCTAATATAAGGCCCTTAACTGTAGCAAGCTCAGGCTGTGTTTACAGTACCGTGGCCAGCTGACCTACGCTGCACAACTCCAGATTCGTGAATAATGTAGCCGGAGTGAACATAACTTAGGTTGAGTTACTGCTGGGTGTGCACTGCGGGGGGTCGACGGGAGAGCATTGGGGTAGAGTACAGGGGTTGACTGGACAGCCATCTGCAGTCAATCTGCGGTTGATTTGGCGGGTCCGAACTAGACCCACAGAATCGACCACCAGTGGCTCAATCTCAGAGCGTCGATCCTGGCTGTAATGTAGACCTGCCCTTAATATCCCATTTATCTATGTTCACTTCCATGCATGTTCCAAGCTAATAAGCAATTTTCTGATAATGACATTTTATCTCTAGCGAGTATAAAATTGCCCATGAGACGTGAGACTAGGTCAAAGATCATAAAATCAGGTCGGTGTCAACAGGGGTGAGAGTTTGGAGTGACTCTTGGCCCCCCACTCCCCATCTGCAGCAGCCACAAGCTGTCTTCCCTCCGGGGTCCTGGGATCTTCGAGCCTGTCCCTCCTGAGGTTGCGTGGCCCAGTTCTTGTTTCTTACATTCTCCTTTTCCGGAAGAATTAGAGGCTGTTGCTCCTGAATTTCAGTGTTTAATTCCCCAGCCTTCTCCACACACTGGGGGAGTTTAATTCTCCCTCCCATTACACCTGAATCACTAGATTTCCTAATTCCCCAGAATGTGCTTTTGCAATATCACAGTTCTGGGACAGCTAAGCCTCTGACCTGCCTCCATGGGGTGCTCAAGGATTGGCCTCTCGGGTATCAGGCCTCTAGCCAGCCCCTCTCTGTGGGTAGGGACCCACATGCCTCTCCTTTTTGACCAGGTTTGAGGATTGCAGCTTCTCCTACACTGTGTTCACTGGACTAACCTCCAGTTCCTGTGCTTTGCTGTCTCTCCAAGGACTGTGAGCAGTGTGTGTGTGTGATAGAAGTGGGAATTTTGGCGATACTTCTATGATGCCAATACACACTTCAGTTTCCCTCTGTGATTGGTATTGCTATGATTAGAAAGAGCAGGAGACATGAGGTGTTTTGTCACATAGCTGTCATGGGGTGATATGAATGGGTGGGTCATTAAGACTGGCTGGGGCCAACCTACATCAGTGGAATACCTGACAGAGACAAGGGAATAATTGTCACCTGTCCATGGGAGGATCTCAGCTTGGCTAAGTGTGAAGCATTTATGGACTCGTTATGTTTTTGGGAGCAGGAAGAACTGGGTTTGCAGATGCAGGGAGCTCTGCTGGAGTGAAGACAAATGGACAGGCACAGTGAAAGGAAACCAAACTGTTTTCTGCAGCAGCATGGCTCAAGGGCATTGGCCAGTATGGACTATATTGTCTTCTTTGCATCTCTGTGCTAATCTAAGGACTTTCCAATGCTGTGTTTCAGTTGACTAATAAACCCTGCTCTGTTTTAAAAGTCTGCCCAGTGCCACAGCAAGAACTTGCTGAGGTGCATCGAAGCATGAGTGAGGAACTGTCTCTGCACAGGAGTGTCGTTCAGCTGGACCTGCTGGGCAGAGCTCACAGATTGAAATAGGAGTGTTGAAGCCAGAGGCTCAGTCATAGGTGTTGAAGCTACATAGCCTATCCTTGTGGAAGAGTGGGACCCCTTGGGGGTCTAGCGCACTCAAGGGGCACCTCCCAAGGACTGTTTAAAAGCCAGGGTATTGCACAGATCCTGTGGATCCATGACAGTGCGCCAGAGGTTAAGCCTTATGGGGAAAAGATATAAAACAAGAAAAGGATCTAAATGTGTATTTACCATTGCCCCCTCATCAGTATTCGTGGGAATCCCTGATCCGTTCCAAAGTGTATTAAAGCCTTCCTTAAAGGCTTACCTCTTGGTTATCAGGTCATGTCAGTTTTGTTAGAGGGCTTTCCCTTCCCCAGCCCACTTTCCTGGTTCTTGTCATGCAGACAGCAAGCAGCAAAGGATCAGAAGTCTGAAGCGCAGACAAAGTGATGTTTACTGGGGATAGTTTCCAAGCAAGCAGATTCCGAAGCCCTTCACACTAGTCAGGCTTATCTCTATATGCCGATAGAGTCTGTTCCCCAGTGTCCCCCTTCCCAGCTCTGACGCCGCAGAGCGTTTACGCAGCATGCCCCTTCCCAGCTCTGATGCCGAGGGCCTTGCATGTGTCCCTGTTCCCTGTCTCACCCCCTTAACAAACATGATTCCAATTTCCTTTCCCCCTCCTGTCTGACCCCAGTTTATACAGTAATAGTCTCAGCTATACCGTAACCAATCATTTTACTGAAATTTAACTAACCAATTCTAACATATTGTAACATAATTCTCTAGCCAATTATATTCCACTATGCTAATTAACTTACACCCAGCAAAATTAATTGTACAGCAGATGGAAATAATTAGAGAACGAGACAGATTGACAATAGAAAAGTGGGGGCCATAAAGATAAAACCTACAGAAATGAGGGTTTCACAACCACAACCATTGAGAAGGGATTTCTTGCCAGACCGGATGCTCTCTTAAGATCTGTTTATTTATCTGGTGGTGATGGGCACTATTGGGACAGGATCGTCTTCCTAACAGCCCAACCCCACCTTACTTCAGTGTGACGGGTTTGGGAGGTGAGGATGTGACCGTTCGCTTCCCAGCTTATGGCTGCCCCTGCTCCTTAGCCAAAGGCCTTAGCCTACGAACAAGGGCTCAGACTCTCTTAGGGAGAGAAGGCCCAGACACAGGCAGACTGGGATTTTGGTTCTTTGTTTTATATCCCTGTCACTAGCTAAGTGATAAAAATACACCTAAGTTCTTAAAGTCTAGGCCAGTACAGGCAGCCTGAATATCTCTATTCTAACAGTGGGTTCTACCCCTTCCCCCATTCTGTGTCTGTCTTGTCTATTTAGATTGTAAATTCTTCAGGGCATGGGCCAGCTACTATTCTGGGTTTGTACTTTGCCTAACACAATGGGGACCCACTGTTAATTGGTCCTTAGGCACTACGGTAATGAATAGATGGCCTTGGGATGTTACTGCTTAAAAATGAGCTGGGCTTAAAGTCATGGACTATTCCCTGTGACAAGTATCCCACAAACTCCACTGACCTCCCTTCTTTTCTTTGCCTGGAGTATAGTTTCCAGTTTCCAAACTGAATGTGACCTCGTGGTTGGAAGGAGGGGAAGAGCCGTGGGTCCCACACCTCCAGGGCTCTGAGAAAGAAGTGCTCCCGAGAGCTGCCTGCACAGGTGAGAGTAGTGGTTCCTCACTCTCCCGCTCGGAGGGAGGCCACTCGGTCTAGTTGCCTTTGAGCTTGTTTGGCCCAGGCACGAAGCTGCAGGACAGTCTAGGGCCCCTGTCTCCACCCAAGGTGGAGCAAGGCCCCCCAGGTCCTCTCGTTCCCAGCCCCACAAAGTCACAGCCAGGCCTTAGCCTGGGCTTGGGGAGGCTCAAGCTGCCAGCTTGACTTAAGGCTGGCTTTAGCCTGGGCGGGGCTCAGGCAGCCAGCAAAGCAACAGTCTATAAGGGAGCTGGTAAGGGAGGCTCCTTCTCCAGATCAGGAGCTTCCCTGTACAGTGTAAAAAGTCGGCTACCCCAGGGTGGGGTGGCAGGGGGACGTGAGCCCACCCTACTCCACCACGTCCCAGCCCAGGGCCCTGGCAGAGGCAGGATTGGCTGCTCCTGCGTCGGCGGGTATCCAGCCGCAACATGCAAACAGAGCTACACCCAGCTCCACAGCTGGCTGCTCCGTGGCTGCCCCTGGGCCACTTCCTGCCTCCCCGGGGTTTGGTACCTCTCTCTTCCAGGGCTCCTCAGGCTCCTTGCGGTACACTGTGGCCAGTGGTCTGGGCTAGTCCTTGTCGGGATCTCCCACTTCTGTGGCTATGGGACAGCCAGGTGTAAGTTCCCCTCCTGGGGAACTTACACCCAGCTGGAGTGTCCTTCTCCTCCGGGGATTCTGCCCCAACTGGGCTGCAGGGCCTGCCTCTTATACTTCCGGCCTAGCCCTGGCATTTCCGGCAAGGGGGCGGGGCAGGCTACGCTCCGCCCACCACGGGGAGGGTAGGGGTCCTCGCTCTCCGTTCAGAGGGAGGCCACTTGGCCTCACTACGGTGAGGAATTGGTTAAACCAACTCAAAAACTGTCTGTGAATACAGGAAACATTTGGGATGCCCTACAAAGACCTTGTGAGCTCTCCAAGTTCAGGATTGTTCTCTGCAGATGTGGAACCATTATGGCAGATGTCACTCATGGCTTCCTACCTATTCTGACTGACAACTGGAAGCAGGTCCCTCCCCAATCTCGCTTTCTCCTGAATGATCTCATGAGATACAGACCAGAACTGATCCCTTCCTCTCTCCTCTGGGGAAGGGTTTGGGAAAAATCAGATCCTGATAGGTTTGATCTCTCCTGCACATATTTTGGTTTGTTCATCCCTTTTCCATTCCTCTCTCTGAGATTCCTTTCTCTCCGGCATAGGGAGTGACCTATGTCTGGATTCTCTCTATCTCCCATCAGGTGATGGGATGGCGAGTGAGAATGAGGAGGAGAAAGCCCAGCAGGAAGATGCTGAACAAGTAGAACCACATGGAACATTATCAGGAAGATCCAAAGGGAATGTTTCCGGGAGTTGTGCACTCCCAGAAAAAGCAAAAGACTGTGAGACTCAGCACAGGCCAGAGGAAAACTTCAGTAGCCATTCAGACCTAATTACACGCAAGAGAATCAACCTGGAAGAGACATGCTACAGATGCCATAAGTGTGGGGAAAGCTTCAATCGGAGCTCAACCCTTCTCACACACTGGAGAACCCACACTGGAGAGAAACCCTACACGTGCTCTGAGTGCGGGAAAAGCTTCAATCGGAGCTCTGCCCTGATCACACATCGGAGAATCCACACAGGTGAGAAACCTTATGGATGCTCTGAGTGTGGGAAACACTTCAGTCAGAGGCCACACCTTACCGCACATCAGACAATCCACACGGGCGAGAAACCTTATGAATGCTCTGAGTGTGGGAAACGCTTCGTTGATAGCTCAACCCTCATCTCACATCAGCGAATCCACACAGGAGAGACGCCCTACACATGCTCTGAGTGCGGAAAAAGCTTCAATCAGCACTCTCACCTTATCACACATCATAGAATCCACACAGGAGAGATGCCCTACACATGCGCTGAATGCGGGAAAAGCTTCAATCAGAGCTCAAACCTTATCAAACATAGGAGAATCCACACAGGTGAGAAACCTCATGGATGCTCTGAGTGTGGGAAACACTTCATTCATCATTCAGCCCTCATCTCACATCAGAGAATCCACACGGGTGAGAAACCTCATGGATGCTCTGTGTGTGGGAAACGCTTCAGTGATAGTTCAGCCCTCATTTCACATCAGCGAATCCACACAGGAGAGAGACCCTACACATGCTTGGAGTGTGGGAAAAGTTTCAGTCAGAGCTCAAACCTTATCACACATAGGAAAATCCACACGGGTGAGAAACCTTATGGATGCTCTGAGTGTGGGAAACGCTTCATTCATCGTTCAGCCCTCATCACACATCAGAGAATCCACACAGGAGAGACGCCCTACACGTGCCCTGAGTGCGGGAAAAGCTTCAATCAGAGCTCTGCCCTGATCACACATCAGAGAATCCACACAGGAGAGACGCCCTACACATGCACTGAGTGTGGGAAAAGCTTCAATAAGAGCTCAAACCTTATCACACATAGGAGAATCCACACAGGTGAAAAACCATATGGATGCTCTGAGTGTGGGAAACGCTTCATTGATAATTCAACCCTCACCTCACATCAGCGGATCCACACAGGAGAGAAGCCCTACACGTGCTCTGAGTGTGGGAAAAGCTTCAATCAGAGCTCAAACCTTATCAAACATCATAGAATCCACACAGGAGAGAAGCCCTTCACATGCTCTGAGTGTGGGAAAAGCTTTAGTCAGCACTCACAACTTATCTCACATTGTAGAATCCACACAGGAGAGAAACCCTACACATGCTCTGAGTGCGGAAAACGCTTCAGTTATAGCTCAGCCCTTACCACACATCAGAGAATCCACACAGGTGAGAAACCTTATGGATGCTCTGAGTGTGGGAAACGCTTCATTCATTGTTCAGCCCTCATCTCACATCAAAGAATCCACACAGGAGAGAAGCCCTACATATGCTCGGAGTGTGGGAAAAGCTTCAATCAGAACTCTACCCTGATTGCACATCAGAGAATCCACACAGGAGAGAGACCCTACACATGCTCCGAGTGTGGGAAAAGCTTCAATCAGAGCTCAAACCTTATTAAACATCAGAAAATCCACATGGGAGATGCCCTAAGGATTAGCTGAGTGTAGGGGTATGTCTACACTACTGGATTATTCCAATTTTACAGAGACCGATTTTTGGAAACATTGTATAAAGTCGAGTGCACGTGGCCACACTAAGCACATTAATTCGGCGGTGTGCGTCCATGTACCGAGGCTAGCGTCGATTTCTGGAGCGTTGCAATGTGGGTAGCTATCCCATAGTTCCCATAGTCTCCTCTGCCCATTGGAATTCTGGGTTGAGATACCAATGAATGATGGGGCAAAAACAGTGTCGCAGGTGATTCTGGGTAAATGTCATCAGACAATCCTCCCTCCGTGAAAGCAATGGCAGACAATTATTTCACACCCTTTTCCCTGGATTGCCCGGGCAGACGCCATAGCACGGCAACCATGGAGCCTGTTCAGCCTTTTTTCGCTGTCACCGTATGTCTACTGGATGTTGCTAACAGATGCGGTACTGCAGCGCTACACAGCATCATCCCCTTGCCTTTTGCAAATTAGCAAAGAGGGTTACCAGCTCTACTGTACCGTCTGCTGCCTTGCAAGTTGACAATGACGGTTACCAATCATACTGTACCATCTGCTGCTGTCATGGGTGCTCCTGCCCGGCCTCGGTGAGGTCGGCCGGGGCGCATGGACAAAAATGGGAATGACTCCCCAGGTCATTCTCTTCTTCAAGTTTTGTCTAAAGGGAGAGTCAGTCCTGCCTAGAATATCAGGCAAGCCTACTAAAGAACCAGAGAGGCAAACAGCCACTCCGGGTCAGAGCCCCGGACATCCCACAGAAATGATGAGCTGCATGCCATTCTAGGGGGTGCCCCTGCAACACCGCCACCCATTGCTTCCCTCCTCCCCCACTCCTCCTGGGCTACCGTGGCAGTTATCCCCCCATTTGTGTGATGAAGTAATAAAGAATGCATGAATTTGAAACAACACTGACTTTATTGCCTCTGCAAGCAGAGATCAAAGGGGGGAGGGGAGGGCAGCCTCCAGCTGCTATGATATTCCAGGCAGGAGTGAATCTCCAGGAGACAAAACTTAAGGAAGAGAATGACCTGGGGAGTCATTCTCATTTTTGCCCAGGCGCCCCCGGCTGACCTCACCGAGGCCGGCCAGGAGAAGTCATGAGACGATGATGACGGAGATCAGTCATACTGCACTGTCTGCAAGAGAAGGGAAGGGAAGGGGATGCTGCTGTGTAGCGCTGCAGCACCGCGTCTGCCAGCAGCATCCAGTAGACATACAGTGACATTGAAAAAAGGCGGGAAACATTTTTTTTCCCTTTGGTTTCACAGAGGGAAGGTGGGGGGGGCTGATGACATATACTCTGAACCACCCACAACAATGTTTTTGACCCTTCAGGCTTTGGGAGCTCAGCCAAGAATTCAAATGGTTTTCAGAAAGTGCAGGAACTGTGGGATAGCTACAGTTATCAGTCGCCCCTCCCTCCGTGAGTGTCCATTTCATTCTTGGGCTTTCTGGTACGCTTGTCTCAGCTCCTTAAGTTTCACGCAGCACTGTGCCGAGTCCCTGTTGTGGCCTCTGTCCATCATAGCCTTGGAGATTTTTTCAAATGTTTTGGCATTTCGTCTATTGGAACAGAGTTCTGGTAGAATAGGTTCATCTCCCCATACAGAGATCAGATTCAGTATCTCCCGTACGGTCCATGCTGGAGGTCTTTTTTTGATTCTGGGACTGAATGGTCACCTGTGCTGATCAGCGCTCCACGCTGGGCAAACAGGAAATTAAATTCAAAAGTTCCTGGGGCTTTTCCTGTCTACCTGGCCAGTGCATCCGAGTTCAGATTGCTGTCCAGAGCGGTCACAATGGTGCACTGTGGGATAGCTCCCGGAGGCCAATACCATCAAATTGCAGCCACACTAACCCTAATTCGAAATGGCAATACCGATTTCAGCGCTACTCCCCTTGTCGGGGAGGAGTGCAGATATCAATATTAAGAGCCCTTTATACCAAAATAAAGGGTTTCATTGTGTGGACGGGTGCTGCTATATTCGAAATAAACTCGTAGTGTAGACCAGGCCTAGGAAAACCTTCAATCAGAGCTCAAGCCTTATTAGACATCAGAAAATCCACATGGGAGAGACACCCTACACATGCTCTGCATGTGGAAAAAGCTTCAGTTATAACTCAAAGCTTTTCACACATCAGAGAATCCATGGTGGAGAGACCCTACACGTGCTCTGAGTGTGGGAAAAAGCTTCAGTCAGAGCTCAAGCCTTATTAGACCTCAGAAAATCCACATGAGAGAGAACTGTAATAAATGCCTTGACTAGGGTTGGCCAAAGATTTTTTTTTTAATCACATTTGTTAATTCCCCACAAAGTGATCTTCACACCATCTTCACCGTGGTCTCTCAGCTCCTGCAGATGAGTTGCCTGCTTCTGCCTTTTGCAGCTCACCCTTCTTTGGGGTCAATCCTGTGATCTTTTCTATCAACTCTTTTCCTTTTGAGTCGTAGGAGTGTGTGTCCCTCCAGCTAGGAATGTTCTTCAGCTCCAGGTGGGGAAGAGAGGTTTGATCCCAACAAGCTACACTGAGGCAAAAACTACCTGGGCCTTCCATCCACTAGGGCTGTACATGGCGTTGGCAGCTCAAGTTAGTGATCTTGGTGTAAAAAGACAATTATAGTTGTAGTGCAGCTGCAGCCCAGGTGCAGTGGTTGGCATTAGCTTTCCCCTTTTCCTAGTCTAAACAAACCCTGAGCATCACAGTTATACTGTTCCCCTTTCAAAGCAATTGTTAGTCATCAACAAATTGTTTCGTTCCCAGTTGCTCTGATGTTGCTTCAGGTTGTGCTGGAGAGCAAATTGTTACTACCACTTTTCTCACTTAAAATATATTGAACTACAACAAAGAGAAGGAACTGGGAGGGATAGCTCAGTGGTTTGAGCATTGGCCTGCTAAACCTAGGCTTGTGAGCTCAGTCCTTGAGGGGACTATTTAGGGATTTGGGGCCAAAAGCTGGGGATTGGTCCTGCTTTGAGCAGGGGGGTTGAACTAGATGACCTCCTGAGGTCCCTTCTAATCCTGATATTCTATGAACAGGGCAGGGATAGGGGAAAATCTCACTTCACCCTCTCTAACAACAGAAGCAACTAGGGTAAGTCAGAGGGCTTCCCTATCACCATCCCAACCCCTCTGTTGTTCAGTTGGGAAGGTCAATATTTTTTCTAAAGGTCTGTGAAGAAGATTCCCTGGTAAATGACTTGGAACTAAGGTTAGGGGGTTGTTACAGGAGTGGGTGGGTGAGATTCTGTGGCTTGCATTGTGCAGGAATTCAGACTAGATGATCATAATGGTCCCTTCTGACCTTAAAGTCTATGAGACTATAAGATACCCATGCATTTGGCCCCCAAAGCAGTTGTGGCCCAGGCCCTGCAGGAGGTTGCTCGTGAAGAGATCTCCTTCCTAATCAGGTGCGGGTTGCCTATTATTTGGGAAATGCAATTCCTATCTAGGTAGGGAAGGGGAAAATGGAAGTGATGTTTCTGTTCAGTCACCCCTGGGCAATGCTGCAAATATGTAGAAAATGAAATCCGTGTTGAATGTGATATAGCTGCAGAAAGAGACCTATTTTCCATAGATACCTGACATTTGGTGTTTTACAAGGATTCTAAGCCACACCTGAATTTAGTCCCTAATTTAAATCTGTGCCACCAGATTAAAGAAATAAAGGGCATATTGGGGGGGGGGGGGGGTTATACTTCACTATTGCTACTGATCTTTTGTGTGCTTGGTGAAGAATTCTACACCAGAGAAGTGTAAAATTACTCCAAGAAAAGTCAAACATTTGACAAGGACTCAGGTAGATATCGCATGTACTAGTGGTTGATTTTTTGCCCCAGAGATGGATGGCCCAGGTAAACTATTTTTAGAATGCTGCTCCCTAGTTAAGTGGCATTGGTCTCACTCCTAAATGATGCCATTATTAAATTGGGAACAACTGTCTTTTACCATTTGGATCCAAACTTTCATGAAGCACAGAGAGAAACATCTGATTGCTTCAGAGCCAATCCATGCCCATGGGTCCCAATCTGGCTGCCTTTTTGGACAAGAAGCAGTTCCATGCTGGGCAAATGATGGTAGCCAATGAGGGAATGTATCAGATTCCAAGTTCAGACTGCAGGATACATAAATGCTGAGTCCTGACTCTGTGATTTGGTCTCTTAGGGCAGGTCTACACTACGGGGGAAAATCGATATAAGATACGCAACTTCAGCTACGTGAATAACGTAGCTGAAGTCGAAGTATCTTATATCGAATTACTTACCGTCCTCACGGCGCGGGATCGATGTCCGCGGCTCCCCATGTCAACTCCGCTACTGCCGTTCGCGTTGGTGGAGTTACGGAGTCGACATGAGCGCATTCGGGGATCGATATATCGCGTCTAGATGAGACGCGATATATCGATCCCTGAGAAATCGATTGCTAAACCGCCGATATGGCGGGTAGTGAAGACGTACCCTTAGTTTTGCTATTAAGTTTTAAATGCATTTGTATCACTTCTCCACCTGCTGCTACTCTGAAAGATTAGAAAATGTGATAATAGAACACAGGTGTTTTTTCTCTTGATGCAGCCTTCCCACGTAGCATGAGAGCCCTTCCACCTACACTTATGGGAGAAGACCCAGGGCGAAATGAACTCTCATAAATGGAAGGCTCCTAGGTTATTGTGGAATGTGACTTCACACAAAACTCAATGGTGGAAATGGGAATTAAGAGAAAACTGCCCTATAGGTTTATATTTTGTAATCTTTGAATAAGTTGTTACCAGTGACAATGAAATTAAACATGAAGTTAATTAGTGTAAAGTAAGAGGCTGATTATGTGATAACTTTCAGTGTTACTATATAATTCAGGTTTTCTTCTATTTCTCTCCCTGCCCCTCCTACTATATTGGAAATGGTGGCTAATCCTGAAAAGTAAAACCTCACTCCAAAGGAATTAGAGCGGGGGAACATGTGAGAGAAATAGCATGTATGAAAATAGAGCCCCAGTGTAGACTGTAATTATTTCTCTTTCAAATGGAATTTATTTTGATAAACTTTAAAATAAATATTCTGTGAAGAGGAAAATTGCTTGAGTCAAGATGTGTAACCTTCTACTGAGTTAGAGGGTAACAGCCACAGAGTTCCCTAATTTGCTTGTTTGCTAAACAAAAACACATCGGGCAGGAGAGGTCAGAATTTAAAATGGTGATGGATGCATGATGATTGATTTTTGCAACCAGTTATTTTTATGGGTGCTGAGACCCTTTTGAGGAGGCCAGCTGTTAGAGCCCAGCTGTTTAACCCTCAGGCCTGGCAATGGAAACCTCCCCATAACTGGCCTTTGTTTCTTTCATGTTTGATACCTTTGGGGTTCACACGTCCACACTGCATGTGGTTTACGACAGCAGATACTTTGAGAAAACTGCCGGGTTAAGTCGGGCTATTCCAAACTGACGTTGGCTCAAACTCTGCCTCACTTCATGTAGAGTGGGACATGTCTGTATCGAAGGATTAGTTCACACCTGATTTGCCCAGAGACCTCGCTGGAGGTGTGGTAAGGTGGGGTAAGCTGGAATCTACAATAATAAAGTATAAAGTAAGGGTGGGAGTCCTTCAGCTTTCAAATCAACAAGCGTGTTCTGTTCATTCTCTCTGAAGCATCTGGCACTGGTCACTCTCAGGCAGCACACTGGGCTAGATGGCCCATTGGTTTGACCTAGTATGACCTGTCTTGTGTTCTTATGTAAGTCATCTAAGAGAGACTGAAAAGACTGCTAGCCCGAAGTGCTGGGCCAGCTATGCCAGTACCTGGTTCCTCAACTGCAGCTACAGGTCTTGCTCCATGTGACTCCAAAGCCGAAGAGCTGCAGAGATCCAACCCCTCGTAATCTTACCATTTATTTTCCTTTTTCTATTATTAGTGATGCAATAGTGAAATCTAAGGAGAAAACTAATTCACTTTGAGGCTGTGGGCTAAATATAAGCAATAATTTGGTTTCGGTATTGAAATGTTCAGCTGGCTAAAACTGGGATGTACTGCCTGGGTGAAAACCTCTGATTGGGGTTTTGACACCACTAAATATGCACCTGCCTCCTTGGGTTGCTGTTCTAGGATTTATAAGGGTTGATTTTCTGCTGTATTCATCTGATGGTTTGACTAAATTGACGACTTGATTCCAACGCAATATCCTAGTTAACTTGTTGATTTACTGATTTGACCTGAACTTTATCACTGTATTGTTTCATAGAATCATAGAACTTAAGATCAGAAGGGACCATTATGATCATCTAGTCTGACCTCCTGCAAGATGCAGGCCACAAAAGCTGACCCACCCATTCCTGAAATAATTCTCTCCCTTGACTCAGCTGTTGAAGTCCCCAAATCCTGATTTAAAGACTTCAAGTAGCAGATAATCCTTCAGCAAGCGACCCCTGCCCCATGCTGCGGAGGAAGGCAAAAAACCTCCAGGGCCACTACCAATCTACCCTGGAGGAAAATTCCTTCCCGACCCCAAATAGGGCGATCAGCTGAACCCCGAGCATGCGGGCAAGACTCTCCAGCCAGACACTCAGGAAAAAGACTTTCAATATCCCAACATTGACCCTCGGTACTAATTACCAGTGGTGGCATGTTATTGACTAAATCACGTTATCCTATCAAACCATTCCCTCCATAAACTTATCAAGCTTAATCTTAAAGCCAGAGAGGTCCTTCGCCCCCACTGTTTCCCTTGGTAGGCTGTTCCAGAATTTCACTCTCCTGATGGTTAGAAACCTTCGTCTAATTTCAAGCCTAAACTTCGTGACTGCCAATTTATATCCATTTGTTCTCGTGTCCACATTAGTACTGAGCTGAAATAATTCCTCTCCCTCCCTGGTATTTATCCGTCTGATATATTTAAAGAGAGCAATCATATCTCTTCTCAACCTTCTTTTGGTTAAGGAAAACAAACCGAGCTCCTCAAGTCTCCTTTCATATGACAGGCTTTCCATTCCTTGGATCATTCTAGTGGCCCTTCTTTGTACCCATTCCAGCTTGAATTCATCCTTCTTAAACATGGGAGACCAAAACTGCACACAGTACTCCAAATGAGGTCTCACCAATGCCTTGTATAACGGGACTAGCACCTCCTTATCTCTACTAGAAATACCTCGCCTAATGCATCCCAAGACCGCATTAGCTTGTTTAACCCTTCGTTAGCTGTGTAGTATTTATAGTCATTTAGCCTTAGCGATGTATGTTCTTGGTTTTATTTGTTCATGTTAATAAAACATGAAACTGGGATATTGAGTCATTTCTTTCAATAAGCAACAGGGGCTGGAACTGTGGAGAATGTGAGTGGAGATCAGCCACTCCACGTCTGAGTCTTATCAGATTCGTCTAAATTAACACTGTGTTTCCCAAAGGGGAGCAATGGAGGGGGCATCTATCTTAGCTC
The DNA here is from genome assembly GCF_016161935.1 of Mauremys reevesii. Classification (NCBI taxonomy): domain Eukaryota; kingdom Metazoa; phylum Chordata; order Testudines; family Geoemydidae; genus Mauremys; species Mauremys reevesii. The sequence goes on from NC_052626.1 coordinate 119,735,403, forward strand.
CAGCTGTGGCCGGGTGGGGAGAGCTCAGACCATCACAAGGGAAAATAAGCTCCCCTACCCAGGCTTTCAGGAATTTGGGGAGGGGTACAGTGTGTCCGAGTGAGGAGAGATCAGTGAGGTGGGGCTGATCTGAGTAGGGGTCAGGGGTCTTGCTCTGCAGTCACTCTCATGGCCCTGCCCAATCCTTACCCCAGTCTGGTTTGCCCAGGGGTTGGGCCTCGTCAGGCCAAGATGGGGTTGGAGCTCTGGTTGGAAGGGCTGTAAAAGGTAGTGAACAGTTTGTAGATTTCAGCCAGTAGGGTGTTGGTAGAGTAAAGGTGTGTGTGTTAAAGGGATGCTGCTGACAGAGGACAGGATGAAGGTGGTGCAGGCAACTGTAACTGCATCTCCTGCTTTTCAGAAGTTTGAGTTTTGCGGCTGCAGAGGTTCTGCAAGGGGCTGATATTGCACCAGCCAATCTTAACTCTGCATTAAGGAAGGGTTTTGCCCTTTAATTAATACTTCTCCCTCAGTACTAACTGGGCTGTGAGGCTGACCCCTGAGCTAAATGCTTAGAAAGAAAACAATGAAAATATCCACTGTCCATGACTCGTTTAAAACAAATCCTGTCCCTCCTGTCTGCACTGGCAATGGTGAGAGGAAACCAAGCCAAGTGATTCATTGCCTCGGGAGAAGTTTAACCACTTCCATTCTCTGTATCTTTACTGTAAGGGAAAGGAACAAGAAAAGCAAATTGAGTTCACAGAGAAAAAGTGGCAGATTTCTTTTTTCTCCAAGGCTCTGAGAGCAAACCCTGTTCTCCACATGACCCTCTTCTTTATATTTAACTTCTCCCCATTGGGCTGGATTACTGCTAGTAGCAAATCCTCGCTCTGCTCCCTTCAGCATCTCAATGTGGTTACGATTAGATGAGTAATGTCCATCCTTTCCTCTTCAACCTGCAAAGGAAACTTCTGCTTCACCACACCAGCTAACAAGAAGTCATGAAAGCAGTTTCCTTGGGAATTCCAGTCCTTGTATTACCACCGAAAACACTAGACTGAGAAATGAGTGGTTCTTTAAAATCAATGTCTTCAACTAAGAGGCTATTCTGATCCCACAGGACCAGCCACCCACACAGGTCAATATATAACTTAGATATTTCCCCAAAATCACGTTGATACCAATCCTTCAGTATCTAAATGCTAAAGGTTTATTTATAAAAAGAAAGAAAGGTGAGAATTAAAATTGGTTAAAGGAATCAAATACAATAATTGCAAAGTTCTTGGTTCAGGATTATAGCAGTGATGGAATAAACTGCTGGCTTGATAAGTCTTTGGGTGCTTCCAAATCACTGGAAGTTCCTCTCCCTTGGTTAGATGCTCCCATTAGTATAAGTCCATAGTCCAGAGGTTTGAGCAGGATAGAGGCACAGTGGAGATGTTTCCAGTGCCTCTTTTAACTTCTGCCATGTGGAGGGAAACTCGTTGTTTCAAAGTCGTCAGCACAGCTAGTGGAAAATCACAGGTGAAAAATGGGAGCTTGGAGTCACATGGGTAAGTCCCCATTTTGCTCAGTCATTGCAGGATGGATACTTTGCAGGATACGTCAGATGGAACGTTCACAGAAAAGTCCGTTCAGCGTAGATGGGCGCCTCCCATGGTCCATTGTGAATTAAGTGTCCATTCGATGGGCCACTCACTGGCCAACAGCTCACTTCAGCGGATGCATAGAATGGAACATACAGAAAGAAGATATTTATACATACAGAGACCATGAAAAGGTGGAAGTAGCTATACCAACTGTAAGAGACCAATCAATTGAGATGAGCTATCATCAGCAGGAGAAAAAAACCTTTGAAGTGATAATCGAGATGACCCATAGAAGGTGTGAGGATACTTAACATGGAGAAATAGATTCAATTAGTGTAATGACCCAACCATTCCCAGTCTCTGTTTAAAACTAAGTTAATTGTATCCAATTTGCATATTCAAGTTCAGCAGTCTCTCTTTGGAGTCTGTTTTTGAAGTTTTTTTGTTGCAAAATTGCCACCTTCAAGTCTGTCACTGAGTGGTTAGAGAGGTTGAAGTGTTCTCCTACTGGTTTTTGAATGTTATGATTCCTGATGTCAGATTTGTGTCCATTTATTCTTTTGCATAGAGACTGTCCGGTTTGGCCAATGTACATGGCAGAGGGGCATTGCTGGCACATGATGGCATATATCACTTTGGTAGATGTGCAGGTGAATGAGCCCCTGAGGGCATGGCCACTTTGGAGAAATGGAGCTCCAGAGTGTCCAGCCCCTGCTGCTGTGCCAAGAAGCACAGACGTGGGACAGCATGGAGGAAGCCAAGCTGTTTGGCCCTGTCCTCCACTGGGCACTAGCTGTCATTGTCTCACCAGGCTGGGACAATGGTCGGTCTTGGGGCTGGTCTATTTGCTCTGAACCCTCAGATCATGTGCTCTGATCCATGAACAGCACGTCAGGATCAAGGCACATGTCCTCGACCCCAGACCCCAGCTGCAAAAGCCTTGGTAGGATGGATGGAGTGGCCATGAGGACAATCCCTCCAGGAACTGCAGGGTCCCTAGGACAGAAGAGCTGATTCCCTGAGGCTCCTCCTGTATCTCAGGTTCTCCCTAGAAAGGAGCCAGTGACTTTTCTCAGAGTCTCATGTCCTGCATCTCACAGGGGTGGGTTTCAGTCTCTCAGGCCCCAGCCAGGCCTGGTTTTCACTGTTAGTGCTTAATGCCACCATGCAGAGCTCTGGCTGACAGTCCCAGCTCCTTCCCTCTGCTCCCCTGCGCCCCCGCCCCAGGAGGCGTAAGGGTCCCAACATTGCACTGCACTGACAGCTCTGGAAAAGTGGGGCTGCTTGGGTCCAAGCTGGGAGGACACAATGGAAACGGGACTCTTCTAGTCTCTCCTTTGCAGCCCTCTGACGGGGTTAAGGGGAAATTCCACCCCAGACCAGCCCATTCTACTCACCTCCAAGAGGTGCTGCAGCTTGTCTGGGGTGGGGGTCTCGGTGAGCAGGCACCTGACCATGGCGTCCAGGCTCTGTAAATAGGTGTTGTGCAGAGTCTGCAAGAAGCGGGAACACCCGTCAGTCATGGGACATGGGGCTACACCAGTCACGGGACCGGGGGCGTTCTCTGGGAGCCCTGGCCAGACCCAAAAGGCACATCTTGGCCTCTCCCATTCACATCACTCCAAGGACACTTAGCAAGAGTTCACAGCCGGATGCCTGCTGGCTCCTCAATCCTTGCCCTTAGCAGTTCTCTGTGTAGGGCCTGGTACCCAGCAGACTAGGGACCAGCCAAACTGCAATGGGTGGGAGGAAGGATCCCTGGGAGAGTCCAGGCAGCAGAGCACAGAATGAGAAGAGGGAAGGCTGGGATCAGCCACAGAGGGGTAACACAATCCCCCCTGGAGGGAAGGGGCCCTCCCTGCCAGTTAGTCTCGGGCCTGTTCCAAGCTCTGCTCACCCCTCCCCTATTCTCAGGGGCTCCATCAAACCGAGGGAGCAGGGACCAGAGGCGGCTCCTGCTCCTGGGACAGGGAAGTAGGATCGTGACCTACCTGGAAGTGGGTGGTATCCTGCCCAGTGCCCATCATGAAGATGGTGTAAAGAAAAGCCCACAGGAGGCATGATTCCAGCTCCAGGGCAAGCAGCGGCTTCAGTTTGCTGTGGGGAGAGAGGAGCCCGTGTTATCCTTGGTGGCACCGGAGTGGCGCTGGCACTGCCATGGACATGACCCCCTCCCCCGCAGTGATCCCCTCCCTACAGCCACTCAAACGTTACTGGAGTGAAATCACCCCCCAGCCAGGAAAGGGGGGGATGTTCCCGCCTCCTCTGCTGGGGAATGTGAACAGCCACAACTGGGGGTAATCTAGGCCGGAGAAGATCTGGGACTCCCGGCTCCAGACCCGATCAGCACCAGGGTTAGGGCAGCTGGATGGGACGGTCCTGGTACCTGAGCCTGCAAACTGCGGCCATGGAGCTGGAGATGATGGAGGTTGGCTCTGGCACCAGGGGCAGATTTTCAATCAGCTCCTGAGAGACCCCAAGAAGATAAAATTGCATGTGAGACTCAGGCCCCACAGGCACTTCCCAGGGAGGAGGCCAAAGTGCTCTGCAGAAACAGCCAGTGTCACCCCCACCCCGAACCAGCTGGGCCCTCCATTCCTCCCATCCATCAAACTTCCTTCCCCCTCCCCTCCCGCCTTACAATTCCCCCACTGCCAGCTCCCGATTGGTGTCAGCAGCTCTCCCTTCCCTGCTCCCCAGCCCTCAGCCACAGGAACCACTGTCCTCTGCTTCCCCCTCTGGCGCCACCAACTCTTCCTCCCATTTCTGGGTCCCTCGCCCCAGGGGCCAGACACGGGGTCCCACTCACCGCAATGCTCTCCACGAGGGCCGCTTTGGAGAAGTGAGGCTCCAGAGTGTTCAGCCCCTGCTGCTGTGCCAAGACGCACAGACGTGGGACAGTATGGAGGAAGCGGAGCTGTTTGGCCATCAACTAGGAGTGGGGTGGGGAGAGAGAGAGAGAGATAGGTAGGGACCTCCCCAACCCACCTACACCAGCTCCATGGCTCAGGAACCCCATGGAGTTGGACAGGGAAAGCCGCTCCGCTTCCCAAAACCAGTGTCGCCCTGCACAGACTGGGGTTGTAACTGGGACAGTGTCTGCGGGGAGCGGACACCTTGGCCTGCGTGAGACAAATGCCCCCACTTCGGGGTGCCAGGTAACAAGGGAGAAGTTCCCCACATTGGGGGTGATGGATTCTCTGGGACAAGATCCCCCTGTGTGGGTGGGGATGGAAGAAGGGGCAGGGCAGACTCAGGGGCAGCGCAGCTGTAAGATTTTTGTACCTCAGCTCTGCCCTGGAGGTGCTCCTGGATGACCCTGATGCTGTCTTGTTCAAGGGACACCTCCTCCTTCTCTTCTTCCTCCTCCTCCTCAGCCCACTCCTGCTGGGCACTGGGGGTCTCTGCACCAGGGAGAGAAGGAGAAAGGATAATCTATGCTGCCACTGGGGGATGCAGTGTAGAGAAATGGCTCAATGTCCCCCATCCTCAACAAGAAACCCCATGGCATAGAGGGCCCCACCCTGCCCCTCCCAGAGACAACCTCAGGCCCATCATCCTCAGGGCCCTGTGGCCGTCAGCCCCCCCCCCCCCAACATCATCAGGGAAGGCTGGAGCTCCCCGGACTCTGCCCAGCATCTCCTGCCACAGGGTGTGGCTGTGCCACCCCCACTGGTGTTAGTGGGGCTCCCGTGGCTCAGTCCTGGCGCCTTGGTGACCCAATGGGCACAGGGTGTTACTAGTCCCCTACTGCCCCTGTCCTTCCTCCTGTCCCCCAGATCTCCCCTCACCTGCACAGAGGGAGCCTTCAGCCTCAGGGCTGTCAGACCCCACAGAGGAGGTGCTGGCCCCTCGGGAGTAGGCAGAGCTGCTGGTCCCCATGCCGGAGCTGCCCAGCTCCTGCTCTGGGCTGGCTGGGGGCTCCTCGGTGGCCAGGCTGGTGAATGGCTCCTGCTGGGCCCTGGCGCTGGGCTCCTGGCTCCTGTGCTTCTTGGAAAGGAAGCCACAGAGCCACCTTGCCCGGCTCCTGCCCTCGCCTGGGTCCCTCCTACATAGCATCACCCGGGGCCACCTCCATTTGGGACCAAAAGGTGCCTCAGGGCCTGCTAAAGGAGCTGGTGTTTTTCTCTTCCTCCAGAAGGTCAGGGAGCTTCTCCACTTTGCCTGCCCACTGGCCTCTTCCCCGCCCGCGGGGACAGAGGGGCCACTCTCCTCCTGGGCAAGATGGACGCTGCTCCCTACTGGCTCCAGAGCCACCTGCCCAGCCTTCCTCCTCAGCATCCGCTTCAACCGCTCCATCCTGGAACTGAGTGGGGAGCAACCATGAGTCTGGGCTCAAGGCAGCCTCTCATTAACGGGCCTGCCTGCTCTCCTGCCCACGTCCCCTCTGCTGAGGCAATTCCTCCTCACCACACACTCCACCCCAGGGCAGGGGGGCTGCCGTCCACACGCACTGGCAGCAGCTCACAGCACAGGCTGCTCCCAATAGGGCCCTGTGAAACTGGGAGAGTCTTGTTCTTTCAGAGCAATGGGGCTCTCCGTTAGTTTGGACAAGCAGCTCCCTCCACCCCAGTAGGCCCCGCTCCCTCCCAGGCCAGAGAAAGAGCAGAACCCGGATAGTCCTCAACGAAAGTTCGTTCACAAGGTGCCAATCCTGGGAGGGAGGAGTCGCCCTCAGTTCCCACTGATTTCACTGCTTGCGGTTGTGGGTGTTCAGCACCTGGCAGGTTCTGCCCTCCCCAAAGACTCTCGACGTTGGGAACAATCTCCTGCAAGGGAAGGACTGGGAGCCCTATTGCTGGGCCATTCCCACCACACTGGCGATGGCTCTGGAGACCTCCACTCACTTGCTCTAGATGGGATGGAGCTGGCTGGCACATGCTCTCTTCCTCGATCTTCTGCACCCAGGTGGGCTGGAAAGGGTGCTGCACAATGCCCTGCCAGCAGGGTAAGGGGTAGAAGCCAGGAGATCGAAAGTGGCTGTGAAAACAAGACAATGTTTTATTGCCAGCCTAGCAACTGGGGGTTTAGAACACTGACCTACGACCAGCAGGACACCCCCCATCTCCAGGTCTCCTAGTACCTCACGCACATTCCTGAAGCGTGATGGCCCAAAGGCTCTAGGGCATTTCTTCGGAGGTGTCTCCGCTGTCGTCGTCTTCGCGGTTGTCATGTTCCATTCTATATGATTTTATAAAAATATGCTAATGAGTGTGAATATAATGTAACTGCAATATGCTTCATGCAAAAGGTCTCTTGTAAGGTATCATTACAACGCTTATAATCTACTGAGTGTGGTCATCCTATTTGTATAAATTTATCACTTTTGTATCTGTATCTGGGTGGAAGAGAACAAATGGGGCAGCCATCATGAGAAATCCACTAGCTACCACCTGAGCTGGAACAAAGGCTTTACCAGGGGAAAGGAGCGTGAGGAGGGCTCCAGGGAGGCATGGCAAGGCCCAGCCCAGCCGAGCAGCTCCCTCCAGTCCGTTCCTGACGGAGCGGCTCCCTCCGGCCTGGTTTCGTCGGCCCCTTCCTGGCCCCAGCTGAGTACCCCAGGCCCAGTGGCTGTTTTGACCATATATGGCCTGTGACGTTATGGGTGTAATATAATATCTCATTGGAAGGCGACAGGGCCAGAAAGAGTTAATTAACTCACAGACTGACTTAACCCTTTAAAGACTGGTTAGGAAGATATGTAAAAATCCACCGACTTTCCTTTTGAAAGAGCCAGTGTGGATAGCTTTGAAAAGGTCTCAGATGGAGTAAGAGCTGTTAAGAAAGTTGAGCAGCTCTATAACCAAGCGGCTGTGTTTGGCCAGCTGGTTGGGAAGACAATGGTGTTGGAACAGGAATGTCTCCCTTCTGATTCTTTAAGTGAGCAGTCTGTGATCTAACCTGTCACAGCTTCTGCACCTTCTATTTGTTTCCATCACGCTAGGTGTCTGGCTTTCAAGTCTTGCCTACAGGAGGCAGCCAGCCTCTTCTTGTTGGGATTTCTGGAGCTTGTGAGCTGAATTGGCAGGTGGCAGCTCCAGCCTTTATAGGCAGAGGCTGGCTGGCGTGTCACACAATCTCTTTATTACTCGCCTGAGATGGGTCACCTACTTGTGGCTCTGAGTATCCATATAAGGAAAAATCCCAAAAGGTTTGACCATCTATGGCTATCAGATACCAGTGATGTGAAAGTGCCATCACCACAGCGGTGACCATAAAGCCAGGTGTTTTGACCATCTATGGCCTGTGATGTTATGGGCATAATATAATATCTTATTCAGCCAATCACTCAGACAAACAAGTTGTTTATATTTGCAGAAGATAATGCTGCCCGCTTCTTGTTTACACTTCTCTGCACGAGATGTCACTATTGTTTCCTTGGCAATGGAGTGTGATGTCACAGACTGTGTACATCATCATGTAATGACTGACTGCACCCATCACTTTTAAACCACTTGGTTTGCACCCATGCCCTTAATCTTGTCCTAAAATTACTTTTTCATGTCACTAAGCTCTCTTGTTGCTATAGGGTACTGTAGGTGTGAGGCAGGGTGGGTTGGGAGAAGAAATATTCTTTATCTGAAGTGATCTGTGTGAGGAAAACATTTGAAAACTTGTTTACTGAGTAATGTGAGTTCTTCACTCTACTTGATAGCATTTCTCTGTTTGTAACATGAACTTGTGAACACCACATCCAATCAATTCCAAAATTCCAGGAATATTCTAGGCATCAGTGAGCAGAACGGTATTGGTTTTGGTGAAAATTGGAATGGGAAATAGACCAGTAGTGCTTAAGTTAGGTTTGGCGCCTAACACCCACCGATTTCAATAGGAGTTATGCACCTAACCTGCTGGTGCAATTTTCAAAAGCACCTTTAAGCATCTGTTTGCATCTTAAGCACCTAAATACCTTTGCAAATCTGGTCCTTCATAAATGGACGTTAATAATACTTTATCCTACTGTTTGCCTATCTTGTCTATTTGTTTAGATTGTATTTGAGGCACGGGACAATCTCTTACTATGTTTTTGTAATGGGACCCTGAATTTTGGTTGGAACATCTAAACACTACCGTAAAACAAAAAATGATCAGCCCCATAATATAAAGGCCCACCAATGATCTATTTTTCAGGGCTAGTCACAGGCCCAGCTGCCTCAGAGGAAAGTCTGAGAAACCCCCTACCAAACAATTATGGATTAACCTGCCCATAGGAGAAGTTTCTTCCTGACCCCTATCAGTTAGTGGTAGGCTTATATCCTGAAGCATGAGGATTTATATCCCTTCTACATTTTGTATACCAGCAAAGTTTGGATGATATTGTCCATATAAGTGTCTAATCCTTTTCTGAATCAGCAGCGTCTCACCCAGGAAACTCAACCCCAATATCCTGAGGAGAGAGTCACACACACACAATCAGAGACTGAGGGCTCTCCCCACCTTTAGCAACAACTGAAACCCCCTCCCCACAGGGACATGTCCTGATTTTATTTGCCCCCATGTTAATCCAGCCCAGAGCCTGCACCCCTCCCGCCTGGTGAAAGTGAGTGAGGGTGGGGGAGAGCGAGCAACGGAGGAAGGGGGATGGCGTGAGCGGGGCCTTGGGGAAGGGCCACGGCAGATCCTGGGCTGCTCTGAAGTTCACAAAGTGACTGTGTGTGTGAAGAGGCTGCAGCCCCTGAACTGCCGGACAACTCACAGACTGATTCTGCCCCTCGGCCCCTGCGCACACGGGATGGGACATCGCTCGGCCCCACGGCCCCAGGCTGCCGCTCGTGGGGCTGCTCCCAGGCAGCTCAGCCCCCCCCCCCGCCCACATGCTGCTGCCCCCCAGGCCCAGCTGGGGTGGGGGGTGAAGCCCTTTCACTCCGCGCTGCCTCTGCCCTGTGGCCCCAGCCCGGCTCCCACGGGCCCGGGCTGCTCCCGGGGCAGGGGCGCAGCCTGGCGCCTGGAACTGGGTGTCTGAGCCCCTGGCCCGTGCGGAGCCGCCACTCACCGTCCCGCCTCAGCGCTCCTCGGACCGGCCCCGCGCCGCGCGCCTGGCCCCGGCCGCCGGCTGCCCCGAGCCCGCGCCCAGCAGCGCCGGGCGGAGTCCCACTGGTGCCGCCCGCGGGGACTGAGCCGCGCAACCCCCCGCCGGCTCCCCGGGGCTGAGGCACCCCCGGCCGCGAGCGGGATTCGAATCTCAACGGCCGCAGCGCGCGCCCGGGACGGGGGGGAGGGCAGCGAAGCCTCGGGGCGAGGGAACCGGGGCCTCACCTCACGCGCCGAGTCTCTGTCCCGCGCTCTCTCCGCCAATCAGGGAGCGGGGAGAGGCGCGGCGGCGACGACCATAGGGCCCTCCTCCAATAGAAGGCCGCGTGTGACATGGAGAACTACGCTACCCACTGTGCACTGGGAGGGGGCGCGTTGTCTGAAAAACCGGGCCGTCACTTCCGCTCTGAGAAGAGCCAGGAACTACAACTCCCAGCCTGCACCGGGGCGTCCCGTCCTCTCGAGCCCAGGTAAGGGCGGGTCCCTGGGTCAACCTGACACCTCCCCCCCAACTCCTCATCCCCGCCCCGCCTCCCCGTGCAGTGTATTAAACTGCCCGCGAGGAACGTTCTGCGCCGCTTCGCCCCCTGCACAAAGCAGCTGATCGGGGCGGGGGAGGGGCGAGGACCGGGGCGGCCGCAGCTCCTGCCGCCCCCCAAACCCTGGCGCCCGAGGCGCCGCCGGCCCTGGCGAGGGGCAGGTCTGTGCGGGGCAGTTTAGTGCCGGGTCTGTCTCCTTCCGGTGACTTTATTCATTTGTCTGCACTGCGGGGATGTTCCCAGCGCCCCTTGTTTGCTGGGGCTGTAACCCCCGCCCCGCCTCCAGGTGTGAGCTGGTTTCTGTGTGTGTCTGATGAGCCTTGTAACCGGCTACTTCTCAGCTCCCCTAACTCCCGCTGTCCCCACCACCCAGCCCCTTCCTCCTCCCTCGGGTGAGCCCGGCTTTAAACACCCACTGCAGTAACAGTGTCACCCACAGACAAAGCTGCCACTGAACTGAATTAATCCTCCTCATTCCCCGAGCCCCCCCTCGCTCCGCCCGTTCCCCCAAAGACCTGCCCCTGCCCACCCCTTCCCCTGAGGTCCTGCCCTCACGCTGCCCCTACCCCCGAGTTCCCCGCCTCACATGGCCTCTTCCCCCTAATCCCTGGCCGTTTCCCTAAAGTCCTGCCCTGCCCCTTCCTCCAAGGCACCGCCCTCGCATTGCCCCTTTTCCCCAATACCCCACCCTCACTCTGCCCCTTCCCCCGAATCCCCACTCCCGCATTGCCCCTCCCCAATACACCCCTCCCCTGCACCCTTTCCCCAAGGACCCACCCCCACCCTCATATTGCCCCTCCCCCCAAGTTCCCGCCCCTGCACCACCCAGTGACCCAGGAGCAGGCCAGACCCGGGAGGGGAGAGGCAGAAACATGCTTTGCTCTGCCACCGACTTCCCGGGTGTCCTTGGGCACATCACTCAGCCTCTCTGGGCCTCAGTTCTCCCATGCAGGAAATGGGGCTGGTGGTGCTTCCCGCCCTCGCACGAGCCTGGGAGGAGAACTACCCTGCAAATTAGGAAGATGCTTGGATCCTGGAGTAATGGGGGAGGGGCGCAGGGGGAGCATATTAGCACCATCATTTGGTATATGGAGTCTGTTTGGAAACAAAATATTTCCCTCAAGTCATTCCAAACCCTGTATTCAGCCATAACCTTGGGAAATACGTAATGGAGCAGTGTGTTTTTCCCGTGTAGCCAGCAACGACCTGGCACCACCCCCAGCTCTGCCCCCTTCCTGCCACTGCGACCCCATCTCACCTCCTGACCCTGGCTGGGTGCCCCCAGCCCCTCGTAGCAGGGGGCTGTGTAGGGGGGTCTCCTTGCAACCATCAGTGGGTGTCTGGTGGGTGCTGTCACCTCCGCCAGAGACCCCCAA